>NW_018127976.1:4113912-4129070 GCF_001952655.1 Monopterus albus | reverse complement strand
AACCGGAAGTAGTGTTTAGCGATAATATATTTATTCCTTATTTAACTAAAACTGTAGAAAAACCATGAAATGTCCGTGCAAACTAACCTATAGACAATTATTAACTTTTTTTAATGCAATATAAATGATGAACTTATTTATTAAAGACAAATGCCTTAGGGGCAGCACACCTAGTAATAACTGAGCTCATACATACAGTCACATTATAGTCCACTCAGTGTATATAATTTTGATAAGAACATTAAAAGAAAGTGTGCGAATGACACCTCCCAATGCACGTGAACCCAGTCTGTTCTTCTGCCCACACTTCGAGAAGTGTGCAGTAGCACCCACTCAGACAGGATAATCACTAGAGTGAGTGACATTTCTGTGACTGTACTGAGGAATATGTAGTCCTCTGCCCAGCTGGGCTTAGCATGTGGAAGCTTTTCCATGATACTGAAGCAGTGAAGACAGACAGATGAGTTCTGCTGCTTGAACTGGCACCTGGCTGTTTCCATCCAAACAGATCAGAGATTCACTCCTCTCTGTCTCAACCCTCTGATCAAGCATTGCCCATTGAATCACTGAGCTGTAAGGTGAGAGGTCATGCGGTTAACCCTACTCCACCTTCTTTCTTCTACACAACTTCCTCAACATCTGGCATCACACTCTCTTTCATTTTCTTATCCTCTCTCTCTTCTGTCTTCCTCCATCTTTCTGACACACTGGCCTTTTGATTTGGCTTTAGTAGCCATTATTAATTTATCGAACCCATACATAGATTGAAGAAACGGATCACCTAAGAACACACACGTAGGAGCTAAAGTCTTATGCTCAACAGGGGACACTCATGCCATTTTCAACAGCATGCTGCTGTTTGGAAAGGGATTCCCTCATCAGTGATATTGATCAGAACATTACACTGACTTTCTTAAAAACAGCATCTCACTTCTTTGGAGAGAAACACACTGGACCCATGTCTAGGAACTGAATAGGTACTTTGTGAGCATGTCTGATGGATGTCTAAATTCAACATACAGACACAGTGTTAAAAAGGCTTTGAAAAAAAACTTTCTTTTAGAACCTTGTGAAGGCCTTTCAAGACTTTTCATTCTTGTACTCAGGCAGCCCAATTTCATCATCCAACACAGACTTCAGTTAGACGTCCTTGGTACGTGTCTTTGTTTAGTGGTTATGCATCAGTTTAAAATGTCTTTGTGAAACCAGTGTCTGCACTGATGGCTAAGCACACAGAGATCTGTGGACAAACACCAAGACTGTAAAAGCACAGAGGATTACTCTTCTGACTGTAAAATTATGTAGTTGAGGAGACAGCAGTCTAGTCTTGGGAAAGCTTAAGCACCATAAGGGAAGACAATAGCCTCGGGGGACACTGAGAGATCGGTGTGTTCATAATGCTTTTTCTTGAATTTCCATGGTTTTAATAAATAACTATCTTTCATTTGTCCAGTGACAGAACTTGTTCTGCACTTCTATATGTGACTAATTAATCCATTATTTGTGAACACCTACTTTCCTGTGTGGCAACAGCATGAGTCCAACTCTAGTCAACTCCTCCCACAAACCCCTCACTCCTGTGGCAGTCCAGACACATCAACAAAAAGCATTCACCCACAGGCCTTAATTTTCACCCCAGCATGTGAACCCTGCTCCCAGTGACACTCTTCAGTTAGATTGAATGGGAGGAGTGGCTGGGTGTGACGCTAACATCGTTTGCATCAAACACTGGCTGTTGCTGTCACATTGTGTGCATGCGGGAGGTTTTACTCAGTTTATTTCCATCCCCTTTATTTGCCTTTTCTTCTCCATCCTTTCATGCTAAAATTGCAAAAGAAGAGGAAGGATTAGAGGAACGAGGCATTTGAGAAGGGAGTCAAACACAGTGTTCACTACCTGCTAGCTGTCGATTCGGCCCCTGGCCATGACAGTACAATGCAGTGTGTGTGTGAATGTGTGAAGCTAAAGCTGTCAACATCACAGTATTTCATGGCTTACTTAAGCAATTACCTCTGAAAACATATTCCTTGCATTTCAGGAGAAAGGCGGCAAACTACCTGTGACTTCAGGGAGTATATCAAACTACCCAGTTTTTGTATAATACCTGGCTAATGCATGGCAGCCAATTTCTGTTTCTCAAGAAAAATTGAGAGCAATAACAGTTTGGCAGAAAAACGGGCCTTACAGTTTAACTATATTGACTTGCTGCCATCTGCAGTAACTCACAGTCAAAGTTAGGTCTCAAACAGTGAAATCATTCCATACCATTTACCTTTGTGTCACAGTCCATTTGTTACAGCACGCACAGTATAATAAAGTAGAGCAGCAGAGGAGAGCAACTGATTTGGTTAGAAAGTCCCTCCACTATCTTTTAAGAGGGAAAATGTCTCAAAGTTTTATCAGTAAACAATATTTGGTCTGTATGGCTTATATCAGTGGGAACTGTGTATGGGCATGCAACTATGATTAAGTGGAGCATGTGTGCCTGAGTAAATTCTCAACTCCACATGTCTGGCCTTCATGACTCAGTGACTTAGCAGGTCTAGATACGCTCAACATCGAGCTGTCAATCAAGCCCTGAAGGCTGTGTTCTTCCTGACCTTGCTGAGCCGATATCAGCATCTCTCTTCTAACCATAACAACAATCAAATCTCACACATCAGGCAATATGTCTGAGCCCATCAGAAATAATATATACTGCAGAAAAGGATAGGAATACTGATCCTATTTGCTTTTAACATTTTGTGACATTTGATCAAGGTTAACTAGATCTCTGATCGGTGTTGGCAATGAGCAAGGTCACTGTCACTAGTCTGTGGGCAGAATAGACAGAAATTCATCTTCCTTTTTTTTCAAATATACATATTGTACTATATTACATATAAGACAATAAAACACATCATCTGCATCTTCTGTGAACCAAACATTGAAGTAATGTGGACAATCAACTAACACAAAAATCCAAAACATGACTGACCCTTGGAAGCAGCACATTCCTGAGTTTCACTTCTCAGGTGCTGAATTGTACCCCAGAGCAGCAGTGTTGTGTTGCTACAATGAATATAAACTGAACTCTGCTTGCATCAGAAATTTAAATAATAAAATTGGGTCACTATATAAAGATGAAGACCTGTCACAGAATGTAGGTATGGGTTAATGAGCACACAACTCACCCTGAGACAGCCTGAAGACAATGAAAAAAAAAACTGTCGACATTTTCTTGCTGTCAGACAATCGGAGTCAAACCTCCACTGAGATTCAGCTGTGAAAACTTAAAGCTTTAGCATCCACTTTGCCCCCAACACACAAACTTTTCCACCTGAATCATTTGACTCCCACTCTGTATGATGAGATGAGCATTAGGTGCCTTTGAAGTCTCATTGGCAAGAAATGTTTCCATCAGCACACCCATAGCTGCCACTTATGATCACAGTGGTGTTTTGAAAAGTCTGCATCAAAAAAGCAAGTGGAATAAATAAGCCAATCTGAGAAGGAAACCCAACCAATCTGACATTTGATTTGGTGTGGAGGAGTAAGACACAATGAAAGAACAAAAAACTAAAAAAAGAAGAAGGGAAACAGGGAGACAGACGAAGAAAGAATGTCAGGGGCAAGCCCTATTGATCTGGAGATTTAATTAACAATCAGATGTCTCTGACAGCCTTGGATCTTCTTTGAGTGGCAGAGTGGCACTGGTATGGGTGGGGGGTGGGATAGGAGAAAAACAGGAGGAAGAATGGGAGAAAGATCGAATGAAAAAAGTATAGATCACTGACAGATTACAGCTTCACTCCATCTGTGCAGAGGAGGTGGAAGAGTGACAAGCTGGGAGGTGGGAGGCGAAAGTTTGAAAACAAGAAGATCATGAGGAGACAGTTCATCAGTAAGGAAAAAATAGTAAAAGGAGGGTGAAAATGGGAAATTAGGTGGGATGAGAGAGAAAATGAAAAACAAGTGTATAAAAACATGCTGTGCATGTTAAGAAAAACAGTTTGGATACATGAAAATATACTGTGTTATCCCCAACACACGTCCTCCCTACACTGATGCAGTTACCTTCGGTTTCTGGGTGTATGAATGTGCAAAAGGTCTGCTTATGTTGAGATGACACCAACAACTAGCTAGGAATTGAACTGCCGATTGTGATAGGCCGGAAGCAGTGAGATTTGAGCCTGCTAATTTCAGCTGGGTAGAATAAGAACTGACCTGAGTGAAACCAGTTGGGAACAGAGTGGCAGTGTGGAGGATTGGGGATAACATTAATCCCTAAGAGATTTGAATAGTGAAACAGCATACCTTTGGAAAGCAGTGTGATGAGGCTTTAAAAATGATGCTAGTTGGGGGTTTAAGGGTTGGAAATAGCTTAAGCACAGTAGATGGAATTAATGAGAAAATGTGAGTTTACAGACAGCATGAATTTGTGAGAAAAATAAATCCAGTGAGCATAAGGTGAGCAGGATAACCGCACTTCCCATTAAAGTGAATAGGAGTTACCACCCACAAAGATCCTATTCATCTGAGTCATTCTGTCTGGTAGCAGTTGAGACACTTAGCTGCTGAAAAGGACAGAGGAAGGACTGCTGATATTTGACTCACCAATGTGTCCAATCACATTAGACCGTGATCTCAAGATGTTGTTGGTTTCATACAAAGTCTGGCCATGGTTGTCCAGTGGGAAAGTCACATGTTGCTCTAAAACTTGAGAGCTGCCAGGGGATTCCTACAGAGGGGGGGTAAAGAGTAGACATAGAGATTAACAATAATGATAATAATTATAACATAAATAGTTGTAAAAGTCTACGGAAGGCCCAATATGAAACATTTTTCATTATATACAGTATGTTAGCAGTATATTCACAAATAAGGTTTTAGGTCACTAATAACCACAATTTGTTTCCTAACTGACCATAACTGAAAATATATAATTTACTATTACTAGTACTAGAATTTATACAGAGGTGGAAAGTAAGTAAGTACATTTACAGTACAGTACTTAAGTACAACTGAACTGTTCTTTTATTGAGTATTTCCATTTTCTACTACTTCATACTTTGACTTCACTACATTTCAGAGAAAAATACTGTGCTTTGTACTCACTACATTTATTTGATAACTTCAGTTACTTTTAAGAATTAGATTAATAATTCAAAAAACAGTATAATCATAAAGGTTTGATTCTCAGTGGAAAACTCATAAGCTACCCAGCAGTGTGTAAAGTGCTTCAAATTATATAAGGTAGTTAACTGTTGTTGTAATCAAGATCATATAATCCAAGACCAAGACCAGATCAATGAGGCTAAACCGGATTTAACAGTTTGATAGTGCTGGCTCGCCTGTGTTTCAGTGACACCAATAACATTATATAAAAGTGAAGTTATTAAATACTTTTTTCTATAAAATTCCCAAAACTTAGGCAAAAGCTGTTAGTTTTTTTTAAATACACATGTTGTAGTGTAACCAACAAAAGACCCTTGATGCGTAAAATGACTGTGGAGACTCTACACTGTCAGAGTGAAGTAACGAAATATTTTCCCAATAAAAATTCCCCCAAATTATGCAAAAAATTTTGTTTTAGTAAAACCAACAAGAGGCCCCTTATGGATGAGTTACCAATTCACTTTATCTTTCCTCACTCCACTTTCATCTAAGATGGTCTCTTCCAGCTTCTGACTGGCTGAACACACCGGAGCCAGGTAATCAGCAGCAGGTCAGGCAGGGGATAGTTGGAAAGCAAGCAGGACAGCGGCCCTCAAGGACTGGAATTGGCCACCCCTGCTCTGAACAGTTCTTTTAGCACAAGACTGCTACACCCCCAGTGCAAGGAGCATTACCATAGGTCATTCCTTCCCACAGCTATCAGACTGTACAATACATTACTGCAGTGATAAGCTAGGTGAAATTATGAGGGACAATGCAATAGTCAACTGAGGTGCAATACTCAAATCCTGGGGGTAAACTACATTGTAAATATGCACATATGTAAAATCTTGTTCTTGATTTCTCTCAAATACTTTATATTGTCCGGTTTTAGGTACTTGAGTAGTTTTCCAGAGATCCTCATGGCTGAAATACAGGTATTTTCCATATTGCTGGATTAATTATGGGAGTAATATTCTTGTCCTTGATTTCTTGATCTCTTGAATATTATATCTTGTTTTGTTCTTAGGTACTTTTAATTTATTCTCAAGGATTAATCAGAATCAGAATCAGCTTTATTGGCCAGGTGTGACGGACACACAAGGAATTTGACTCTGGTACATCGGCTCTCAATGTGCAAAACAGTAAATCAGCATAAGGCTGTGTAATATAACAAAACAGCAGTATTAACATCAACAAACAGCGCAAACAATGCAGGAAAAGCAGTATAAACAGACAGTAAACAATGCAGACAACAAAGGAATGTTCATTGAAATGAGATAAATAGGAAGACCTACCTAAAACTAGAGACCTCTATGACTCTGTATAATCTGTACAATGTATATATACACAGGTATTGCACTGAGGGTTATTGTCTAATCATACTGTCGTGGGTCAAGTGTTCATCAGAGCGACAGCCTGGGGGAAGAAACTGTCCCTGTGCCTGGTTGTCTTAGTGCACAGTGACCTGTAACGTTGTCCAGAGGGGAGGAGTTCAAACAGATTGTGTCCGGGGTGTGAGGGGTCTGCAGTGATCCTCTCCACCTTCCTTTTAACCCGTGCAGTGTACATGTCCTCCATGGAGGGCAGGCTCACACCAGTGACCTTTTCTGCAGTCCTGACTGTCTGCTGAAGTCTGTACTTGTCCTGTTTGGTTGCTGAGCCAAACCAGACAATGATGGAGGTGCAGAGAACAGACTCGATGATTCCTCTGTAGAACTGTATCAGCAGCTCCTGGGGCAGGTCAAACTTCCTGAGCTGGCGGGGAGGATCATTCTTGTTCTTGATTGTGTCTCAAATACTATATTCTGTCTGGTTTTAGGTACTTTGGAATTTGTTTCTCATGTATGTGGTGTTTTTACTTACGGTGTTTTGTTGCTGCTCTCTATTGCTGCTGGAACACAGGAATTACCCCATTGTGGGATCAATAAAATCCTACCTACCTACCTACCTACCTACACTGTATGCTGGTACAAAGTTTATTTTGAACTGGTACAGAAAATATAATTCAGAATGGCTGGGAATTGATCTACTGTATCTGTATCACGTGATGTTGGATATTGCGTGAATATTGTGGCTGCACCTGCTACTGTATGTTTGAGCAAAGCCATGCTGGGAGTTTGGCAGAGAGCAGCTTTATGTCTGAATGGCTTTGAGAAAGAAAAAAAAACTATCCCAAATATCCACATACTGAAACAAGCCAAGTGCATAGGGTAGGGGTTAAAAACATAATCAGATTCATACAAAGAAGACAAGATGGGTTGTCATATAGCTCTGAATGAGATGCCATCAACACTTCAGAATCATGGAACCAGGCCTTTAGAATCTATCTTGCCTTAAATTGGTATATTCTTGCTCTGTGTTGTGAAACGGCTCTTGCAGTAGTTCAAGATGGATAAGCTCCATGGATTTCCCATAGGCAGCCATCTCTTGCAATGAACCACAGTAAATGGACCAATGACATTTGCCATGTAGCCAATGTGTCCCACCGCCAGTTACTGCAACTCACTGTACACTCAGTCTTGGCAGACAGACATGGTTAGCAGTTAGCTTTTGGGTGTGTGACCAGCTAGCCCTGATTCTGTGTCTGGCCAGTCAGTGTCTTTTTTCTCTTTTTTTGGATGGAGACTATGGTGCTACCAGAGAAAGAGTCAGAAGGCAGAATAGAATAATAATCTCAATCCCATGTGCATAAAGTTAAAAACTAACCCTTGTGCTTTGGCTTCATTTCTGGGAATAATTCAATCCAGCCTCTGGGTAGCTGAGGGAACACACTGGAGAATGATTCCCTTTACAAATCGTATTACAAGATACAGTAGCTCCCTTATGGAGTTCAACTCTGTACACTTTAAACTAGGAGGCCCTGGCTAATATTGATGTTTCACAACACTCTGGTGGCTCCTGGCCAAAACAAAGGGGAGTAAAAGATCATACCATAACTACACCAGGAAGACAGAACAGTAGGGGGAACAGGAGGAGAGAAGATGTAGTGGTGGTGCAGAGTTTTTTGTAAAGAAATGGAAGGGGTAACAGGAAAAAGGAGAACTGTGGGAGCTTAGGCCCCAGTGCAGTGTGGGTGCTGTTAAGTCCTTCTTTGTGGGAGTAGTGTGCCCCAGGAGACACATACCAGGGTAGAGGGACTTACTGACTGTTTAATATAAATGAGAAGTTTAATGAGGTTGAGAGCGCAGGACTTTATCAGGACAGCATGCTGATGAGTGTGAGGGATGATGATGGAATGAGGCAGTGTGTGTATCTGTGTGTGCGTGTGAAATGGGGGGCTGGGTCAATGCAATTACAATTGGAGACATGGTCACTGCCAACCTCATAATAAAAAGCAGGTCCCTGGTTGATTCAGACTCAATAAGGTTCAAATAGTTGAAATTACATTTATTTTACTTGCTTCTTCCTTTTTTACTCAACACCTCCCTGCACTTTTTAATCTGTTTCAGGTCCAGTGGAGACTGTCATGAGCAGAGAAGAAGTAAGACAGAAGGTTTTGGGTAAGAGTAGGGAAATGTAGGGACAGAGTGCCGACAGCGTCAACATAGAACCAAATGACATGAAAATATGTAGAGTGTGTCAAGAGGAATGGATCTCATGAAATACATTTGTGTCACTGTCTCCATCTATCACTCAGAGCTGAAGGGGTTACTTTAAAATATTCATTGGCTTCTATAGCAAATAGACTTTGGAATCAACTTTCTACATGTCCAAAATGGTAGCAATGTAGTCTTTGTGCATCTAGTATTAATTAAATCTGCCTCTGTGCATGCTAATCTTTCAGCGCACTGTGAATGTTGACTCACTTGTGAATGTTTACTGACTGGTGTGAATTTGTATAACAAGCTGATACATTTCCAAGTAAAATCTTCAGTGTCTTTGGGATTACTGTCCGTTCTTACCACTGGTTCTCATCACCTCATCATGTGTTTAATCTGTATTAAGTCATTTTCAGAGTGGATTATCCTGTTGACTGAATGCAAGGGCATAGTAAGGTGACTCAACAGTGAATCCAGTCAACATTAGCTGTTGCTTGGTGATAAGACATGTCCGTGTTTAAGATAATGCTTTTATTTATCTATGTGTGTAGCATGAGAGTGTGTGTGTGCAAAACTGAATTTATGTGCTGACGTGTTTGTATACATTTGTGGTAAGTGTAGATGCACAAATGTGTTTTGCCTCTCCAGAAGCATTTCTCTGACCTTGACTACTCAGTGAGGGAGTAGAAGCAGTGAGTTGACAGGGATGGTCTTAAGCTGTCAACTAAGGCTAATAATGTCTAGTCTATGCCCATTTCCTGGGTTTTTATCCTGGTCTCAGCCTGTTGCTGTGGCCCTAATCCAGTCAACCTTGACCATAATGCTGTAATTGCAGCCCTTAAGCTTCTGCATTTTGTCACAGGCACATCTCACCTCTCTGCTTGCTAGATTTCTTTCTGGTTCTGTCCTGGGCTGCCCTCTGGATTCCATCCACTTTCTTTAGCTTCTCACACCCATCAAGAACCTAATTTAATACCAGTGCTTCCCAAAATGGGTTCTCAGATATTTTTAAAGTTACCAAATGTCAGTGTCCCCAATACAGACAGGAAAACAGCACAATACAACACAACTCCTGATCTTTTCAGAGTTTCACCACTGTCACCAACAAATCAAGTACAATAAACCCTTTTGAAACAAGACTAAGAATGCCATTAGCTCTGTGAAGCTATACTTAGATAATCCCATGCTTTGAGCTAAATTGTAACATTAGCATACTAATGTACTCACAATAACAATGCTAGCATGTCCATTTTGAGCATATTATTAATATTTGCCATATTCACTATCTTACCATGTTAACATTTTTCTATAAGCATTAAACACAAAGTACAACTTGGCCAATGGGAATGTCAGTTTTGACCCAATTATGCCGTTAAAAGAAAAATTTGTGCAAAAAAAGTATCTGAACATGACTGGCAGGCTGTTAACTGGGCTGGGCACTGGCCAGGTCGGCCATTTCTGAAGCGCATGGGGCATCAACGTTGGAGTTTGACTCAAGAACCAACTCTCAAAGTGAAGAAATGTAGACTGAGGAGGAGACCCCGGAACCAATTTTGAAGATGCGGAGGCACTGACCCGGTAGGTGGACTCAGGAATCAAATTCTATAACAAGGAGGCATTGACCACCAACACTGGCTCAAGAGCCAACTTCAAATTGGAGGGGGCATTGACTGTAGAGGTTGACCCAGGAACAAGCAGGCTGGTGCATGGTGCTGGTGGGATTGAACTTTGGTGCACTGGCCAAGGCTTGGTGGTGACGGAAGGCCTGGGCTCAAGTGTGCAGGGAGACTGGCTCTTGGGTGCACAGGAAGTCTGAGAAGAGAGAAGACTGTCACCTGCAGAGACATTGTTTCTATTTAAGTGTAGATTGTAGTCTGGCTAACTATAGGGAAGAAGTTAGCAGGCTTGGGAACAGTTAACAGGGCTAGTGTTAGCTGTTGAAAAAGCAGCATCTGGGTTATCAGGAAGTGAGGTTGACTGGGGTCTAGCAGACCTAATGCTGGTCAAAGGAAAAGCAGGATGAAAAGTAGGCTTTGGGTTAGCATACCCAGTGTTAACTGGCTGAAGATCAGGTTAGAGACTAGCATATCCAGTGTTAACAACAGGTGAAGCAAGCTGGGAAGGTGTAGAGTAGCTAGACTTAGCTCTATACAACAAGAAGGCAGAAGGAGGTCTTGCAGGCTTGTCACTAGCTGCATGAGGACATGTCAGGGATTCCAGCTGGGGGCTGGTGCATCGAGTGCTCGCTGACAATGAAACTGTAGTATTCAAAGGAGGTTTGAAAACTCCCAGCAGCTGTGTCTGTAACAAACTGTGGCACAAAGATGATTTAAGAGATCTATCCATGATCAGGCGGTGCTTTTTCTTACCAGGTCCAAGAATGTCTTCACAGTCATTTGTGAAGCTAGCATTTTGTGTTTTAACACACGAGGCAGAGAGAAAGGACCCAAATACAGACAAATATGAGAGGCTTGCAGACAGGCTGACAGGTAAAGTAAACAGTTTATTGTTGCATGTGGGAAAAACAAAAGTCTTACTTTGAGTCTAGGAAGAATAAAACCAAGCAGGGAGGAATACGCTTATGTGAGCCACGCCTCACCAAAAAGAGCTTTCAGAGGATCTATGATCAAGAATTGTTGATTTACATAAAGCTGGAAAGGGTTATAAAGTGATTTCAAGGACTTTAGAAATTCACCAGTTAGGCCAACGATCTACAAACGGAGACACTTTGGGACTGTGGCTATTCTACCAATAAGTAGGTGCCCAGTCAAAATGACCCCAAGAGCACAACGAAGACTCATCAATGAGGTAAAGAAACAACCTCGAGTGACAGCCAAAGGTCTGAAGGCATCATTGGAACCGGCTAACATCTGTGTTCATGAGTCTACAGTATGAAAACATTGAACAAACAGAGTGTCTATGGCAGGACACCATGAAGGAAGCCACTGCTTAGTAAAAAGAACATTGGTGCATGCCTGAAGTTTGCAAAAGAGCACAATGACACTCCACAGCGGTACTGGCAAAACATTTTGTGGACTGATGAAACTAAGCCTGAACTATTTGGAAAGAACATGCAGCACTACATCTGATGTAAAAAGGCACTACATATTGTCATGAAAACATCATCCCAACTGTAAAGTATGGTGGAGGAAACATCATGATTTAGGCCTGCTTTGCTGCATCAGGGCCGGGCCAGCTTGCAATCATTGAGGAGAAGAGGAATTCCCAAGTGTATCAAAAAATTCTTCAGGATAATGTGAGAATGTCTGTATATCAGCTGAAACTCTGTAGAAGTTGGGTGATGCAACAGGACAATGACCCAAAACACCGAAGCAAGTCCACAACAGAATGACTTCAGAAAAACAAAATCCGCCTTTTGGAGTGGCCAAGTCAGAGCCCAGACCTCAACCCAATAGAGATGCTATGGAATAACTTGAAGGGAGCCATACACATGAGATGTCCAAAAAATATGACAGAGCTAAAGCAGTTCTGCCAGGAAGAATAGGCTAAAATTCCTCCTGAACAATGTGCAGGTCTGATCCACAGCTACAGGAAGCGCCTGGTTACTGCTGCTAAGAGGGGGTCAACCAGCTATTAATTCCAGGGGTTCACTTACTTTTTCCATTGCCCTTTTGAATGTTGAATGACTGTCTTCAATAAAGACATGAAAAATTTTAGGCACATTATATTTGTCAGTACTCTTGACTTAGATGAAGACTAGATCACATTTTATGACAAATTAATGCAGAAAACAATGAAATTCTAAAAGGTTCACATACTTTTTCATGCCACTGTAGAGTATGTGGGTATGATGGGCTTTTGGACACTAAAGTTCACACACCCCCACTGTTGGCCACTGTGCTGCCCACTCAAGCACCAGATTCAATATATTATCCTCCCAGTTGGTTGTATCGAGTTTCCCCTGCCACACCTTAAATGAGTTAATCCTCAGACAGCTGGGTGCAAATGAAGGCACACCAGTGCTGGGATTGCATTTCAAATGGTCTGCAATTTACTTTCCTCAGTTTAGTTGCTGCTTTACTGCAAACTGCATTTCCCAGAGTGCAACACTCTGCACTCCTTACTCTATCTATGAATAACTCCTATTTTCTATGACAACAGGGTAGTTGTAGCTTCTGCAGTTAATGATCTAAATGAACTTCAGTCACTCTGTATTAAATCTAAGGAGTGGGTTCAACACAGATTTTCCTCCCTTTCTTAAAGCTTTGTTGTGGGCCAGCATCTCAATGTTTTGAGGTCTCCCCCAGCTGTGGTCAGTTCAATACTAATAAAACCATAATTTACTAGGCCTGGGCTCTGATTGATAGCTCTCTCAAGGCTAATATTGATCCGGCCTTCTCGCATCTGAGTGAGTGACTTTTGTTAGATCAAGCCGCTTCCTTCCCCCTTGTCTTTTTTCATAAACGTTCTCTGAGCGACTAACAAATAGAGCTAGTGGACATGCTAAGGACACTACGTTAATGATCCGAGCTAGGCAAAGCTATTATATCTACTCTCTCCACAGAGTCTCTACTGCTTTGATGTTTCTCCTGTACCCCCTGCCAGCTCTCATAAATAAAAATGTTCCAACTTGTCCATGACTGGACCCTGTTTGTGATGTTGTAACATAACTACTTAGTCATCATTACACAGCAAACAAACTTTTTTAGAAGTGGATTTTTGTATGTAGTACTAACTTATATTATTATGTCATCATCATGTTATTTTGTCACATTTAACCAAATCATCTTTGCATTAATCTTTTTTTACTCCAAAAAAATCACTTACTCTTCATGCTGCCTCTTATGAATCCTGCTGTCATAATTCTGTCACATTACTTTAATTTAAAGTATTGACATGAATTTCCTGTCATATACAGTATACCAAAACCTAACTATCAGCATCAGCCCCCTAATTTTTGAACGTTAAGGACAAACTGAGAGTCAAAACAAATTCATACACTATCCTCTCTTCTTGTCCCTCCACTTCCCAATTGCCCCCTCCTGCTCTGTCTCAGAAATTGTGTCATACAGTATGTGGTGGCAACAGCAACAAACATTTGTGGCAGTCAGGTAGCACAGCATTTATGTTTATTAGCCCCTTGCATGGGGATATGTACAAGCACATTGAGAGCCGCTGTTCCAAGGTCAAATTCCTCGTGTGTCCGACACACCTGCCCAGTAAAGCTGATTCTGATTCTGATTCTGAATAACCAACTCCAGAACTAATGTATACGGAATATAGAGCCCGTGGTTTTTGGTGGCATTACAGCGACACAATGTCAAATAAAGAGGTTTACATTTTAGAGATATACATATGTATGTCTGATGTTGTTTGTAACAGATGTATATGCTGTAACACAAGCAAATTATACAGAGAAAATGTTTTCCCCAGTAATACTGATGCAGTACTAATGTTCTGGCCACTATCGCATCGTGTTCAGTGTTATGTTAGAAATTAACCCAATTCTTTTGTTGGAAGCACGAGAAGTGAAGATAGGAGAGGACTGTTTAAAATCAACCAGAGGTTTACTGAAAGTTTTAGCACAGGTAGGCCTTACAGTTCTGGGATCAGAGGGACAGAGCTCCCACAGGAATTCCATCCACTGAACCTCGAATTAAGTTCTTACAATACATTTTATCACTTGATTCTCATCAATACAATTGTAAGATACGTAAGCAAGGAAAATAAATGCCAAATAAATAACCAAAGCTCAGTAGTTCTGGACAATCATCAATACAGCTGTAATATGTATAAACAGGGAAAATAAAGTTATGAAAGGTAACTAATAGGAACTAAAGGTATGAAAAGTAACTAAAGGGAACTAAAGGTATGAGAAGTAACTAAAGCTTATAAAGTAACTAGAGTCTATAAGACTCAAATCTTACAGTTACATACTTGACACACATAACATTATAAGATAACTGTGAGTTGTATGTGAAACAAGAGAAATTTCATATTACACTTTGATAGTTGAATAAACTCCCCGCTTTTCTAAATTACGTTGATGGCGTAAATTTTAACAACTTCTCACTAAAATGCTACATGGACTGCACTGTTATGTCTGACATAAACTGGACCTGTCAGGTTTGCCCGGCTGCACCTACTGCGACCTCTGGCCGCCTTCCTGTGCTCCTAGAGGCCGGCGGCCAGAGGTCTTCCCACCTAGCTCTCTTGGACTCTGGGGCCGGGGGCAATCTTATGGATCCGGGTTTGGTGGAGCAACTAGGCCTGGCCACCGAACCATTGCCCCATCCCATCGAGACCTGGGCCATCGACGGCCAACTGCTGACCCTCATCACACATCGCACTCCACCGCTTCGTCTCACCATCGCCGGTAACCATCATGAGGAAATCTGGTTCAACATTTTCACCGTAACACAACCCCACTGTTGATTGGACTACTGGCACCATCACCCAGTGGAGCTCTGCCTGTGCATCGACCTGCCTCCTCGCTGGACAACCCTCCTCCTCCTCTTT
>NW_018127976.1:4112334-4113061 GCF_001952655.1 Monopterus albus | reverse complement strand
CTGTCACCAATTGGCCTACCCCCACCTGTGTGAAGGACCTGCAATGCTTCCTGGGCTTTGCAAACTTCTACCGCCGCTTTATTAAGAATTACAGCACCGTCGCAGCCCCCCTCACTCAGCTCACGTCCACCAAGGTGAAGTTTGCATGGTCCAGGACAGCAGAGCAGGCTCTCCAAACCCTCAAAGACCGGTTCACCACAGCCCCCGTACTCCTCCAACCTGATCCCTCACGGCAGTTCGTGACGGAGGTGTTCAAGCTTTTAAAATTATTTTGACTTAAGCTATGACTAAACACTGCGTGTTTTCTATTAAGACAATGCTTCAAGGAATGGCGGCACCTCCTTGAAGGTGCCGACCAACCTTTTCTGGTATGGACTGACCATAAAAACCTAGCTTACCTCCAAACAGCAAAAAGACTTAACCCCAGACAAGCTAGGTGGGCTTTGTTTTTCGATCGTTTTCGGTTTACCCTCTCTTATCGGCCGGGGTCTCGTAACCAGAAACCCGATGCCCTCTCCCGACAATATAACCCCCCAGCCACTGATGACACTCCTAAGCCCATTCTGCCCGCCTCCTGTATGGTGGCCTCCATTACATGGGAAATCGAGAACACCATACAGGAGGCGCAGCAACAAGAACCCGATCCAGGGGATGGGCCACCAGAGAGATTGTACGTCCCCCAGGCTGCCAGGGCCCAGACCATCGGCCGGGCCCATGCCTCCCCGCC
>NW_018127976.1:4111870-4112173 GCF_001952655.1 Monopterus albus | reverse complement strand
TACACCTAGTCGGCCCTGGTCTCACATTGCCCTAGACTTCATCACCGGCCTGCCTCCCTCCCAGGGCAACACTGTCATTCTTACCATAGTTGATCGTTTTTCCAAAGCGGCCCATTTCCTCGCCCTTCCTCAAGTCCCCTCTGCTCTTGAAACTTCCCAGCTCCTGGTTCAGCATGTTTTTCGCATCCACAGCACCCCCATCACTATCGTTTCTGACCGCGATCCACAATTCACCTCTCACGTCTGGTCTGCTTTTTGCACTGCCCTCGGAGCACGTCCCTGTCTTTCTTCCGGTTATCACCC
>NW_018127976.1:4091349-4111248 GCF_001952655.1 Monopterus albus | reverse complement strand
ACTGTTCATTTCTTGGTCACTTGTTTTACACTGTAAATAAACTTGCACTGCTTGCATCGAAGTCAGCCACCTGGGTCCGTCAATTTTTGTGACTCGCTCACTTCCGTGTTTGAGCCATCCAAACAGGACCAAAACTGAGCAAAAATGAGCAAAATTACTTTATTTACTAATCCAGGAAACCACACTGGTTTCTGCTAATTGGACAACAAAACATTAACACTGCAGTCAGTTGGAATGACTAAATTACAACAAGAATAATTCGAGGCAAAGATATAAGAAATTGAAAAGCTAATGCAAGCTTGCCAATGAGGCTGACGTATACACATTAGCCAGCTACAGTACTTATGCATCTAGCAGGAAGAAAGCCGCATCTGTGTCAAATTTTAGTCCTTTGGATGCTTTTAGTGCTCTCCACCTCTGACATGCCAAACCAATGGCAACCCTGGTTTTGCCTCATTCTTGGACATGCTCTTTCTATGCTACACAACACAGCCTCTTAGGTCTAACAGGTCTGCTCTCATCCTGGGTTGTACCTGCACAGGGAACCTGCACAGCTTGTCTTTGAAATAAGCCATATTGGTTTGAAGGCAGTGTCAGCAAGGCTGTAAAAACAGGCCTCAAAGAGCACCGAGATACAGAGAAGGCAGAGGAGAAAGAGGAAGTTCCAGGGGAGGTTGGAGAAGACAAAGGAATTGAAGCGTAAGCTTAGAGGCGATCGAGCCTTCGCAGTTGCTGGTCCTAAACTCTGGAATGATTTACCACTGTCCATTAGACAAGCCTCTACCCTGTCTGTTTTTAAGTCTCTTTTAAAAACTCATTTATTTTCCCTGGCATTTTGATATTTTTGTGTTGATTTTAGTCATTTGATTGATTATATTTTATATTGTTGTTTGTGGTTTATAATTTATATTGTTTTATTGCAATGTACAGCACTTTGGTCCACTCTGGTTGTTTTTAGTGCTTTATAAATAAAGTTGGTATGGTATGGTATGTGTTTGTTGAAATAATCATTAGTACACGTGTAAGAATAAAATGTGAAATAATTGTAGTAAAAGAATTGAGAGAAGTGATTTTACATCTAAAAGAGTGAAAAATGCAGTCACAGGAAAGAGAAAGTACAGCAGACACACATCCCTGCTGAAATGAGGTACTGCAAAAGTTCGTGTGTGCATGCCACACAGTGAAGAGACACACAGCATACTGGGGAAGCAACAAAAATGATGGTTTCAAGGCTAAAAGTAAAGATTTGACTGATAATTGTTTGATCAATGTCTAATCAATGATAATCCATGTATAGTCAAGTAAAGTATTCAAAATATAAAGATTTATGTTTTGATTTTAAGGCATTGATAGTTTTGTGTGAAATCAGTGTGTAATTCTGATTGTTCTGTTAAAATCAATGATGGAATTTTGATACTTCAGTCAGATGTGAGTTTCTTCAGAAAGCTAAAACTTATCCTTATCAGTTCATTAAGTATAAACAGTGGAGTGTACCAGACATCTTTATGTCCACTGTTTTCAATCATTTGCTTTTTCCTGTGACTCCCTTCATGTGAAGCAGTGCTAAGCACTACTCCCAAGAGTACATTTCAGTGTTAGTGAACACACATTGCAGCTGATTAAAACATGGTTGAAGGTTACATTCTTGTTCAGTTCAGTTATATGAAACAGTGCCCATACTTCAAACTCAGTGAAAGTTACATTCCATATAAGTGCATAAAGATACCAGTGTTTTCTACAATACACCCTCTTATGTGTGCACAGTGAACAGTGTTGGTGCTTGAATTGCAATGTCTCACACAGTTAATATCTCACATTGGACACAGGCGTTCGGCCTGTCAGAGGAAGGAAATGCATGCCGACGAGGGATGATGAAACTGTGGCAGAGCCTCACAGCTCAGCAGGGAAACTGAATTCCTGCTTCAAAGATGATTAATGAAGAAATGAAAAATTTTAACAAAAAGCCACAATCCACCCGGCCTGGTGGGGAAAGGATGGCTTGAAAAAAAGTCTTTATGAAGATATGGACCAAAAGGAGACTGTTTATAGACATTTTCATGTCTTTTATGCTTTCCTGAGTCACACAAGATTCGACCAAGAAAAACATTGTTTATCTGAATTTGTCCTATTTCTCTCTTTGAGAGTTTTGAGGATTGAACCGGATGAGCTTTGATATTTTTGTTTATAAATTCTTTTCATTGTGAAGGCTTGAATCATGGCAAAAAGGAAAAAGAGGAACAAACAATTGTCCAATCCGCCACCGCCCTATCCAGAGCCAGCTGAGAGCCAGATTGCGTGAGAAAAAACTTTGTTGTTCAGATCAAGAGGTTAGTTCAACCGTAATAATTTTAATCAGCATGATCATTCTAGATTTATGTTAGAAATAGTAGTTTTTGATTTATTTACATTGTAAGCCAATCAAGACAATTATTGATGATTTTAAGGTTTATATTTTATTGCTTGTTGCTTTGCTGTAGCTCTGTTAAGCTTCTATATAAAGTTCCTCAAAAGGTTTAATACTCTCTGTGATTATTGAGTCAGGTTGATGTTATTGACATTTCTATGATTTTAGTGGGTTTACACTTTTAAATGGTAATTGTTAAAATTGCACATATTGCACAATTCCCAGTGAGTGCGATTGACCAAGTCTTAGTGAGTGTCTGAGGTTGCATAACAGTTCACAGGGTTGAGAAGGCCAAGATTGAACTACTAAAATGATTTTAGACAGATACATCAGAAAAGGGTTTATCTAAAATAACCAGTTGTTTACTTGTTACATAATGCACACTATTCTTTAAATATCCTATCCTTAATAACATCTTATGTCAACTAAATACTGTGCAAAACAAATATGGTCTTAAGTGTCCAGTGACACAACTTTCATTGGTTATTTCAGACTAAATTTAACACTTCCTCAAAGAGCCAGAGTATCCTGGCTTATAAAAATTTCTCAGTACTGTAACATCTGAGGTTCTGAAAGAGGGAGGTCTGCAGGGAACTCTGTTTGCAGGTTCATGGCAGTCAATTACTAACCTCAAGCAGTGTTTGGAGCTTTAATATGTTTCAAATATGCCACCTTAGTGTGAGAGGTTAAGCTCTATTCCTATGTCCAGGGGTTAGCATATCGTGGCCTTCATACAGCAGTTAGTACAGCAGGGAGAAAGCACTTATAGACAATTTTCTACTTGATTGATCTGAAATTGTGCTAAATGTTAGTTAATGCAGCTTTAAGGAAATAAGAAAACAGAAACATGTTTTTCAAGTGCGTAAATGTGCTAGGTTTTAAATGTGCTGTGGTGTCTTGTTCCTCATAATTGGAGTTGCTGGACTGGAAAGCCTTTCAAGTCAAGTCAAAAGAATGGGAAGGGTTTAAAGAAATGCATTACATTTAGGTGCTAAGGGTTTAAAGAAAAGCATTACATTTAAGTGTTAAGGGGGTCTTGGAAGAGATCTCTGCTGTGTCAAGAAAGAAATAAAGAAAGAAAGACAAAAAGAAAGAAAGAAAGAAAAGATTTTATTTTAACTAATGAGGCCAAACAAATGGGGAGGATCACAAGTGTACCAAAGGACTGGAGTGATAGCACTGCCACCCTTAGGCAGAAGCTCTGTCTCATGAATTATTTTGTGAACTCTATAGGAGAGCACCACAATGTAAAAATAGTACTTCATGAAAACCAAGTCAATCTGTAAATGTGTTGAATTGGGGAAGTAGCTCACTGGCAAACACAGACAAGGGGGATAAGAAAGGTTTTATGCTGAAAGTATGTTTTTGTTGCTTTGATTAATGCAGATCTGCACTGGCAAATTGAGGTAGCACTGTCAAGAAAGAGAAACACACACACACACACACAAACGACAGTCCGTCAAAAACAACCTATGTCTGCAGGAGATCTCCAGCATAAAAAATATCACAAATGCAAGCAGATGCATATATACCGTGAATTTTAAATCTGAGAAATGAAACCCGCCCACGCACACTTATCATCAGCTTGTCTGCTTTTAGATGCTAGTGGGGAAAAATCTTGACTGACTCTGACTGTTGCAACAGACTGAAATAAATATCCACACCACACTGAGCACAAGTTCATAAAATGGATAACAGGGAGAGGCAAGGAGGGGATGCATATTTTCTAAATTCAGGCATAAAACCAAGAGTGTGACATTAAATATCTCATAATTAGTTGCTATTTAATTTTCTAATGATATCCTTTGTATTTGTTTTGATGATGTTTCACAGTAAGCTGACTTCTTTGCTCTGGTGCTAAAAATAATGTGACAGTTTTAGCGATGAGGGCAGTTGATCGACTAGGGAGCTAAACTGCTGCGATTACATTATATTAACTGGTAATTACAGATTTCTTTTGCTTGTTTGTCTGTTTACAATTGTTAAAATCCATTTCCCTATCCAGAGTTCACATTTTAAAAGCACAAACTCACCACAACAGAAGTCAGTGTGGCCTGAACTGAGGATCATTTCTCATTACATTAACACCACATGCAATCAAAGGGCACATTTTTCAAATATCATGAATCCTGTTCTCATGTGGACTCCACCACATACTTAGACATTTGCACACTATTTTTAAAACTTTAATTTGCATTCTAAACTCAACACATCATAAAATTACTGTAATTACTGCAGGATGTCCGAATATATCAGGCTGCTAAAAGATTCTTTTCTAGGTGTTTTGAAAAGAAGACATACAGTGTGATGTCAATGAAATCAAATGCAGAAGGCAGGTTTGACTAGAACTGATGTATTTCTATATCTGTAGCTATACTTTATATTTATTATACGATATTTTGTTACCTAATAAGTAAATTACTAAAAGATACTTCAAAGACTCGAGATCCATATTGTATTCCATAAAACATGTATAGGAATATGTTTTAAAATTGTCACAAACAGTGATAATGATCAGGATGTGATTCAGTCATGGGACTGTGGGTTTGTGACACAATAATAAGTCATGTGCAGCCAAAAGCATACATAAATAGTGGACCTGAAATGACTTTTCATAAATGTAACTGCATAAAAATATGTACTGATATATTCATTAAATGGTAGTTTTTAAACAAGGACTATCTGTGAGGCTATAACCGTTGTGTGGGTATCTGTGCTTGAGTGTGTACTCGGATATAATGAATTATACTTTTCTCAGTTGGCTTCGTCTTCAACCTGATTACACATCAAATGCATATGCTATGCAAATGTATATGTTTTTGGTTTGGTTTGGTTGGCCTGGTTTGCAAAAGCAGTCAAAAGCAAAACATTTTTCTCCTTATTGAAGAAGTTTCATTTTCTCTCCTGAACTTGTTGTTAATGACCTACTGCACACCTTTGTCTCACCACTTCGCTGTGACCTGGTTGAGTGAGTGTTTTCATTAATAAATTTAGAATACTACTTTAAAACTTGGGTAAAAGCAATAAGAATCCAAGCTCATCAGATCTGGAATCAGGCTAATCAAGACCTTCTGGTGTTGTGCATGGGAGATATCTTCTCCATACAGTGTGACACACTTTTTTATTGCCATGGTTAGCAAAAATACTCCCAGAATGTCCCCAGGGCAGAGGTAACACATGGCCATTGCTTTAATTGCAGCAAAAATAGACCAGGTACTCCATTTCAAGCATGGGATCAACCATGGGCCATCATCAGCATAATCCCACCTATTAAACACGTCTTCATCACTGAGAAGATAGGTCTGGATGGCTTTTGCTCCAAGTTCTTTTGAAAGCAAAAGGGCTTTTGTGAGATGTGTGTGGATGTGAGCGTGCATTTTTGTAGGCAATGCATTTTGTGTGCATTGCATGAAGAGGCTGCTCTTGGCAGTCACATAGTCCTGATGCACAAGAGACTGCCACATGCTGGACTTCACATTTCCATTAAGAAATTTCATATCTGTATCTATGTGTTATGGCCCTTTTCAGATAGAGCAATTTTAGTTGCACCACATTCAAGTAAATGGATGCCAGGTATGTAACTAGTGTGCACTTTTGGTTTTGCAAACATCCAGCAGAGATGACCATACTTTAGCCAACATCATGCATTGATAAAATCAAAACTACTGTCATGGAGTGAGGTGGCCTGGACATGCGGCACCCATCAAAGTCCCCACCTATGATGCATTAGGCTATATTGCTGGGCTCCTCTCCCCTGCAGACAGTGATGGATCTGATTCATTTAAATGGTGGCCCCTAGTGTTCACTCCCATTCAGCTGGGTGACAGTGGCAAACTGGCATTGGCTTCCCACATACTGTATCTGCCTGATCAACACAGCAACAAAGAGGGAGAAGAGTGGGGTAGGGCTGATCTAGTTCTGAAGCTGAGAGCCAGCTTTTGCTATTCTTTATTTACAGTCTCTGCTCTGAGTATATTAAAATTCCTTCTAGTGAATTTATGGCACCTTTTTCAAGCCACTAAGCTTCCTGAAAACACTGCAGCTTAAGCAATGTATGATTGCCTGTAATGGGACTTTAATGGATGGAGTCTCCTTCCCCTTTTATTTCACATGCTCTCAGTCTTCCTCTGCAAAATCATCAGTATGCTATCTCATAAAAAGTGATGTTGAAATAAATGTCAAGTCAAATACAAACTTGTCAAAATTTCCCTCGAAATTGTCTCCTGACACGGTTCAATAAAGTCCTACCTTCAAAATTGTAATAAACTTTAATGTAAAACCATGATCTGTCATCAGTGATGGTGTAATACTTTTTTGCTGTCTCTCAAGATGTGTTTTTCTGTGACTCCAACTGTCAGCACAGTGTCAATCTATCTACCTGTCTGCCTGCTGGGGACTAAAGAGGCCAGGAGAGCAAGTGGACTGTAGTGATAGAACTCACTGAACCTTGGGGCTGAGCTTTCCCAGGAGGGACATGTCGTCTCGCTTAGTGTGGAGGAAGGCAAGGAGGGGAAAGGGGGAGGCAGAGGAAGAAGGGGAGGAAGGATAAAGGTGCGAGGAAGAGAGAGCATCTAAAAATAGCCTTGCATTAAAAAAATGCAAGGGGCTGTGCTCGTGGGCTATGTTGCTTCAGATAACAGTGAGACAACAAAAACAATCCAGAAACTTTAGTCAGTGTAACAGATCTATGCATTTGATAGATTATATGATACCCCAAACACTCCCCAGTGGTTTATAACATTATTAGGGAAGGCTTTTACTGCTCTGAAAAGTTATCACAACTGACATTATTTTATCTTTTAGAAGAACTGTGAAAAATGGTTTGTGGCCATGAAATTAATATAAAATCAAAATGGAAGGCTTAAATCAATCATGATAGAAATTAACAGAAAACTGACTATTGTGAACAATTATTCAGTTAATGTGTTTCTCAAACATGTTTTCCAGTAAAACTGACTTTTTCTGTTTTAGAACAGTTGTTACTCTCTCTGTTACCGCATTGGATCAACAAGTAGAGAATACTGATATACAGTCTCACTGATTGTGCAATCTCAATGTAAAAATGAAAAAAAAAACACTGCTTGTACTGTTTAGTCCTTGGTTGTTAATACAGTAATACAGCAATTAATGACCGTTTGAGTGATACCTATGAAAATTTAACCCGCCTCTGGCTGTGTTTAACAAATGTTCAACCTATTAAGCTAAGACACACCACTATGTTCTGGAAAAGGAGGTGAAATACAACATCAAATCAAGAACAAAAACTACATCTACTGCTTCTTAGGTGTATGCCGCCTCCAATATGCCAAATCACGCGAATGGGAACGACATGAGGATACAGTGGCCTTCGCCTTTGACCTCTGACCACTAAAATGTAATCAGGTCATTTTTGAATCCGACTGGACATCTGTGCCAAATTTGAAGAAATTCCCTCAAGGCATTTCTATGATATTATTTTCACAAAAACATGATGGACAGATGGATGGACAACAAAAAAAAATGCATCTGGCCATGGCTATTACCGGCATGGAAGCATAACAAGCTCAGGGGTCTTCACAAGGACACGTGGCAAAGGAGAGTAAGACAAAATGCTTGGAGGATGAAAATTAGCAGGAAGCATAAAGGCCAGAGAATGGGGATGGGGCATTCCAGACCGACACACAGCCATGGGACACAAGCTCTCCACTTAGAGCCACAGGAACACTAATTAAACCTGATCTACAACCTCTGGCTTCAGGGTGTGTGAATGTCTGTGTCTGCTTCACGGTGCCTGAAATGCTGTCACACTGTGCTTAGGATTTCACATTCAAGTAATTCATCTTTGTATTTAACTTGTTTTTTTTTCTAAGTAGGCTGGAATTGGTTCTATATCACAAGTGCCATTTCATGAAGTTAAATTCCCCCTCACTTTGGACATTCTTCACTGTTGCCTCATGACAAATATTCTCCTACCGGCAATACATATTCCTTTATCTGCCTAGGCTACAGTATGATTCTGTCAATCATAACTCAGTGAAGTGCTTTTTAGATAACAGATCAAGGTCCACTGTGGGCATAGAAAATCACACAGAGGATGAGATGTGAGACAGTATGACCCATCTCACACAGGAAATGGGACTGTTTGAAGATTTGCACGATGGTGTGGCTGCTTCATAAAGGTCCTCCTCTAGCTGTCTCTAGCTCCAGAAACATATGGAGGACAGATTAAGACTAGTGGCAAGTTAAAAGAAAACCACCCTCATTCATCATTCAGTGCAGCTGAAATGTAACTATCCATCTTCTTCATTCAACATGTCTTCTACTTATTCACAGACAGGATTCAAATTATAACATGTACATGTGTTTGTTGAGTGTATGCAAACAATATGTACAATACACTCTATGCATGTACACATGGAAAAAGTGCAACGCCATGTTTCCATGGTTAATATAATAACAAAATTAGTCCCTTTCAAGTGAGTGTGTCTCCTCCCAGACTGTTAAAGTACCTCAGTGTTTTTGGCCACCTGCCGTGCCACAATGAGCTGGATCATTCCTCGCTTGTTGCCTTCTACAGACATGGATTTGCGCAGTGCTTCCATGGCATCCTGGTTGGTCATCCCGAGCAATGACTCTCCATTGACTGCAATAAGTTGGTCATTAACACATAGACGTCCATCCTGCAGACAAATGCCATCAATGAACAGTCAGATCTGGCTCATAAAATACTTATGATTAGTCTTAGCATAAGTTTTAAACAGTGAAGGGCCAAAAAGAAAAAAAAAACATGGTTGTCAGGACATTAATATACATCATGTGACATTTGAAAATCATGACACTAACATTTATGCCTATTTACAGAACAGCAGCTCTACAGCATAGCAGTCCACCTCATCTTTGCACTTACCTATAGGTCTGTGAGTTGCAACAAAAGCAATGAATGAAATCAATGAAATCCATCAAGGTAACTGTCAAAGGCTAAGTGGGTGGGAGTAGTTACTTGCCTTGCTAGCAGCACCTCCATTGATAATAGATTTTACAAAGATGCCCAAGTCGGAGTGGTTCTCTTTGGACCGATTACCCTTGACGCTGACCCCCAGGCCTGCTGAGCCTGAGTCATTCAGGGGGATCTCAAAGGTCATGAACTCTCTTGTGCCATCAGGGGTTAACACCATTTCATCTTCCTCTGGCTGTTGTGGGTAATGAAGAAAGAGAGAAATGTCTCTTTGAGAACTAGTTTGTTTATATCAGTTGGCCTTCAAAATGAAAAAAAGTAAAAATGAATATTTCTCATGGCTGTGGCTTAAAAAACAATAAAGAAGAAGCACAAAAATTGTATATAGCTCTTCACTCTTTAGACCGAACCTACCAATGAAAACTGGCAAAATATTGTTGAACAGTTACAGTACACTTTAAGCATGTGTGAATGCCTATGAGAGGTATTTAACTTTAGCTTTGGTGAAAAGATGGAAAAACAAAAAAGAATAACAAAAAGAAAGTTAACAGAATAGTGGAACAAAATTGGACTGGATGGTGATTGACAAGAAAATGGAAAGCAGGAGGGAGGCAAGATAAAGAGGGGTAAGATGAAGGGAGCAAGAAGCAAATGGATGGCAAGCATGTTATATATCTCAGAGCTGTCACTGTCAATTGGCCATACTGTCGAAGACTGCTACAGTAATTCCTTTCCACTGTCATGAGCTCTGTGGGGATAGGGGAGACCTTTAAAAAACAGCAGGTAGCAATTTGACACTAACAATAGCGGCTTCCTTTGAACAACACCCCTTTGAAGAATAATTTGTGACACATTAAGAACACAGACCTCTTTCCCCATGCGATCCATGGACCTTTTGTTGAAAATTACCTTAGTACCCTCTAGATGCAGGGCCTGTACGGAAGCTCTTCATGCATGGGACGCAAAAAATGGCTCATTTTAGCTGCCAGAGAGGTGTGAGAGAGCACCGCTGAGTGTCTAACACCCAGCGTGATCAATTCATCTGGAAAACAGTCCATCAAACAACCACTCCAGTCTCTTTTCAGACAATTTACTGTCTAACAAAGAGCATATGTTTAAAAAAGCCATAAGGAATAGCATTTGAATTTTACTTCTTGCTTGCAGCTAAACAGAAGGAGAAAAGAGATGTAAAAGAAAGCTAATGATGTAGAGAAAATGTGAGAGACATCAAATAACTGGCGGTTTCTTTCTTATGTTAACTACAAGGAAATCTTTAAAAGATCTAAAATGCCTTAAAATGATTTCCATTCAGCAGTTTGTTCAGTGCTTACCAGAGATTCTTGACTTGTTCTTTCCCAACAATTTAATAGTCAGATAAACTGTTTTTTTTTTATCTGTACATTTCAGAAAGTAAAGTTTCCATACACCTATACAGGCTTCTGCTACTGGCCATCCTGAGAGCCACTGGAGTACTTAGGTGTAAGAGCATGTGTTTTTCTCAATGGCATATCAGCAGCAGGTGATGAGGGAATGAAAGTGCTCCCCTTTCCTTATTTCCACACACACAT
Source organism: Monopterus albus (assembly GCF_001952655.1). Taxonomy (NCBI): domain Eukaryota; kingdom Metazoa; phylum Chordata; class Actinopteri; order Synbranchiformes; family Synbranchidae; genus Monopterus; species Monopterus albus. The sequence goes on along the minus strand of NW_018127976.1, from coordinate 4,100,342 downwards.
TTAGATTTAAAAGATAAGTTGCTTGCAAATCTTATCATGAGCCCACCCAACAGGAAGCTTGAGAGCAGTGCTGTGACTGACCAGATAGTACTGTACATGCATAAGTATTGCCATGGCAGCCAAACGTACATGAACAATACTGGCGGTAAGAGCACTCAAACCCAGAAACCCACCACAAGACCTCTATAAATAGACTCACATCACTGCACACATATGCACACACATAAAGCCAGATGCCAGCCAGGTGTGTGCCCTTCACTGCTCAGATAACAAGTAAAGCAGAGGACAGAAGGGAAAGATAGAACATAAGGTGTTATATTTCAAAGGCTGCGTTGTTATTAGGGTGCAGTAGTGCGTTCAGTTGGAGGCTCTTTTTAACACCCTCTGACTGAGCCCCTATTCTCCAGATGGCCCTCCTATATTGCCTCCTTTTCTTTTTCTTTGCTTTCTTTGTCTTGCTTACAAAGTGGCAGTACATCTGTCTCTGCAGCTTGTCAACTGGACAGTTTTCCCTGACTGTATCATTAGTAAATTCAGATCACTGAAACCCATTTAATTGTTTGCATTTCAGCACCCATCCTTGTATTACATTAGTCATTGGCTGTTTTCAGGAAATGACCCATTGCTTTCCCTCAGACAGCTGAATAAAGTATATAGGGGACAGAAAAAAACTGAAATAACTTGCTATCCAGTTCAAGGGTCAAGATAATGCATCAACAATAGCTTTTACAACTTGTAAAGACATCAAGTCAGATTTTATGTAAGCTTTCTATAACAGCTGGAGCAACATTAACTGAACTCACTGCGACCAGTTGGTGCCCAGTGCAGGTCTCTAACAATGCACCATATACATACAACTTCTAAAAGAACACTGTGTGGTTTGTTTATGTGTCATTGACAGGGTCACTCTATATTTTTATTTTTATCAGAATAATATAAATAAATCCTGCTTATGAGTTATGTCAATGGAAAGGCTTTTAGCCCAGCAGATGTAGACAATAATATTGTACACTGGATGTGAAATAATTACTTTGGGTGGGCTATGTCAAAGTCTGTTGGTGTGCAGGCATATGTGTGCAAGCCAAAATAATGACAGAATAACCATCCGTTCAAAGATTTGTTCTGGGAATAGCAGAACAAGGCAGAGAATGAGAAAACAGTGTAATGTTTTCATCAGACAAGAACAAGCGCCAAAAGCTAAGAATGAGTCTATCAGGCTGCTTGACAGGCCTTGTTGCCCTGTTTCAGCTCAGGCAACAATGGATTCAACTACCTCTGTACAGGAAGAAGAAGAAGAAAGTCAGCTGACTGTTCCAAGCTCAGTCCAATAACCATACAGGTCATAGAGAACAAAAGTACTGTCAATAAACGAAATGATGTGCAAAGACTGAAAAAGGCTGTATCATTTTCAAAAGAGAAGAGTTTACACAAAATGTGTTTATTTTATCAACTTAAACTGAATTGATAACTCCAACATCTCATATGATTTGGTTGTTAACACACCATTCAAAGTCCACCTACTAGAATCATTAAGTACTGTACTTATCACGTCAGATACCTTTATTGTCATGATTCTAAAAATAAACACAAAGTGAACTGCCTCTACACACAAAATGACTTGGTAATGTTAAGGCACAAAAAAAATTATAAGATTAGGTTTAGGAACAAAAAGTACTTAGATTTAGTTACAAAAACTACTTTACCATGGTTAGGTTTAGGCACATATACAGCTTGTTTAGGTTCAGGGACAAAACTACTTTTATACTATTATAAATTTATAAATTTAATTCAGTGGGAAAATATAACCAAACATTTAACTGCTAGGTAGGTAGAGAAGCAATGTAACTAAGTAGCCTACATTTACTCAAGTAGTCTTTATACTTTAATTTCTGTTTACATTTTCTGCGACTTCATACTTCATATTTTGACTTCACTACATTTTTAGAGGCAAATGTTGTACTTTATATAAATTTATTTGATAGCATTAGTTATTTTTCAGAAGATCAATAAAGCAAAATACAGCATAATCACCGTCACAGAAGTGTAAGTGACCTTCGCCAAGGGTACCGACACAACCCCAGACCATGACAGACCCTGGCTTTTGTATTTGTTGCTGGGAACGGTCTCGATGGTTCTTTTTGTCTTTGGACCAGAGCACATGGCATCCATTCTTTCCAAAAAAAGACCCAAAACACTGATTCGTCTGCACAGTACACGTTTCCACTGTGTGATGGTCCATCCCCGATGACTCCGAGCCCAGAGCAGTCAACTGCGCTTCTGGAAACTGTTGATATAGGGCTTCCTTTTGGCACAGCACAGTTAGAAGCGGGATTTATGGATGTAACTACATATTGTAGTACCTGACACAGGTGTGCCAAAGTCATCCTGAGCCCATGTGGTTATATTACTTATAAAAGAGTGACAATTCTTGATGCAGTGCCGTATGAGGGATCAGAGAGCACAGCCGTCCAGCTTAGGTTTGTTCCCTTTATGCACTGAAATCCCTCCAGATTCCTGGAATTTTTAAATTATGTTCTGTCGTAGAGGGTAACATATCCAAATCTCTTCCTATCTTTCTTTGAGAAACATTTGTTTTTAAACATTTCAATAATTTTCTCACATATATGTTGGTAAACTGGTGGTCCTTGGCCCATCTTTGCCCCTAAAGGGCTTGACCTTTCCTGGATGCCACTTTTGTACCAAACCATGATGCAGTCAAGTGTGGATATCACCTGTTTCAAACGGGATCATCATTTCAGTGTTTAACCTCATTACTGGCCCTGAAATGCAGCCATCCCAATTTTTTTGGAATGTGTTGGAGAAATCAGAATTGAAGTGAGTGTTTATTTTGAACAAAGAATAAAATTAATGAGGTATCACACAAATGATGTACTGCTATACTGTTTTTAGTGTAATACAGGACACAGATGATTTACACATCACTATTTTCAGTTTTAATTTTGATTTTACATACTGTCCCAACTGATTTTGGGTTGTATTTCTTTTATTGTTATGGTGTAAGCACATAGGAAGCAGTTCTAGGAGAGACTACTGAATGTAGGGAATCAATGGTAGTAGTGTAATTTTGTCAATAGGTTTGCTGCAGTGCATCCTTGAGCCATAACACAAAAACTAAATTGCAAGAAGCAATTAAATACATGAACTGTATAAACAGTTTAAAAGAATGTGTATAAGGTCAGTAGCAGATTCATACAACAAACAGAGCCATGAACATTTTAAAGAGGCAGTATTGCCCTTTTGTGTCTTCTGCCTTTGCTGCTCCATAGTGAAAAATCTAGCAACCTCTACAAGTGTCATAATGACTGGACGTTTTGTGCCGAATCATACTCACTGCCATTTGAGCAGTGACACAAGCAGGTGAACAGAACAGGGCAGAGAGAGTAAATCAGTGCTCATAGCAAAAGATTCCCAACTTCTTAACAGTCCTTTCCCCTATGTTTCTACGTTATTAATCCTTTAATGTGCTAACAATGAAGGGTGTGCTGGATATGTGCAAGTGTGTGTCAGAGAAACAGAACAGAAAAAGCCAGAATGAGATACAAGAAAGAAGAGAGAGAAATAAAGAGGGCAAATAAATCACAATTACTTATATTCACACATAACTCTGAGCTGGCTGCACATCACTGCCTAAAACAATTAACACTGCTGGAAACTTTTTTTCCACACTTGGCCCAGTTTAGTGACATGAAGGTCATTGCACATGAATTCAAAAGGACTAAAAGAATTCAGTCATGGATGTAATTGCAAAAGTGGTGCACGCGTGATGATTATTGTAAAACAAATTTATTTTGGCTGTGTTTCTCTTTGCAACATTGTCTGACAAAGGGGCTGAATATTAAATACCTCAAAGGCTAAAATACAAATCCAGGCTTTTTGAGGTTCAGCGGGGGATTCAGAGAGAGCTGTTGCACAATACTGAAGGGTATGAAGCACACAGTGGCCAGTGGCAGGTTTTGTGTGGCAGTGTTGTAAACTAACACTACATGTTTTTCACATGACAATCCCGCAACTTTAGCCCTTTTCAGATATGTAGTGGAACCCTGAAATTATCTAGACATTACCTGGAGGAGCTCTATGTGAAAACACAAATGTGTCAGTTGACCCGGACATTAAATGCACTTTTACCCTGCCAGCCCCCTAGTACAAAATTCACATAATGTCTCAGTGAGCTGGAGTGAGCCCATGTGAGAAGACAGCAGCTTGTAGTATTTACACAGATAGTGGGTGTGCTGATGATGTTCTATCATGTCAGTGGCAAAAACCAGAAGAGTATGAACATTCAGTGGTGAAGAAGAAGGCCAGCCGAGTGAAGCTGTGGGCTAAGAACACACAAGTGAGTCGAGTAGGCAGGAGAGTGGTCGAGGTTGCTGGAGTCTCAGAAGGAGGTAAGGAACCCAGGTGAGTGGTGGTTGCAGAACAGGAGGTGGATTGGCGACCAAGTGAACAGATAAGCTGAAGGAGTGGGACACAGTTGAGCCCAACCACAGATCGGGAGAGGACGTCCTCGGCAGGTAAGTAGTAATCAAGGGGAACAGGTAGCTGTGTGAGAGGTACAGGAGCTAACCGTGTAGTGGCGTGGAGCACGGGTGAGTATAGTTTCAGATCAGGAGTGGACTTACTCAGCGTCGAGCAGCAGGTCAGCTGAGTGCAGAGGTTACAGATGAGGTGCCAGCTGTCATCAGAACGAGAGAACTTCAAGAGCGAAATATTACTTGGACTGTCTGGACGTGGCGAGAGCAACAAAGCAAACTTGTAAGGTACTGAGAACAAGGTAACTTTGGGAGCAACGTTAATGGACCTGTGAGTGACTGAGGGAAAGGAGGTGGTATATATGGCTGAAGACCGGGGAATGATTATCAAGAGATGAAAATAATGAACATTGATTGAAACTGTGGTAAAGCTGGGACAGGAGATGTGGAGTGGAGCAAGAAAGAAAACCAAAATAAAAGCACAAGAACAGGAAGAAAAGCTAAATCATAACAAGCCCAGCATTATTTGGTTCATGAGTAGAACAAAGGCTGTCAACATCTTAGCCCACATCTACTATACATCACTGCAAATTCATTATGGCTACGCACTTTGAATTGTCTTTGTGTAAGAAAATGTGCAATATAAATAAACTTGCCCTACCTATCAATGAAGACACTGAGTGAATCAACCAAAAAAGAGACTCATAAACAGGTGTGACTTCACACTAAATATTTTGGTAGGAAATTTAGGAAACCATATCTAATCAAAGACAAAACAAAAAACAAAAGTAGACTTTCTAAGTGTACTTTGCAACTGTAAATGTTTGCAAAGGTTTTCAACGGAACCAAAGTATAAACACATTGTGAAGTAAACGCCTCTTATTTCAAGCTAATGGTGGATAAAAAGTGCTTTGCTATGTCCAACTGCACATTCACACTCCACCATCATTATATGTTCTGGAAGCAGATGCTGAATCCCCTTTGGAAAAGTAAGTGTGTTTCCATAAGTGGCCTTTAACTGTCTTGTTTATTGGCAAAGCACAATGCTGCTGTGCGCCATCCCATTCTCTGCTCTGACAGCAACCATAATTATGGGAACAGCTGCTGAAAAGTGCTAAACGAAAACAGGTGGCGTTGACAAGACAAGTTTAGAAATTGTTAACCAAGCAGGCATTGTCTTCAACCACGGACGGCAGCATTACCTTTAATTACGAGAGAGCATGTTTGTGAACTGTGCACTTTGATCAGAAAACCTTTCTATATGAGCCAAACTGATAATGCAGCATTCTTGAAGTAAATAACATGTCAGTAAGAAACAAGAGAAAAGACAGTAAAACGAAGCAAAAACAATGAGAATTGTGCAATATGGGTTTTTCTGCTAAACATCTCAGAGTAAGTTTGACGTTTATGAAGCTTTCATTGAATAATTTGGATTACATGTCCCTACAAGAGAGAAGTAAATGGGAAGGAGATTTTTGGTACCATGGTAACACCCTCGATCCCTATCATCGATCACCATGCCCTCTAATTTTAGAAACATTTTAGGCATGAAGTGGAAGAGAAAGTGGTGTCTAAGATCCATCCACTGCTGCCAAACTGTTCTGAATTGCTCTGTAAAGTCAAAGATGCTTTCAGTGATTGCAGGTTGTCAAAACGGCAAGTCTACTCTACCAAAGGCCTTTAAAGCAATTCCTGTAATCTGACTTCACCTGAATTCCAACTATATTTTCAGAACAAATTCACCAAGTAGAGGTCAGCTAATTCTAGACATTTGTAATAGTAGGCTGATTTGCATATTACACTCAATTATATTTTATCAGCTGGTTTGTTTTGAAGTTAAATCATAGACTGGGTATTCATTATCGAAGAAGTGTGAATAGTGGGAAAAATGTTACAGGTAACATATGTAGCTCAGTTGCCTGCTTTTATTAGAAAAAAAAGGAAAGCAAGAAAGCTTCTGTGTTTAACACTTTATTAGCAAAGGTTGCAGTGCATTACATCATGTTCACAGTGTGGTGAAAGAGAATTATTCTAAGAGACAGCTAATTATATTAACACCAAAGATGTCATTTTTTGGCATGGCTGAAGATAATGCTTTATCACCACTTCAGTGCAATACCCCAAAAGGTTTATCGGTGCTGTTCATGCACTGAAAAAGCTAATGAATCTGCTTTGTGTTTGCAAGTGGAAGGAGTAAGAGAAGCCATAAGCAGTTTGATCTCATTTATTACTCTTTTTTTGCTTAGATTTTTCATACAATATTAAAGGTGAGAATTTACTTTCTGAACCCAGATCAACTTTACTAAAAACAAGTTATGAACATGACTTGGTGGATAGAGCTGATTTAGAAAATACAAATGTATTATGATGTTGTCTGTACCCTTCAACAGTAGGTATTAGGTATTCCATGAAGATGCCTCCATTGTCAGATATTCTTGACAGTACTGCTTAGATCTGTTTTCCAAATTCTGCTTTGTGATGCTTTCATTAAACTGCCAATAGCAAAGCCAAATTCAATGTTGAGATATAAATGAAAGAATAAGCCAGAGTGAACTTGACACTAACTCCACAGAAACATGTAGAATTTAGTTGCCTTTAAGGGCAGGAGATGATGCTTTGTTTGCCGTGTATCAATTCCTTTTTAAATCTAATGTCTCTGTAAAGGGATCTCAGTATCAAGAAAATACGGTAAATAACAGCTTCATTACATCTGTTTTTGTCTTCCAGCTTAAATACAGGAAAATCACAAATGGTAACTTCATTGTACTGCAACTACCACAACAAAAATCAATTGCGTAACACTGTTAGCTCAATAATTAAGACAAAAACAAAAAACAAAAAAAACAAAAAGAAAAAAAAACAGAGATACCATCTGTTATGAATAATTGTGCAAAGCATCACAACACTGATGATCAATGCAGGCAACCAAGTTCTTTTATTTGTACTGTATATAACCATTGAAGGGACTTATTTCACAGAAACAGTGTTGAAATGGCATCGTTCTGAATGCTTTAATTACAGTCCAGTGGTAAAAACATGGCAGCAGGGATTTTAAACCAGGCCACCGGGGTTGGCACTTATGAAACAAGCCATTACTCTGCTACAATTGTCAGCAATAGTGTCACACATTTGTCTAACATGTCCCCTGCATCCACAGAAGCCATAAATTTGGTTGTCACATCAATCAGAGGCAGGAATTAATTGTGCAATTAAGATTCTCATTCCTTGGCAGATATAACTACTAATGGATCAATGACAAGTGTGATATGATCATAAAGAGGGGATTTTAATGTACTGTTTAATTGCTCTTATGTGGTCTGCAATTGTTATAACAGAGGCTTCACAAGCCCATTTCTTTTTTATAGTCCATATTCCTATTGGAAGCAAAATATACTTCATTCTGTTCCTGGGATGATGTAAGGGTTGTTATGGCACTTGGGCATATGTGACTAATCAAGCCCTTATTGTGTGTCAGGTTTTTACAATGACTGGTTTACTGTTTGTAATGTTTCTTTACAATATGTTTAAGGTATGACTGACTGTACATGTAGGACCAGGAACAGCACCTGTCAAACTCCCAAAACTAAATCTCCCCAGGACAACAAATCAATCAGGACTGTTGATGAACAAGACCCAGTCCACATCTCTCATTCTATAATAATTCTCATCAGACCTAACTTTTATAATGCTTGACCCTGTGGCCATTTGGACGGCACAAAGTGCAACAGTCAGCAACACTGCAACATCTACACTAGAAAGGCTTTGGGATCCACAGTGAGAAAAGAAAGACACAATCTGTAAGTGCTGGATGAATGGTGTCTGAACTCACTGTCATTCAATCAGAACACCACAGCTCTACAAAGAGACTGGGATCCGCATATAATCATTGAAAAACCACAGTAACATAAAATTCTTACCAAGTTATTAGAACAACAAACTCATTTATGAATGTGCAACATGGAGTGAAGTGTGCATCAAGGACTTGCACAGACACAAATGTATTCACTTAGACTGAGACAATACCATATGTTTGATTTTATGAAACTATTGGAAATCATTTAAATAGATACTGTTCTACACTTCTTGGTCTCTTTTTAATCTATGGAACATTAGAACACAATATGGGGCCAGTATAATGAAATAATGCAATTTCACAAATTAGCTTAAAAGATTGTGAAATGAAGAGAAGCAAATAATTCAATTCCTGAACATGTGATAATTTGGCCAGTGGGGAAGACAGTTTTACAGCACCTACAGTTTGTGATTCCACAGATGTGGCAAGTCGTTAAGTTACTTCATGTTCATTCTTCCATCTTTCACATTATCCATCCATCCATCCATTTTCCTCCACTTATCCGGAACCGGGTCGCGGGGGCAGCAGTCTAAGCAAAGATGCCCAGACTTCCCTCTCTCCAGACACTTCCTCCAGCTCCTCCAGGGGAATGCCGAGGTGTTCCCAGGCCAGCCAAGAGACATAGTCCCTCCAGCGTGTCCTGGGTCTTC
>NW_018127976.1:4047142-4091307 GCF_001952655.1 Monopterus albus | reverse complement strand
CCCTGCGGAGAAAGCTCATTTCGGCCGCCTGTATCCGGGATCTTGCCCTTTCGGTCATGACCCAAAGTTCATGACCATAGGTGAGGGTCGGAACGTAGATTGATCAGTAAATCGAGAGCTTCGCCTTATGGCTCAGCTCCTTCTTCACCACAACGGATCGGTACATCGACCGCATTGCTGCAGAAGCTGCACCGATCCGCCTGTCAATCTCCCGTTCCATCCTTCGCTCACTCGTGAACAAGACCCCAAGATACTTGAACTCCTCCACTTGAGGCAGGAACTCTCCACCAACCTGAAGGGAACAAGCCACCCTTTTCCGACTGAGAACCATGGCCTCGGATTCGGAGGTGCTGATTCTCATCCCAGCCGCTTCACACTCGGCTGCAAACCGCCCCAGTGCACGCTGGAGGTCCTGGTTTGATGGGGCCAACAGGACAACATCGTCTGCAAAAAGCAGAGACGAGATCCTGTGGCCTAGAAATTCTGTCCATAAAAATAATGAACAGAACCAGTGACAAAGGGCAGCCCTGTCGGAGTCCAACATGCACTGGAAACAAGTCTGACTTACTGCCGGCGATGCGAACCAAGCTCCTGCTCCGGTCGTACAGGGACCAGACGGCCCTTAGCCTTCCTGTTGGATTCTAAAAGCTTATCTTGATTTGTATCTTAGTTACAATCATCATATTCACTTGAATGGTTGTTCTTATGTTATTAGCTTGTGACAACATACAACATACATATCATTTACTTTTTATCTGTTGATGAAAAATGTAAAATATTTCAACATGGTTCTCGTTATCAAATATTACTTTTTATTTAAATTTTGTCATAGTTTTTGTTAATGAAATTAATACTGGGTCCAAAAAAAGTAAAAATACCACTAACACTTTGCTGAATGTGCTTTGTTCAGACATGACACCTAGACATGACATAGCAGGCAAATTCCAGGGGTCATGTCTGAGAGGGGTCTAAGTCTCCGCTCCTCTCTCCTTTTTAATCAGGATTTGACAATGTGAAGGTTATAGGGTTTATCCTATAGAACCAAACATTTACAAAAAACAGAAAACCAAAGATGCATTAAATGCACTAGGTACAAAACTGAATATTATAACTGATGGTGCTTGTTTAAGAAAGAAGAAAGCGGTTTTCAAAGGCTCACTTATTGTTGAGTACTCCAGTTATTGTCAAAAGCTGTTACAGCTGGACAATTTCTCTGATGCCAAATACTGTATCTGTCTGAAATGTTTATTGATATTCTTGGAGTAGAGCGGGCAAGGTACTCACACAAACAAAGACAGAAAAAAAAGCTGAGACAATGCCCTTGTCAGCTCTATAGCCTTTTAACCTTTTTCTCTTCCTATGAGTACATATTTATTGAAAGCTATTAAGAACCACTGCAATTATTACTGAAAGCATGTCAAAATACACTCCAGCTGTGGTCATTAAAGACACAATGTAAACATGCTGGGAGGGTAAATTAATTCCTCTGGGGGTGCATGCAGCATGTCTGACATACAATAAAATATCTGCACAAAAGGAGACATGGAGGAATTTTTGGCTCTGACATTAAACATCAGCAGGCAAATGTCAACTAAACACACACACACACACAAACTTCCCTGTTCTATTTTCAGTACAGCTAGGTCTCCTGGCAGTGTGTGTGTGTGCAATGCAATACTTTTTTTGACAGATGCCTGCGGTTCTCTAGTTGCTCATGCTGCAATTTAAAGTATTGCATTATTATTGAGGGAATTACACGAATGACGTTTATGTGTGTTCCTCCACTGGACTCAGCCATCCAGTGTGTGTGACAGAGGAGGCAATTACCAACCATGTTTTCCATTTACACCATGTTTTATTTGCAATAACTGTCACCAGCCAAGCCTTGGCCTCCTTATCTGATTTTTATGAACATACTTGTAGGGATTATTGAGATTTATGAAAGCACTGCTGGGAAATGTGAAAGTGTTTGAAAGAAAATGAAAAAAGAAACAGTATAGGACAAAAAAATGCTAATATGCTCTGGAAAGCGGTGACACACTAACTGTAACACAAAGTGTGGAAGTTGAGAAAAAATACAGAGGTAAAAGATTATTAGACAGTGTTTCCATGATAGGCTTTTTCTAATCACACCATGCCTGAAGAGCTAAGAGGTTGCAGCCATCAACCTTTTCCACTGTTGGAATTTACCGGCCTGTAATGGAACTTACAGTATACACCTCATCCAGGGTTCTGCTTTTGTTTGCTGAACTCCACCCACTTTAGAAATGAGTTCTCTGAGCTAAACTTCAGTGCCCATAAGGGCGTAGTACTATATCAATTTCTAGGTTCTCAAGGGGGAAGGCGGTGGGTGCTAGCATAGTTATCACCAGTGATTGGTTAAAGGTCAGTGTTGTCACCTCTCAAATATTAGCGTAACAAGCATGGTGTCTACACTCATAATACTGGTTTAGCGGTAAAATGGGGACTTCAGTGAACTGACTGCAGGCAAAATGGCAAAGACGTCACATTTCTCCAAGTTTGTGTTCTGCTTGTGTAACACCTGTTTAATAAACTGCTAATATTTTCTTTGTTAGGGGCACATTTTGTTCCGCACTTCTTTAACAAGCATTATGATCACTGACTCTCTCTGCTCAGCTGTGTAGACAGGAGCTCATTCCCACCCTCATGTAAGCACGGAGAAAAACTGTAATGTAAAAGCAAAGCAGAATGGACAACATCAGCCCTTCAAGTTCCACTGGATTACATATATGCAAAACTCCAGGTTATGCCTTATTAAATGGTGGTGGCCATGGTGGAAAAACACGTTAAGTCTAGGAGGTATTGCATTTCTAACTAGAGAAGCAGTACATTATCAGAGTAAATTGTGCCTCAGAAAGCCATAACTCCACAGGCTGAACATCTCCTAGGCAGAGTTAACAGCCCAGGTGCCAGACTGAGTATTATGGGTAGGAGTGAGGTTGGCATCAGGGCTCTCTGGTCTGCCAAGGTGCAGTGACACCCAAGAAACTGCTGTCAGAGTCACTGAGCACAAGCTGGATGAGGGCAGCAGCCTCACCATCTGTTGTGCAACAGCCAAAGTCACCCTGTATGTAGGCTGTGTCTCTGAGTGAGAGAGTGTGTGGGGGAATGTGTCCATGCCAGTTTCGCAATGCATGTGTGTGATTGTGGGAATATCTTATATTCTGTGCTTGTTCGAACCCATCATTTGAGGGTGTCTGTGTATGTACAGATGCAGCCACTGAGAACTGTGCTTCCCAACTGAATGGCTTTCAGCTGCTGTGCAGCTGGTGTGCAGTTCCTATCAGCCTTCCAGGAGCCCCCCTTCTCCTGTTGATAAGGTGAGTATAGATTCCACAGTAAACACACCCGTTAAAAAGCTATTCCTTGATTTTCACGGTGTCACCACTAGATGGCAATTTGTTCTCAAAAACACAACGCCGAGCGTAACTGCCTGAAGTACTGTATTCACATGCAGAGTTGTATCTTTGTTTAAGCCATAGTTTATACAATAGAACTCTGACCACAATCCTTATCCAGGTACTGCACCAGATAAATAATTATTACGTGTTACAGTGGGTTTCATATTTCTAGTCAAAGACCCATTAAACATTGTTAACATGCTTAAGTTGTGTTAAGAAATAATAAGTAAAGTACGTATGCTAGAATGAAGAAAAAATTCTTTGTGAACATTTGAAATCTGATATATCACAACCCCGCAGTTATGTGGACTTTGTAAAATGATAATGTCAATACAGCCTCATTAAAACACAAGGGACAGAATGAGGGTTTAACGGCCGGGCATCAATGCACTGTCTTAACATACGGATTACTAGTTTATAGCCTATGCAACTAAACTGCTCTGATGCACAAATGGCACCTGTGAGTGTTTGCATGTTTTGTTCAAGCATAAATATAATGACACTGATAGTTCACAGTGACACAGTTTAGTGTCAGCTACAGACTCTGTTTACAAAAGACATGACAGAATGAAACTCAGATCATCCAGACTGACAAACTAGTGTATTCTCCAGGAGGGGCCATGGAGACGAACATAGGCATCATGAATAACCTGTTCTAAGCCTCCTTTGAAGTTATATGATGTTAACACTGGGGGAAATAAACAACTACAATACTTTGTGTTTTTATGGCATCACACACATGATGCCTACTTTGCACTCAAATATTCATCCTAAAATTCATTAAATCCCAGTAACATCGCTGTGTCCATCTTGATCACAACCGTTTTGTTCTTATTGGTTTCACTATGAAAAGTGTGAATCAGTGTGCAACAGCTCAGCTGTTTGTGTACAGAAAAACATTCAAGTCTGCAAAGTGAAGCAGGAGTTGACTGCAGTGACTACATTTCTGCAGGATTACATTTCAAAGTACGCACAAGAACGGCCTATGGCAGCGTAAATCTTGTTTTAACGAGAAACTTTTTTCATTATAACCAGATACTTTGTAAATTTTTACGAGATACTTTCATGTTATTAGAATGTACTGTGAAAGTCACTTTCGGCTTTTCCCGTTTAGGGGTCGCCACAGCGAATCGTCACACTGACAATTCGCATGTTGACATTTGGCACGTGTTTTACGCCAGATGCCCTTCCTGACGCAACCCTGATTCGAACCCGGGGTGCCACGGCGAGGGCGCTGCACCTTAACCACTAGCCTACCAGGGACATTATTACAATGTACTGTATTTTCTTGTTTTAATTTTCTCATAATAACACAACCCCTGCACAGCTTGGAGTGAGTACAGTGTGCACCTCATTCAGTTCAGACAGCTCTCTCTCATCAACACCCTCCATCTCCATGGTAATCCAACCCTGTTCCCTCCCCTCTACACCTATAGAGTTATAGAATTGTTAATTTTGGGGAATTAAAAATCATCCTTTATTTACTGCGAGTACAGAAACACAGCAACAGGGCCATGAACAGACATTCTGGAGGCTGATGCTTAAGTTCAGAAAAAGGTGTAGACATGTAGATTTACCTAAGTTGAATAACAATTAACTTGAAGTGCTTGAACAAAACTGAACATACATGAACACTACAGTTTACTTTGAAAAATTTTAACTACAAACTTTTTATGTTTTTAATACTCCCTACCATGAACTTGTCACCATTTCACTTTTTCCCATTCATATTTATTACCACATTAGAGCAAGAGCCTTGTTTTTTTTTCTGTACAAAAAACTGGGACAAACTCATCCATGTCTATTACTGACTGCTGCCTTCTCATGAGCCCTGGGAGCCTGCTGTTGGCGGGGGGTGGGGTTGGGCGTGGGGTTGGGCTTGTACTGGGGCCATTGCATGAGAGCTCTGGTGGATTCTCCAGCTGAGAACCAGCCAACTGGGAGCTCTGCTGTTACTATGATTTAAGTCAGGGGCAGTGCCTGCTTTGTGAAATAAAAACCATTACATAACGAACTAGTAGTGTAATGTAACACACCAAACGAAGCACTCTACCATGTGTGCACGCACACACACACACACACACACACACACACACACACACACTAAAGCTGTGCTGCATAGACACTGTTACACAGATCAAGCAAATAAACCTATGGAGGAACAAGAGCATAAAAACTGAAGTGATGAAAATACAAACACTATCTGCGGAGTGTGTCCAGAGCTAAACTAGCCTTCTCTACATTTCTCTCAAACACAACACCGTGACCACTGCTGCTGCCAGTGACACAAACTAGCTCACTGATGAGAGAGGCTGCTGAACTGAATGAGCTACAGAGCTTCTGCTCAAAGGCAGTGTTTCATTATGGTTATGTGTTGACTCACACTGCTTGGTTTAGAGAAAGCAAAACTTAAAAATGGCTTCAAATTAAATGTTAGTACAGATTTCAGAACCAAATTTGAGCTGCTGATGTGACAACATTGCTCACTGTGCTTCCACCATACTCTCTTAATCACCTTTTCCTGCTGCTGTAGTGTAGGAAAATGCAGGAAATACAATCTAATAATCAAAAACATTCACTACAAAATGTATCAGCCTTTGCAGTTTAGTTACATAGGCTATATAGGAACATAATTTTTAGAAGAGAGAGTGTGTCTTTTTGGCCAAGACTGGCCCTGAAATGCAGAAGTCAGAGGTACTATACAGAGAGTAACAGAGCCTGTTAGGGACTGTCTCTTTTCTATCGTGCTGAGTTGAAATTGTATTTTGGCTGGGAAAGACACAAAAATGTTTCAGTGCAGACAACATTATGAAAACAGAGACAGAGAAGGTGATGGACTGAAGAAGTTCAAGAGTAACTAAACTAAGTAAACCATATTTTTGTGCTGTACACATAATCATCAAG
This sequence comes from Monopterus albus, assembly GCF_001952655.1. Classification (NCBI taxonomy): domain Eukaryota; kingdom Metazoa; phylum Chordata; class Actinopteri; order Synbranchiformes; family Synbranchidae; genus Monopterus; species Monopterus albus. Next base: position 4,084,981 of record NW_018127976.1, on the reverse strand, counting down.
TGTTGTGTTTGCATATGATGTTGATACTGTATAGGCAGTTCATGTTGTGTGTAAAAACACCCCAAAGGTGCAGCTGTTAAAGAGGAATCTTTGGTTCTTTGTGGCAAAGCAGCGGTGAAAATATGAGGTTACAGTGGGGCAAATAAGTATTTGATACACTGCCGATTTTCCCACTTACAAAGATTGGACAGTTCTGTAATTGTCTGTAATTTTTATCGTAGGTACACCTCAACTGTGAGAAACAGAATCTACAAAAAAATTCCAGAAAATCACATTGTTAGATGTTTAAATCATTTATTTCCATTTTATTGCATGAAATAAGTATTTGATACAGTAAAAAAAACAGAACTTAATATTTGGTACCAAAACCTTTGTTTACAGTTACAGAGGTCAGATGTTTCCTTAGTTCTTGATCAGGTTTGCACACACTGCAGCAGGGATTTTGGCCCGCTCCACCATACAGGTCTTCTTACAGAGCCACTCCTTAGTTGCCCTGGCTGTGTGTTTGGGGCGATTGTCATGCTGGAAGACCCAGCCACGACCCATCTTCAATGCTCTTACTGAGGGAAGGAGGTTGTTGCCCAAAATCTCACGATACATGGCCCCTTCCATCCTCTCCTCAATACGGTGCAGTCGTCCTGTCCCCTCTGCAGAAGAGCACCCCCAAAGCATGATGTTTCCATCCCCATGCTTCATGGTTGGGATGGTGTTCTTGGGATTGTACTCATCCTTCTTCTTTCTCCAAACACGGCGAGTGTAGTTTATACCAAAAACTTCTATTTTGGTCTCATCTGACCACGTGACCTTCTCCCATGCCTCCTCTGGATCATCCAGATGGTCTTTGGCAAACTTTAGACGGGCCTGGAAATCTGCTGGCTTGAGCAGAGGGACTTTGCGTGCGCTGCAGGATTTTAAGCCATGACGGTGTAGTGTGTTACTAATGGTAACCGTTGAGACTGTGGTTCCAGCTCTCTTGAGGTCATTGACCAGGTCCTCCCGTGTAGTTCTAGGCTGATCACTCACCGTTCTAAGGATCACTGATACTCCACGAGGCGAGATCTTGCAAGAAGCCCTAGTCCAAAGGAGATTGACAGTCATCTTGAATTTCTTCCATTTTCTAATAATTGCGCCAACAGTTGTTGCCTTCTCACCAAGCTGTTTGCCTATTGTCCTGTAGCCCATCCCAGCCTTGTGCAGGTCTACAATTTTGTCCCTAGTGTCCTTAGACAGCTCTTTGGTCTTGCCCATAGTGGAGAAGTTGGATTCTGACAGACTGAGTGTGTGGACAGGTGTCTTTTATACAGGTAACGAGTTCAAACAGGTGCAATTAATACAGGCAATAAGTGGAGGATAGGAGGGCTTCTTAAAGACAAACTAACAGGTCTGTGAGAGCCAGAATTCTTGCTGGTTGGTAGGTGATCAAATACTTATTTCATGCAATAAAATGGAAATAAATTATTTAAAAATCTAACAATGTTATTTTCTGGAATATTTTTGTAGGTTCTGTCTCTCACAGTTGAGGTGTACCTACGATGAAAATTACAGATCTGTCCATTTGCTGTAATTGGGAAAACTTGAAAAATCGGCGGAGTATCAAATACTTATTTGCCCCACTGTATGTGATGACTGGTAACTGACCACTTCTCGAGGCAGCAGGGAGTCCTCCTGGCGAATAACCATTAGGTTCACAGTCCCACCCATGGGTGTTGCTCGTAGCAGGGCCACCACCTCTTCCTGAGTCTTACCATTAAGATCCACCCCATTAACCTGCAGATACACAATTAAGGACATATTTGCCAAGGTTTTGTGGCTCAGGTTTTGTAACAGTAAAGTTGTGTGTTGATATTTTCTAAGGAGTCACAATGGGGTTTTGTGTCAGAGAAAAAGAAAGAAAGTGGCACCGCTGGAATCTGCACATTTGCTCATACAATATATATTTTAAGGTGTTCCCATTCAAGGGTGCAAAAATAAGGGAGGAGAGAATGAAAATTTATACAAATGCCATCAGTGCCATCAGTTGTTTATTCTCCATTGCTGCTGAAACACTGAAATTTCCCCATTGAGGGATCAATAAAGTACCTACCTACCTACCTACCAAATAAACAATGATGTGACTAGCAGAAGACACTGCTCTGAAATATGTTTGTTTTCTTCAATCATATTAAAGTTCAGTTGCTATAAATGTACACTTTCTTCTAAACTCCCTCCTGGTTCATATGAACACAATACAGGCAGCAGTTCTTTATAAGCGGCCATGTATTCAAATTAACATTGCCGCAATTGTGTTCATTTACAACATCAGTATTGGCGAATATGCAGCTAAACTGAAAACCTGCTCTGCTGCAGTATTTGGTGCAGCTGAAGGTGATTTGCAACAGGTTTAATAAATCCCTCTCTTAGTTTCTGAAATAGCATACAGTCTCACAAGGTGAGACCACATAATGGTTAGAGGTTCTTCAAAGCGCTGCCCCACCTCCAGCAGCCGGTCTCCAGCTTTCAGTCGGCCATCTTGGATGGCGGCCCCCCGAGGAAGGATGTTTTTGACATAAATGGGAGCACTGCCACCAATCGGGATGTCTCTGGATGTGATGCTGAACCCAAGTCCCTCTGGACCTAGGAAAACAAATGAACATTTTTTAAAACTGTTTATAGTTTTTTTCTTTTCTTCTTCCTAAAAATAGGTCAAACGTCAAAGGTTTACCACATAACATCCTGTTAGATATTAGTAATTGTTAGACCTTAATGTGTTAGTAATGCAATTTATTAAGATTCAAAGTCTGCTTTAGTCTGTTCTGTTTCAATGTTAGCAGACAGAGTGTTGATTCTGAAAAGTGAACCATGGCACCAATTGTTTTCTTGTATTAAATCTTGTGTTAGAATGTTATGTCTGAATGAATGTCTTTGTTACGCACCACGTGACAACTTACTTATGCCTTTCCTCATGTCAAAAATAACACTGTCACTAGATGTCACCAAGCTATAGCACCTAACAGGACAGTCTCTTATGACCATGTAAAGAGGGGGACATAAATAACATGCATGTTTTTATGTTTTATAACACGTTTCAACACTGCCACATGATTTTATAAATGTACAGTAATAAGCAGCATTAACAGCAACAAACACTTCAAAAAATGCAAAATAAGCAGTATAAACAGCAGTAAACAATGCAGACAGACAAAGGAATGCTCATTGTGAAATGAGATAAGTAGGAATATGTAGCCCTGTGGAAGAGCTACATGCCTTTTTAATGCGCAGGGAGTGGTGCAGCTAAATTCAATAAGTGAATCTGAGAAACACTTCAGATATCAGCTGTGCAAAGCCCTTTACCTTAGGTTTTAAGACTGACCTTTAAGGTTCATTAAATGAATTTGAATTGGTGGTCAGAAAGAAATAGGCAAATACAAAAATGATAAATAAGAGGATTGCCAAATCAAAAATAAATAAGAGAGCTGACCTTTACTGCTGACCACACCCAAATTTGACAACTGTCAGATGAAGAATGAGGTAAACCAAGTAAACAGTATTAATTGGGTTATTCGTTGACAGTATATTTAAAAATTGAACAGCACTGCTACATAATGCTGTTAGACAACTCATAAAGAGCAGCGTTCAGAGAGATAGATTCCACCATGCATAACCTAGCTAGGTGTGCTTCTGGTAAAGTGAGAAACTTGCATTATGTGGTTTCAGTTTAGGCCTTTCTGGTGACAACAGTGATTAGTATTCATGTGAAAGTGGCTGCTCATTCCTGTCAGAACCTCTGATGGCTCATCATGACCTACTTTTCCCAGTATGTCTCTCTAGCAGTCTGCTGAACTGTTTGTCAACTTGCTGACAGTGACGGTGGTGATGAGTCAGAAAGAAAAAGATGCATGATGGCAACTTTCTCATGGCTTCTGCACACAAAATAACTTTCACAAAGGTGAGGAAGAGGTTTCTTATAAATTCAGAAAGTTGAGCTTTTGAGGATAATGATGTGCTGCGATCTCTCCATCAATGCAGCACAAAGCTGTCATATCTGTCCTTGTAAATGTTTAATGTTAAATCTGCAGTGTCAAACTTTTAATAGAAGGTTACACAGGCTACCATCAGTACCAGGTGCTATACTCAAAATGAAACTGTAAATATAGAATTAAAAAACAAATGATGCCAATTTCAATTCTAACTAAATAAGTGACTGATTTTACAGATGTCAAAATAAAGTTTTGTCGATCCTACTTCATGACCTATGACATCACAATGGCAGTTTCATGTCTGAACAAGCTGAATATTATGGTGCCCCCTTCAAAACCTCTACATCAAGGTCTTTATTCAACTTTCCACAGTGACCTCCCTCCCATGCCAGTCCCTCTACTATCCCTATTCCTGCACACAGCCTAATGAACAGAATCCAACTCCTGCCCATAATAAGATCCCATTGTTAATGGTTTCCAATCAGGCAATTAGGACAATCCATCTCTAATAGGCCTGCATTAATTAACCATTGATGTCTTTATTATGAGTAACAGAAGACTGGGGTAAAAGTAATTGTATCTTGTTTGGATTAGTTAGATTTCTGGATCCAGTAAGCCAATTAAACAGCACATGTGAGGAGAGACTGTGACACATTAGAGCAACTGTGTATATCCTTTTTGACTGCAGTATTTGATTAAGGCATTCTTGTTAATTCGCCATGCAAGATCTGCCCCTATCACTTGGAACCCAGTACCATTTAATGCTGAATCACTTCAATTACAATGAGTCAACAACAAAGCTGCTGAGGCCTGTCTAAAAGTAGATCAGCAGTCTGATAGTAATCAAATGGAACTGTCAGAAATGATTACAGATGCACATTTCCCTTGGCAGATTTTAGTGTTCAGTTGAATTTTCAATTCAGCAACATTCCAATAATAATTCATTTCCAATAAAGGTTTACACATGAACTGAAGTATAGAATCCAGCACATCCATTTCAGTAAGCCTATTTAAATTTAACAATGAACAACAATCTTATTTCTGTCACTTGGGCAAGAGCATACTTTTGAGAATTATGAGTGGTCTTGCATTAGACCGTAAATCAACGTGGTTAGTGAAAATAAATTAAACTACTGGCATCGGTCTCCTGCTGGAGCTCAACCAGCATCTTCCTGGCTTGGTTTCACTAAAATGAGAGGGTTCTGTGTAAACAAAAAAAAGAGGAACTTTATCCCAATATAAACAAATAAATATAACTTGCACTGCAGCTCCACACTGTATAAGAATTCAGAACCTTCGATTCTGTGACTGCGTTTCCCCAGAGGGTGTTGAATTTAGCCCGCACTGCTGCCCTCGCTTGCTTCACTATTCCCTGAAGCTCGTTGCTCCGGCCTCGGTGACAGCTTTCAACTAAACATCTGCTCAATCCAACAGAAAAAAAGGATTTATAAAAGATTTTAAAAGAAGAAAGAGAGTGGGGAAACAACCTCAGCACTGTTTTTTTCTCAACCAAATGCTTGGCAATACATGTAGAAATAGCGAAGTGACGAAAATGCAATGGTCCCTCGCAGTAAACGCACTATGAACACATACAGCTGCTCCAGTATCAAGTTTTGATTTTATCAAAGGCTTCTATCAGGTAACAGGCTGAATGCTGAATCTCATTTTAGCCACAACACCGTAGTGATGAAGTCCAAATGCATAAAAAATATAAAAGTAAAAAAATAAATTCTGCTTTCACAAAAAGGCTGATCAATATTTGTATAAGCAAAGTTCAGAAGAAAGAAGATAATTCTGAAATTTTCCTGAGAGATTTATGTTTGTTTTATGTCTCCCTCAATACAGACGATGTGGTGGCCCTTTGTTCCCTTTGTCTCACTGAGGAGTGGTGACAGACAGTCAAACTATTCAGTTTTTCTTGCCACCTGTTAATTTTACTCACATCATTAATTTGATTACTATTCTCATTATTCTCATTTCATGTATCTGCAGGTTCTTACCTTTCTTCAGGTGCATGTTAAATCTGCGGCCTTTTTTCTTTACATAGGAGCCAGTGGATGTGTTTGTGCTTATCCTCCTTTGCAGGGAGGGGGAAGAGGCTGATGCAGTCCTGGAGACCAAGATGTGAGGTAACATGACATACCGTTGGCCCGGATCTGGGGTGCTTCTTGCCAAAGGGCTCTGGTGGCTACAAGACAGAAATCAAGGTTTAAGGCAATATGGTGGAAAGGAAAACTAGTTTAGTTCCTTTGACATTTCCGGTTTGTCGTGTTTGGCTGAACAACATTCAGCCATTCAGTGACACTTTTTTGATGCATGTGCCATTTGAATATCTTTTCACCAAACAAATTGTTGTTGGGGGTGCCAAAAGGGCAAGACAACTTTTATACAGAAACAAAAGGAGTATCAAACCCACTTGAGTTTGAGGTCAGATTGTGTTCCAGACTTGGACACCAGTGCCCCCACCAGACTGGACCTGTCCCTCGGCTGCTCAAAGTCCTGACTAAAGCGGACTCTGTAGGACTGGGGAGGGCTGAGCTCACTCTGTGCTGACAGCAGTTCATACTCCCTCTTCATGGCCGCAGGGACCACGTGAAAAAGGATGACCTTGGAACGCATCGCCTGCCTGAAAATGTTCTGGGCTCTGAAAGTGATAGAGAGAGAGTGAGAGTGTGAAGGCCATGCCTAATCATTAACAGAGATTTAACAACGTACTGTATATAGAAGGGTAAAAGATGCATTGAAAGGCAATAAGAAGAGTTGAGTTAGGCTACTCACTGTGTAACAGCAGAGAACAGAAAATATATTGTCTACATTGACCAGCATCAAGAATGGAAAGAGATGGGGAGGGTGAATGTAGAATAAGTGCTGAAATATGATACAGTATATTGTGTGTTCTATGTTATGCCAGGGAGCTGTAGAATGTCTAAGTTTGCCTACACTATGGTCGTCTCCATGTTTGTGTGTGGTGAGAGTTGAATGGACATGAGTTGACTCAACAATCAAATCAGAAATGATGCATCACAACATCAATTCAGACAATGAGGTTCCAGTCTATGTACTGTAGACACACACTTCATTCCTTACATACAAAATGAACAAAACACACACAGGGTCTTGTGAAAGTTTTGAGGCCAAGTAAGCTAAGGCAAGAGCTCAACATCATTCCCAGACACAAGAATTGTTTAGTATGGTTTGCCAACAGCACTTAGCATATAGACTTGATTGCCAGAGCAGGCAAAGCAGCAACATATGGGCACAGAGGATAGTGGATGTCAGGATCCCAAAAACCCCAACTCTTGTTTCCAGACCTCCATTGCCACACCAATAACACTATGCCGAGTCCATCAAAATGACAGCCACTTGGTTGTTTCTACCACAACAAACAGCATTTCGTTTGCATGCCGATCCAAGGCGCTCCTGTGGGATTTGGTTTCTCCCATCATTATTCTTGTGGTAATTTACAAAAATCACTCACATTTGCACACTGAGGGATGATGACTGAGTAAGTATGTTGTGTGCAAATGCTCCCACATGCACATATACAGTGCCACCGCTTCAGCAATCAGCCTCCACACAGGCCTGATTGAATAATAAATTACCCCATCTATGCATCATTACATTCAGTTAGATTAAGCACCTTCAAAGTATTTACCCATGCAAAACAATCCAAAGAGATTAGACTATGACTTTAAATTGTCATTCTGTGAGGTACACAATAAAGGGGTGGAGGAGGTGATGAGCGAGCAAGAGGGACAGACAGAGATGAAAGTTTTAGCTCCTACACATAATTTTATGGCAAAAACATCATATGCATTTGCAGTGGATAATGGTGAGGAGTGTGTGTTTGTGTGCAGTACTACAAAACATAACTCTCTTGTGAGTTTGGTTCAAAGGCCTCTTCACAAAAGAAAGGCTGGGACTGAACTGAGATGTTTACTAATGACAATAACATTATTTTAAAAAGGAAAGGGGGAAAAAAAGTTTGTACAGAGTCTAATGAACAAATTACCATAATGTTAGGTAAGGTAACTGACAGTCTAGAGTTTTCCAAGGACATGAAGAGCTTGTCTTATCTTTGCCAAAATCAGTTATAAACTATTTGACATGCTTTGATTAAAACACATTTTGATAGTGATACTTTTTCAGGAACAAATGGGTAGTTTGTGACTCTACTTCTGAATGCAGAGTGGTTAAGATTACTATGTCCATCCCAGTATGACTGTAAGCTTGACCCTTGTTAGCAGAAATTTAGGTTATTTCTTTCTGTGGAGGAGTGAATGATAAGGGAGAGAGCCAATCAGACCGTCTCCATATGCTGCCTCCAGAATCCAGCCTGGAGGAAAAGCAATCTATTTCTTAACCTGGCACACACACATGCAAACACACCCAGACACACGCTGGTTGTAGATAAGACTTTACAGCTTCATGTCAATGCATCAGAGCATGTGTAAGTATGTGTGAGGGCTCACACATGCAGGCCATGTGAATGTGAGAAAGAAGGGTTGCTTTGGATAAATTATTTTACTTTCATTCAGCTTCAGGAAGTGAAGGTAAGCAGTGTACTGAAAGAATCAAAAGAAAAGTGTCAGTGGTTTCACATCAGAAGGCAAAGCAGTCATGAAGGACTGGGGGCTCCCTGACATTTATTACAGGGAGGCCAACAAGTCAGCAATAATTCCATTTTATTGTGCATTTGTGACATGTCTTCTTGCGGTTTGGGCTACACTTATTAACAGCAACACTATTTACTGTCATTGCACTCAGTGGCCAACATAGTGCTCTCACTGTATCACACAGTAGAGAGTGCTCCAGGATAACACTGCATGTGTCCTAGCCTTGCAATGAACAGAAATTTAAATCAGCATGGCATTCCTCACACCTCACAACAAGAGAAGAAACTGAAATTATTTGAAAATCTAGTGGAAGTAGAAATATTAGAATTTACAAAATGGAAAAATAACCATCGACTACATGTAAAACAATACAGCATTAAAAAAAATGTTCGTCAATATAGGGCCAACTTCGGAACTTACTGTTCGAAGCGCAGATCGCAAATGTTGGCCCGATTTATCCTGACTATGCAGTCGTTCTCCTGGAAGAGACGCTCTTGTTCCGCTTTGCCCCCCGGCTCCAGGCGTGTCACTAGCAGGCCCTGAGTCCTTGATCACAAAATGATCACAAAACAGGTCACATTTTGGACATGTACCATTTCAATCACAACACACACTGTCACTAATCAGTACACTGAACAGCAGGCAGCAAGTTGCAAGCCCTGTACCTTGCATCCTTACATTTAAAAAAGTAGTGGCTCCATATAGAACAGAAGGAATATGTAAGAGTGGAAGAAGTGAGTATTAATGATACAGTAAGTTGGGTGGTATTTGTAATAGTAATTTATTTATAATTCATTTAAGTTACAGTTTCTATCAGTTGTTACTGTAGTAATATGCCTAGGGGTGTATAATAAATGAATCAACAGTCAATCAAGAAAGTACAAGTCCATTTTTATGTGGGCTTCATCAGTGAACAAGTCTAAACGATCATAAAATATTCTAATTCAGTTCCTATTTTAAATAGTTCTATTTTTGTGTTCTACTCTTAACTTTTAAAATTTGAACTTAACAGCTTCAGGAAGTGAAGGTAAGCAGTGTACTGAAAGAATCAAAAGAAAAGTGTCAGTGGTTTCACATCAGAAGGCAAAGCAGTCATGAAGGACTGGGGGCTCCCTGACATTTATTACAGGGAGGCCAACAAGTCAGCAATAATTCCATTTTATTGTGCATTTGTGACATGTCTTCTTGCGGTTTGGGCTACACTTATTAACAGCAACACTATTTACTGTCATTGCACTCAGTGGCCAACATAGTGCTCTCACTGTATCACACAGTAGAGAGTGCTCCAGGATAACACTGCATGTGTCCTAGCCTTGCAATGAACAGAAATTTAAATCAGCATGGCATTCCTCACACCTCACAACAAGAGAAGAAACTGAAATTATTTGAAAATCTAGTGGAAGTAGAAATATTAGAATTTACAAAATGGAAAAATAACCATCGACTACATGTAAAACAATACAGCATTAAAAAAAATGTTCGTCAATATAGGGCCAACTTCGGAACTTACTGTTCGAAGCGCAGATCGCAAATGTTGGCCCGATTTATCCTGACTATGCAGTCGTTCTCCTGGAAGAGACGCTCTTGTTCCGCTTTGCCCCCCGGCTCCAGGCGTGTCACTAGCAGGCCCTGAGTCCTTGATCACAAAATGATCACAAAACAGGTCACATTTTGGACATGTACCATTTCAATCACAACACACACTGTCACTAATCAGTACACTGAACAGCAGGCAGCAAGTTGCAAGCCCTGTACCTTGCATCCTTACATTTAAAAAAGTAGTGGCTCCATATAGAACAGAAGGAATATGTAAGAGTGGAAGAAGTGAGTATTAATGATACAGTAAGTTGGGTGGTATTTGTAATAGTAATTTATTTATAATTCATTTAAGTTACAGTTTCTATCAGTTGTTACTGTAGTAATATGCCTAGGGGTGTATAATAAATGAATCAACAGTCAATCAAGAAAGTACAAGTCCATTTTTATGTGGGCTTCATCAGTGAACAAGTCTAAACGATCATAAAATATTCTAATTCAGTTCCTATTTTAAATAGTTCTATTTTTGTGTTCTACTCTTAACTTTTAAAATTTGAACTTAAGCTTTTATAACGACCTGCATGTCACTGCAGCCTAGAGAAGCACTGCATTGCTAACTTGATATTAAGGCGTCATCTGGCCCTCTGTCCTCCAATCTGTCTGCCTCGCTGTGGGCAGGTCCGACAGAATGACAGGGTAGGTTGTCTTAAGTAATCCAGAGCAACAGCTACGAAATCAGCTTAAGTCTTCTGGGGAAATGCTGCAGTTGACTTCAGTAGAGCTTAAGATGACATACGGCACTGCTGTAAGAAATACCCAAACAGCTCCACAGCAATGCCATCTCAGCAGTCCTTTCAAAGGAAGACACATTTACCTTGAAATACCCCCCACCCCCCCAAATAAATACAACAGTGAGCTCCTTAGTTAGGCCCTGAGGATAACGATATCTGATGTGCACTACAAACTCCATTCGTCTCTAAGGCACCAGATGCCTGAGGAAACAAGTAGACTGAGTGCAAACACTGGGTGACCTTACATAAGCTGACAAAAAGTTTGGTTTCTTACTTTTGGGAAATTAAAAATAATGAAGAAATACTGTATATCAGAGCCAAAAAAACAACTAAAATGTAAAAAGATACAGAACCTTCACTGCAATCGATGGCTTATCTGTGGTAGGGATAAGCTGTGAGTTTTTCATTATTCTCTGTTATTTCCTATGATTTCACTAAACACATTAACAGCAGCACATTTAAATTGTGACCCTGTTTTCTGCAGATGTCAAGGGCAGTTTTGCAGAGCTCTTTAGCATTTCAGCCAAACAGGGGCACTTTCAGAACATTATTCTAATTGGCTGCATAATGTGGACATCCACGCTCACACCTCAGACCAATCTCAGCTCCTCAGTGGGGGTAAGTGGTTCACTATTAACTTGAAATTAAAGATCATGAAAGGCCCTTCCCTCTCCCTCAGTGTCTGAGCCAGCCTTGCCAGTAAGTGTGCTGAACAAAGAATAACTGCATGTATTGTGAAAGCTGCCATGATTGTGTCTTATCTCCATCAGTGTTTGCAGCTTGAAAACAAAGTAGTGTGCATGGAGATTACACCAAGGAAACAATCTAATGGTTTCTGATCTGGTGGAGGACCAGAGACAGTAGATGAAGGAGTTTTGTTTGATCCCTGATCAGTATTCAAAGCAGCAGAAGTAAGGATTAGAGATAAAGCGGCATCTTTCAGGGATTTGAAGAAGATGACGATTTCATAAAAATACAATTATTAAGAGTGTAATGCATCGCCACCATCTCAATTCCTTATCATCTCACTGATGGGATTTTTGTACATAAGAATCAGTTACCTGGGGATAGCAGGACAGCTAAAGCAAAATCTAAATAGCATTCTCATTGGGTGTATTCATTAGGTATCGGATATAAATGAAAACACAAAATGAAAATTTTCTGCTGACTCTGGAGAAAAATAGAAGGCTTACTAAATCCTAGAACACAAGAATCAGCATTGTACTATGGCTTTACTCCAACTTGTAGCTGGGCACCAGTGCTGAGAAATGATTTGAAGGAGGCCACCTGCTCACATCCACTGCCTGAAATCAAATAATAATCCAATCAGGATCCATTTATGCACGGCAATTATGTACGCAGTTTGTTTACAATTGAAACTGGTCATGAATGAGAAGTTCATTAAGCAAAGAATGCATCTGCGAGGGTTTGTGTTTGTGTGTGTGGAGACATACGGAATATGTATGTGTGCATACAGCACTCAAGGTAGATTAGCACTGTTCACTAACTCTTGACAATAAGAGGCTGTGATGAACACACACCCCTCAGAGAAACCTGATACTGTTCTTCAATTGCATAAGGGTAAATTAATGTTCAGGTAAGGCTCTGTGCGTGTGTGTGTGTGCACTCGCCTGGCATTCCTCGCACTGTAGGAATTGAAACTGGTTTACAAACTCACATTGTGGGGACTCGACCTTCCTTGTGGTGACCATATGCTGGTCCCCAGGAAAATCACTGAATTTTAGGGTGACAACTTGGTTTAAGGTTATTGTAAGGGTTATTCAGTTGAATTCAATTCTGTTTGTATAGTGCCAAATACAACAAATTCAGAGAGAGAGAGAGTGATAAAGGTACTCTCTGCTGAAGTCATAAAGTCTCTAAGCTCTCTCCTGCCACTGTCTTCCCCTCTTGCTAGGATCTAACTTGATGTCAGTGTGCTGAAGCAGAATGCATGCAGTCGATGCTGGAGTGCCTGCAGCTCCTTATTTGCTGTCTGGTTTTGCTGCACGTCTGACCCCTGTGGCCCTGGTCTAGACACTAATGACAGCCCACTGAGCCTAAAGCCTCTCCTTGCTACAGGAAAGAGCTGGGTGAGGCCATTAGCATTATATCCTTGACCAGACGTTAAGTCTCATCATGTCTGACGTTAACCGAAAGCTCTAATAGCTATTAGTGCCGACCTTAGCTGATGGAGAAGGAATTTACTGGTCATGCAGCACTGCTCATTAAATTTTTATAAACCCTTTATTTTGTTTGGTGCCACTCATCATGAGTCATTATTTTTATAGTCAGTCGCAGGATAACGCAAAGTGCCACAGCTTGTTAGAGAGTCAATCACATGAGGTCAAAGCTAAATACAGTGTCACACTTCTAAACAATAATGGGATTAGTGTCTAAAGATACTGACATATAGCAGTCTTCTTTCTCAAATGTCATCCCATTTCATTTTGTTCTTTTTATCTCATCCTCCAGCTTCCCTATTCGCACTGTAAAAAACTGTTACAAGTTATAAGGCCTTAAAAACTTCAATTATCAGCAAGTAATATACAAATTAATATCTTGCTCACAAAACAAATTGCCTCTTACTTCATCAAATGTGAATGTGTCCTGATAAGTTTGACTCTTATTCTGTGATTCATTACAAACTGAGAAACATCTGTAAACCTGTGTGAGTTCATTGAAGAATACAGGAATACAAAGTGTGCCATTTAATGTATTCTGTCAAAAGCCATGTTAGACAAACTTGTTTCATAAACTCAGTTTAACATAAAATCAGAAGTTCACTTGACTAAATGTCTTGGGGGTCATATTGAAGAATAATAATCTTGGGATTACCGAAACTGCTGTCATGCTAGACATGATGTCTTTTTTTATGTCATTTGTAAATTGTAATTGTAAGTTAATTTAACTTTGAGTAAAATAACAAGTAAAAATTCTGAATTGTGACAATGTAACTTAATGTTATTTATTCGGCTCTGATCAAAGAAAAATGAAAAAATAAACAAGAAGGTTGAACTGAAAATCTAGAGTATTAAGCTTAATTACCTAAACTTTTGAGGTTTCTCAGCTTTTTTTTAATATTGTGAGTAGTTTACCCTGGTGGTGTGCCAGGCGTGCATCAGTGATCTGTGTTATATACAACCTTTTAGTTTGATTACATCTGGCCACTTCCTCTGTACTTTTTTTTCTGGAATAACCATAAACTGGGAAGCATTGCACCTTGCCCCCTGTCACTGAGACTTCTCAACAATTAAAAAAAGGCAAAAGGAAGCAGTCTGAATCAACTTCAGAACAGAGCAAACTCTAGCAAAGATTTCTGCATTAATGAACATATTACTGAACATGACCTGAACTGGTTTGGTGTGAATGCACCAGTCACGCTAAAGGAAGCCTGTCCTCCAAACTGCTGTATGCTTTATGCTTTATGTGTGCTATACTTCCTCTCTTTCATGCAGTGAGGGAAGGAAAGGTGGCAGGAACAGCTGTGATATTTTCTGATACACTAAAGGATAGAGATGTTGACCTTGGAGCTTGGTCTGCTTTTGAGTATAGTGCAGTAATGCTGCAATGCCACCCATCCCTTTTAGCAGTTACAACACTCTGTTTCTCCATTTTGTAACTGAATATTCTGAATTTATCTCATGCAAATTATATAGCTGTATTTAATTAAGGGGCTATAATATACATGTTGACAATAAGGCAGATTCTAATTAAATAATTGTATGTATTTTAAACAATGTGAAACCTACTCATAGCTCAGATCACACTTGTCTAGTTGTATGAAATGTTGTTGGTATAAGCATCTCTTTGTCAAATGTTGTTGGCCTGGCTCTCTCACACCATCACTGTGTATTTTATAAAACATCTTATTGTACACTATCAACTTCTGTGTGCCAAGTATTTTAAAAATTCTGTCAAAAATGTCACTAAAGTGCATCCAGTTCTCTCTTGGAGTGATACAGAGGAACTATTGCACACTTTGATATTCACCAGACTGGACTATAGTAATACTCACCCCTCTGATCTACCTAAAAAGTTATAAATCAGTTATAATTGGTTCAGAACTCTGCTGCCTGAAGGCTGATAAAGACCAGAAGGAGAGAAAACATGTTTTAATTCCTTATTGTGGTTGCCTGTCAGTTTCCATATTGATTTTAAAATTCCTTGAGTTGTCTTTAAAGCATTTCATGGTCTTGCAACAGCCTGCTTGACTGACAGGCTTCCAAGTGTATGACCCAGTAAGGCCTCTCACGTCCTCCGACACTTTGAGGTTTGAGTTGTTCCAAAGTGCAGTACAAAACCTATAGGTGAGGCAGCTTTTAGGTTTTATGCTTTGAGTTGTTGTAACAGCCTACCTGAGGAGCTCAGAGCAGCTGAAAGTGCTGACGGTTTAAATTGCAAACTTTAAACCTACCTCTGTAGCCTGGCTTTTGATTTTGATTGTCTTTCTGGTTTATTTCACTGCTTAATCATTTCTGTTACTACATTTAAATGATTTATTCTCTGTGATACAGTATACATTCTATCTTTTTAAATAAAAACTTAAATCAAGTTCAGACACACTTTCAACTATACATACACACACATACTGTTTTATACATATAAACAGTACTAACTATGAATGGAAGGTGCTATACAAATAAAGTTTTGTTTGACTGATTGTGACACAGGTTATAAGCACAAAATAAAATCTAATTAAATTAAAAACTGCCAGAGAAATCACATTAAATGAAAAAAACTAGATTAAAACATAAAAAGAGGTGAAGAAGAAAAAACAAAAATAAAAAAAAACATTGAAATAGGCCTTAATTAAGCTGCAAACTAAAGAGTACAGGAGACATACACTAAGCTGCATTGATTCCCATTTCTTTTACCTGATATTCTGTGAACCGAAAGGTACTACATGGATCCCAAGGGGCCCCCCTTCATTGGACACTTTGACCGGCTTGAGCATGCCACTGTGGGATGATGATGTTTGAGGCCAAAAGGATGAGAAGAAGGAGGCAGGGGGAGATATGCATGAATAAAATACAAAAAATATAAAAGAATGACAAGAGCATGGGGAAAAAGCAGAATACATAAGGTGACAGCCAAACATGACAAGTTGGCGGAATGTATGGAATGGTGGTCGGCACGGCCCAATTAGTGAAAGCTGCATTGTGTTGTCTATACAAAATCATCCATTACGAATTCATGCAGGTGGACCCTGGGGTTGATCAGGGTCCCAGAATCCAATTAAGTGATTAAAATCATAGAGTTGCACTAAAAGAAAATAAATTAATTGAAAATGAGCATAAAAAGGAGGGAGGGGTAGGACAAGGTTAATTTGTGTAGATAAGGATGTGAAGACAAAGGAACACAAGTGATGATGTTTTATTAAACAAAGCCTTGGTCTTGATGTAAGCTCTTGTATGATTATGTTTAAGTATTTAATAGTGAAGTTCTCACAAATATTCACATTTCTTGTGTTATTTAGAATACACTGAAGATTATGTTCACCAAAAATACAACACAACAATTCTCTGACATACTTCTAGTGACATACAGATGTGTTTCTGGAAATTTATTCTTTAAATGTAACTATTCAATACTGTGAGCAGTGCAAATAACATACGATTGCACCAAATATGTCAATATCTGAATAAGTCCAACACTATCTGGATGGCCAGGCACCAGGAGAGGTAAGTGAAAAAATATATTAAGGTTGGTTTTCCCAAACTTGTAATTCAGGTAAAGAAACATTTTAAGACATACTGTATGGCATGTAAGTGGTTGAGGGGTTGTTGGGAGGCAACTCACTCTAGATTTAATATAGGTGAATGCTCCAGTGAGGAGTCGGCCCTCCCTACTGGCTCTATCCGCTCAATACTCCTTTCTTGTTTCCTTCGCTCTTCCTCCTCCTAAAATGAAATAAATAAAGATAAAGAAGACAGAACAGATCATTAAAGCACTGTTTTAGGAAAGCTCACACTCAAATGCATTATTTCCATTTCACTATGCATGCCTCTCCCCCTCTCCTCTATACTGTGCATTTCCTTTGGCTTTTAATCTAATTACCTTCAGGAACAAGTAGCAGCATCTGCTCTAAATCAGAGGAGACGTAGCACAGGGCAGAGTGGAACACTGATGCTGCTTCTACAGAAACATCCCTCTCTAGCCAAAAACTTCAGTGACTGCAGCGACAAAGTGTCCCTGTTCAACTGCTCAATAAATCTGGTCTGGTGTGGAGCGTGGCTCCCGTCGTGCTTTTTGCACTGATGTGATCAGGTCTAGAGTGAAGGGCAGTGTTTGTGCATGCTGCCATCCATTTCTCTCTCACTCTCTTCATTTCATTTACTCATCTCATGCAGTGACTTTTACAGGAAAGTCAGACATCTGAGGACTTAACTAGGCTCTGAGATGAGACAGTGTCTTCGTGCTGTCCTCCATGGAGGGTAAAATCTTTATCTGAGCTCTGTTTTACAGGGATGGTGCAGTTTGAGCAAGGCTGCATGTAGAATAGGAGGGAGACATGTTGAATAACATTTAATAAGATTTTAAACTAGTCATTATGTGTTGAAGGTTAGTTCCAGAAAGAGCTAGAGAGGTTCATCAGTAAGTGATAAGCACACTGAAAGGGAAAAGTAATTTCAGTTTATGCTTCCACTCTTGTTATTAACTGCTGATTCATGTTTGTCTGTGTGTGTGCGTGTGTGTCTGGCATTAATCATACTGTGAAACCTGTTTACAGTTTGTGGGGACTTGGCCTTTCTCATGGGGACCAAACAAATAAAAACTTGTTTTGTAAAAACCTCACTAAAACTACAAAATATCCTTTCCAGTAAAAGACACAGGGATGTTAGATGATACCATACCATACCAACTTTATTTATAAAGTACTAAAACAACCAAGGTGGACCAAAGTGCTGTAAATTACAATAACCAATAAATCAAAGACACAACCCACAAGCACAAATAAGATTGACACCAAAATATAAAACATGAATCAATGAAAATAAATAAAATCAACACCAATATAAAATATCAAAATGCCAACGAGAATAAATGAGTTTTTAAAAACAGACAAAGGACGAGAGGCAGAAAAATCATAAACAGGAGATAAAATTTGAGCTCTGGTAGAGATAACCTTGCTGTTAAAAAAGTATATAAATTGCTGACAGAGGGTGGGGGAAGACTCAAAACACGCAGCCTGAGGGACATTCAAAACTGAATCAATAACTTTAAACAAAACATGAGGCTTATGACAGTTTGTTTGAATGATATTAGAGAAATAATTTTTCTTAAGATTTTTCACAGTTTTTTGATAGCTATGCCAAGAGTCTCTTAGTATCTTAAATGATGCTTGTAATTTGTCCTTTCTCCACCTGCACTCAGCCCTGCGACACTCATGCCTGGCAGCGCGGGATTCTTTGTTTATCCATGGCTCAAGCTTAGCCCTAGGCCGCCTAATCTTCAGTGGTACCACTGCATCAATGGTAGAGTGAAAATCTAATGCGAGATCCTCTGCGTCCGCAGAGTCAGAGATTGCAAGATTTTCACTAAAGAAGGCAGAAAACTGAGCAGAAGTGGAAGAATTAAACATACGGCAGAGCTGCGGAGTAGCGCAGGGTGCGGTTGTATCACAAGTAGTCAATCACAAATAACACTGGCAAATGATCAGAAAACACAGCGTCACAGATTTCTATTTCACAAACTGGCACACCGTAGGATAAGACAAGGTCCAAGGTGTGCCCGTGCTCATGAGTAGGATCAGCCACAAATTGTGTAAGATTAAAAGAATTAATAAGATTTATAAAAGCCTTAACTAAAGGTTTGTCAGGACAGCAAACATGTATATTAAAATCCCCAATAATTAAAACCTGGTTATATCTAGGCATAAAGTGGACCAAAAAATCAGAAAAGGCACCTAGAAAATCCTTATTGAACTGAGGTGGGCGATAGATCACATAGATTTTATTCCCAAACAAGCACCCAGGTGTACAGGATTATCCATCGTGGGTCCAGTCAGCTCCACTACTGTCCCAAAGTACAGATCCTGGCAGTATGGAACCATCTAGACAAGCTAGCACAGCTAGGGATATCCAAACCACCCCTACACATTACAGGCTCTTTCAACAGGGAAAACAGAGAGTCAGTCTGATGTTGTCTCTGCTTTCTCAGCAGAGTCCATGCTGTGAACACACTCCGATAGAACACAGGCAAAGAGGAAACATTCATCTGTTTGAAATCCAATAAGAAAAGAGGCAAGTCAAGTCCCAGTCCAGCAAACTGTGGAAGAATGCAACACACTAAGGGTCTCCACACCAGGTCTTTATGTCCAATTAAGAGCTTCTGTATGAACTGTAAATGGAAGGAGCGCCTCCACTGGCTAGAGGCACCAAACCTTGTAGTGCCTCTTCTTTAAGGAAGTCCAGTGCAACATGTACCTGAAATAATCCACCAAAAATCTTTGGACATTAGTCAAAAAAGAAACTGCAGGATCAACACAAGCCAATCTATGCCACAGAGCAGAAGAAATAAGATTATTGACTATAAGCACATATCTTCTCCTCTGTAGGACATTTTAGGCAAATGCCACTGATCTTAGCCATAGAATAGCCACGATGCCTCTCTGTCAGATTCCTGCAAACATGTCTCCTCCTGAGTGCCTTCAATCACTTTAGGTTTGGCACAACTCTTCATGCTTCCTGAATCCTTTCTCTTTTGTGATACTTTCAATAACTCCCCATCAGATGTCCTTATCTTTAATAAAATCACCACACTGTGATCTGTTTCATGCCTCTCAACTACTTCTTCAGTCCTGCTTTCACTTTGTTTGTCTAACTCTTTTTGTGCTTGCATACCTACAGCAGTGTCATCCTGTCTACTGTCTTTTCCCCTCTGCTGATCAGTAATTTCTGGCAATCCTCTACAGTCAATATTGAAAGCAGGGGCTCCGTTTGTATCAGCGACTGCAGCCAAACCCACAGAAACTCCATTAGGATCAGCCACAATCACACAAAGGCTTCCATCATTCTCAGCTGTGGTGCTAATCAGGCCTGTGGCCACAGCATCGCCCAAACTCATAGCAGGAATACCATTCAGGCCCTCAGTAGCAGTAACACCTGAGGCCACAGCGGCGGTAAGCTTATCAGGATGCACTGAAAAACCAGCTATCCGTACCTGGAGAGTCAATATATCATTTTTAATAAAGCTTTAGAAATGGTCGTTTTCCTAAATAACCAGGAGAAGAACTGGAATAAACGTGTCTTGAATGAGTATAGCTAATTCAACCACATTACTAACTTTAGCTATAATGTCCAGAAAGATGACCCCATTCATAGCACCATTCATTCGGGAAGTAGACTTCACACTGCCATAACCCACTACTCATCCAACTGCCAGGCTTTCTTCCTCCACTGAGCAGCTGACAGCCAGCACTAGCTTGACGGCGTGTCAGCATGTTAGTTTCTCAAACTCCATACCACCATCCAAAACAGGCATATCACCCATTGGAGGTGGTAGCAACGCTACCCAAAAACACTACACCACCTCAGACAGATGCACCACATGAAAAAATGTGAAAAAGAAGAAAAGCACACATAGGTAGTAAACCACTCACACTGAAACACACGCTAAAACTCCACAACGCCTCTCACTCACCATTCACTCAGAGAGAGAAAAAGACAAGGAAAGACAGAGAGAGAGAGAGTCTGTTAGCATCCAGAGAGCAGCATGTCTCCTTGGGAGAGTGTGCTGAAACTCTTTGTTAGTCAGTGCTGTTTAACCCTCCTCACCTTCTTTTTTTTCCTCACTCTTTTATTGAAATGTCAGGTACCTCCAAATAGGTCTTGTGCGTTTCTGATTTCTTTTCACCTTTTTCAGGGGCTGGGATATCTTTCGCAACAATCAAAATCAGAATCAGAATCAGCTTTATTGATCAGGTGTGTTGGACAAACGAGGAATTTGACTCTGGTACATCAGCTCTCAATGTGTATGTACATATCCCCATCCAATGGGAAAGTAAACAGTAAACCAGCATAAGTCTGTGTAATATAACAAAATAAGCAGCATTAACAAGCAACAAACAGTGCAAACAATTCAAAATAAGCAGTATTAGGCATTGTTTACAGGCAGTAAACAATGCAGACAGACAAAGGAATGCTCATTGAAATGAGATAATAGGAATAAAAATAGAGCACTTAAAAATAGAGACCTGTACAGATCTGTATAATCTGTATGAGGTATATTTACAGGTATTGCACTGAGGGTTATTGTCCAGTTATACTGTTGTGGGTTAAGTGTTCATCAGAGTGATGGCCTGGGGGAAGAAACTGTCCTTGTGCCTGGTTGTCTTCACGTACAGTGACCTGGAACGCTGTCCAGAGGGGAGGAGCTCAAACAGTTTGTGTTCGGGGTGTGGGGTCTGCAAACAGACTCGATGATTCCTCTGTAGAACTGTATCAGCAGCTCCTGGGGCAGGTCAAACTTCCTGAGCTGGCGCAGGGAGTACATCCTCTGCTGTGGCTTCCTGATGATGGTCCTGATGTTGGACATCCACTTCAGGTCCTGAGAGATGGTGGAACCCAGGAACTTGTAGGGCTTTACTGCTGATACAGTGCTGCCAAGTATGGTGAGTGGGGATAAGGTGGGGGGTTCTTCCTGAAGTCCACTGTTTTGAACGTGTTCAGCTCCAGGTTATTGCGGCTACATCACAGGACCAGCTGCTCAGCCTTCCGTCTGTAAGCTGACTCGTCACTGTCTCGGGTGAAACCACCGTTGTATCATCAGCAAACTTTAGGAGCTTGACAGAGGGGTCCTTCGAGATGCAGTAGTTGGTGTAGAGTGAAAACAGCAGAGGGGAGAGCACACGTCCCTGGGGGTCACCTGTGCTTATTGTCTGGGTGCTGGATGTGGGTTTCCCCAGCCTCACCAGCTGTTTTCTGTCTGTCAGAAAGCTAGTACTCCACTGACAGGTGGGGGCAAGCACAGGGAGCTGGGTCAGTTTGGAGTGGAGGATGTCCGGGATGATGAACGTTGAGGTGTTGCAGGATGAAATGCAGTGCCATGTTCACTGACCTGTTTGCCCAGTAGGCAAACTGCAGGGGGTCTAGCAGGGGGTCTACAATGTCCTTCAGGTGGGCCAAGCCCAATCTAACAAAGGACTTCATAACTACAGATGTCAGGGTGACAGGTCTGTAGTGGTTCAGTCCACTGATGTAGGTTTTCTTTGGGACTGGGATGATGGTGGAGCGTTTGAAGCAGGAGGGGACTTCACACAGCTCCAGTGACCTGTTGAAGATGAGTGTGAAGATGGGGGCCAGCTGATCAGCACACACTTTCAAGCAGGAGGGGGGTCACGCCATATGGGCCTGGTGCCTTTCTGATCCTTTGTTTTTTTAAAGAGGTCATGCACATCCTATAGCCAGTGATGGTTTTCGGGCTTCTCCACACAGATGAAGAGGAGTCGGCTGAAACCTGGGCTTTCAGATTTTCAGTGTAGCTCTTTTTTGCTGCTCTCATCTCCCTTGTCAGTGTGTTCCTTGCCTGGCTGTACAAAGTCCTGTCCCCCCATCTGTAAGCCTCCTCTTTGGCACGACAAAGCTGCTTCAGTCACGCAGTGAACCAGGGCTTATTGTTGTTGTATGTGCAGAAGGACTTTTTGGGCACACACACATCCTCACAAAAGCTGATATATAAGATGTGACCTTGTCAGTGAGTTTGTCCAGGTCTGTAGCTGCAGTCTCAAATACACTCCAGTCTGTGCAGTTAAAGCAGGCCAGTAGCTCAGACTTAGCCTCCTCAGTCCAGCTCTTCACTGTTTTGACCACAGGCTTCGCAGCTTTAAGTTTTTGCCTGTAGGTTGGAATAAGATGGACCATACAGTGATCAGAGAGTATGAGGGCTGTGCGGGGATAGAGCGATAGGCATCTTTTATTATTGTGTAGCAGTGGTCCAGTGTGATTTTGTCCCTGGTGGGACAAGTAACGTGCTGTCTGTACTTGGGCAGTTCGTGGGAGAAATATGTTCTGTTAAAGTCCCCTAGAACAATGAGTGGAGAGTCGGGATGTTCTAGCTCCACGCTAGTTATCTGTTCTGCCAGGAGCTGTAGTGCGCTAGCGTGGGCCTGTGGCTTTAAATAGGCACCCACCAGGATGAAGCTTAAAAATTCACAAGGAGAATAGAAGGATTTGCAGTTGAGTCTCTAAGTCTGTGCTACATGTCCTCTGTAGCACTGTGACATCAGTGCACCAACCTTAATTTATGTAGAAGCAGATTCCACCTCCTCCCATTTTCCCAGACAGCTCTGTTACGCGATCCGCTCTGTACACCTGGAAGCCACGGTGGTGTTTTTTTCTAGGTCGTGTATATGGCAGCTGCACCTCTGATCAGAATGTCCATACAGCATTCTTTGTTCACAAAAATCGGAGAAAGGTAGTTCGGTGTGAGTTGTCTGATATTTAACAGTTCTTTGGTAAAAGTAATCCGGGATGAGTTGCAAAAGACCAAGAAAACAAAGAAAAACAACAAACACAAGGGAGTGCGAGTAACCAAGGCTGCCATCACTGTTGGCACCATCTTAACAAGCATGGTGCAGAGAGACTGTGGGTGGTGCAGGATGGGTGCATGTAAAATTCATTGCCAGTCTGTCTTAAGAGATTTCAAATTACCCTACATGTCTCTTTCATTTCTCGAACTATCCTATATGAGAACATGTCAGCCAACCAGTCATCGCTGCCTTTAATTATTATTTGCTACTTTGTTATTCACAAAATGATTAGTGACCAAACACACACACACATACACAGGTGGAGCGGCTGGATTTTTTTTATCCCTATATACAGTATGCCTCACATAAAGGATGTCTAATGGATGTCCAAATTGAATGTACAGACAATGTTCACAAAAGATGTTGCATAAGCTTTTGTTTTGAACCCTTGTTAAGACATCTGATGGATGTCCAAAATGAGTGTTGAGAAGACAGGAATCACTTTTTCAACACCTAGACGTCCTTGACACATCTCTGTGTTTAGTGGCATGAAATTGGACAAGACCATATACTATAAGACAAGATTGGCAGAAACTGAGGTATGAAAGCGAAAGGAATGCTGACCTTAAAAAAGACCATTTCTATCCTCCATGACAGACTGAGGACAGTGATGGTGTCCGGCGTCTTTGCCTCATTAGACAACAGAGTCACAGTGGATCATCACTGTAATTATTTACACATTTTATCACATGTAATTAACTTCAGTAACAGTAGCTCTCAGCAACAACCTCCTAAAGAACAAGTAAAGAATAAGGAAAACCACTGTGATTATTCCAGTGAGAGAACCATGACGAGGGAATCAATCACTTACACCAGGCCAAAAGCACAGTGCTTGCAGGTTGTGTATGCAAATGTGACAAGTAATTCTATTCAGGTGTGTTCCAGACAAATGGAAAACCAAGAAGAACTGTGACAATATCTCTAAAGAAAAAGAGTAACCTTGTCATGAAAAAAGAAAAATTGCCTGACCACAGGCAAGTCATAGTGTGTTGGTAATGGAGGTGAGAAGTAACAAAAGGACTTTTGAACAAGAGAAATGGGGCATGAAAGTCTTTAAATCAGCCTTATGATTAAAATATTGCCTTTTTAAAACAAGTAGGCTGGAAAACATCTGCAAACGATGAAATTTTTCACTCCAAAAACATCTCTAAATGTTTTCTCCTTGATAGAAGTGCAGTGATCTGCATGACACACCCCTGACTCAGATATTGACTTTTCTTCCAAGGACATTTGTGGAACACTTGAACTGCTTTGGGTACTGAAGTGGAATCATTTCACTGTTTTGGCAGGATTTGTAATATTTTTTTTTTAATGAAAATGTGCTAATGGCATGGCCTCTTTATTATTTTGGGCTCTAAAATACCATCTCTCAGAAGAAATATAATAAATCATGGCTTTTTAGAAGTGACTTTTCATGCAGCGATGTCCTTAAGGATAGCAGCTGATTTTCCATAAGACTGAGTGTTATGTCAGTATTGCAGGTGTCAGTGTTTCTTTGTGAGCAGGGTGGAAGAAGAAGCCATTTCCCTTATATTCACTGCCAACCCATCTATTGTCTGTGGCAACGTCAAACAATGAATGACAGTAGAAAGGGCTAAATCTATCTCTCCATGGCCCTTCACTCTCCCTCCTCTTTTTCTTGGCTTGTCTCCCCATCACTCTGAATCTCTCCTTTCCCAGTTCTCTAAACCCCCGCTTTCAGTGCTTTTAGTGCTCTGTTGATCCCTTGGTAACCAGTGAAGTGGGGAAGCAACAAGGCTTTTCAACTCCCCATGGTACTCATTCTTAGCTTGCTCTCTTTGACTTTCTCTCTCCGTCCCTCCTTCTCTTTCCCCTCCTCCCATGAAATAGGCTGATCTGTGGCAAAAAAAATCCACCATCCTCTTTGACGATGAAGCGAAGAAACCCAAGGGATAGAGACTTGACCATCAGACAGCTGCAGCATTAGATTATTGAGAACCATATAAGAGACAGAGAAAGACAAAGGAAGTGGGAAAGGCATATCTGCAAAATACAGTATTGTTACCTTCAAATGGACAGACATTTTAGAATGGTGAGAGGACAAAGGAAAGGGGAGCAAAGTGTGGATTTAGGGGGTGGGGGTAGCAGCTGTCTGCTCAGAAGGAAAGATGCTGTGCAAAAACACAATGAAATCCACAGCTTTAGGGTTGAGGCTGTCATCCTTCATCAACCATTGTCCTAAAGAAGACTTACTGTAAGCATATATATGTGTGCATGTCTGTCTGTGTGTCCTGCCATTAGTCACAGGCAAGTACAACATGTAGCTGACAGGGGAAATGGGGGGAAGGGGTGGGGGTTCCCTCCTTGAACCCCTTTGGTGTCAGTGGCTTAATAAGGACAGGTTCAAAGGTCACAGTGAATAGCGCATTTCTTGCCAACACCCCTGAGGTCCACATCTGTGTAAGAGCTTCATATATAAAACAGGCCTCCTTGTCAGATGATGTCACATGCTCCCCTACAATAGGCCATCTGTGCCAAAATAGAAAAATGAAGGCCAAAGAACAGGACAGAGAAATGTCTCTAAATGAACAATGGGGTGTGTTGTATGTAACGGAAACAAGCTATTTAACAAAAGCATTTAGTAAAATGACAATTTTAATATTCCCAATTTGGCCAGCCAAAAATAAGAAATGCTAATTTTGCAAAGGACACACACCCCTTATGGAAACATTAAATCAGCCAAAGGTTACAAATGACAACATGTGAAAAAAATTTACTTTCAGTGAGCAAAGGTGTAAGTATGGGGAAAAAACAGCAGAGGCAGAGGCTTTTCCTTTGACTTATACAAGGTTAAGGAGACAAAATTGTTCAGTAATTATCGCCAGTTAATGTAGTCTGACTAAACACTGTGCAACAGACAAGCCCAAGCACAGACTTCACGGCACTTCTGCACTGCACAGTGACCGTGACATACAGTATAAACACAAGCAGCCAGTAATAACTCCTAACAATTCTATTAAAGCTCTTTTGATTTCACAATGCAATAACCTAAGCCTTTCCATTTTAACCAGAGTCACAATCGTGTTGTTTTCAATCAGAAGTAAAACAAAGTCTCATGGCTTTGGACATAAAGAGTTTTTCACTGAAATAAGAATGACAGATGATCCCAACTTGAGAATGCCAAAATTGAGTCACAACCTTCACCAGCTGCTTAAGGATGGCACAGTAATTATTGTGTCAGAATCAGCTTCATGTTACAGATGTTCTTTCATATCCATCCCTTTAGAGGAAACTGCCATTCTAACCAAATTAGCCCCCGAAATGGCCTCTGTGATTTGATTTGACATGACTGTTGCACCCAAAGACCCAGCCCGACCCTCTCTACCAGTCTTCTCTCTCCATTCCCCACCAGCCTGTCGGACTCCAGTGCTATTAAAACAACTTATACATCACAATTACTAAAATTATGAGACACTTACTTACATATATGTTTGGATCGGGGAACATTATAAAAGGCTGGGCAGAGAGTTAAATGTTTAGTCATTGATGAAAGGGTCATAAGCTCCGTAAATGACACGTAATGGTTGTCAGCAGAGGGGAACACAACAGTTTCAATATTCTTTCTTTACATTGTTAAGATCTTAAGCATCATGACAAAAGCTAATTTAATTTCACCATACAGCAATGGCAATTTACTGTGTTGATGTATAGAGAGTTGAACATAGAATATACAGTGTAGTATATAATGTCTCAGGCTTTCTTTCGGTGAACAAACAGTTAGCCCCCCGCTGGACCAAAAACTGCAGGTGTGGGGGGAAAAAAATCAAAGCATCAAATCAGTGACCCTGGTTTCTTGCTTCGTGTGTGTGTGTGTGTGTGTGTGTGTATTACTAGTGTCCTGTGTCTGTGTGCCAAACAGAGATGATCCAGATTCATTCAAATGTGAGCACTCGTATTCCTGTACTACTCCTTTTGATCCCAGGGCGAGATATTTAACTATGTGCTGTTGTGCTGGGTAAAGACAGTGAAGTGTGAGATTAGGCATCACAAACATCTTTTGAGTTGAAATTATTTACACATTTTTAAGAGTTTGTTGAAAACATGTTTTATGTTTCCTGACAGCAAAGTTTGGACTTACTGTACTGTCCTGTTTTTTCTGCTAATGTTATTGGTACACATATGTAGATGCACACACATAGAGAGCCGCCATGAAACCAGAACAAAAATGTAAAAGTTATGTTGTTTTTGTTTTTGTTTTTATTAAGGTACAGCTTTTTTTGATAAAGCCCAAATTAAGATGTGGTATTACAATACTAAGAAGACTAAATGATAACCAAGCCCAGCGGGTATATGAAGCTTTAAGTTGTTTTGTTTTGGAAATATGCAGCATCTGGCTCATAAAGGTTGGTGCTTTGATGTGGATTTACTTGAAGCAAATTACAGGAACAGACAGGTTCCTAATGCTGTTAAGCAAATTGGATCAGAAATATGAGGCTGTATTTGTCCATGTCAAGACAGAGAGTAGTGAGACATGGAGGGACACGGGGTGGGAGATAGACGCTGCCGTTTGTGGGCTGACATTTCCTAAAACTAAGGCTCGTCTCTCTCTTCACCCCTTTCATTCCCCATCTTTGTCTCTCAGCTGCAATCTACAGTACGTCTCCTCTCCTGTATGTCAGTGGCATCTGCTGGAGGTGGAATACATCATCTACCAGGGTCTGTTTCACATCATGCCTGGACTGATCTATCAGTGACACAGCTGCTTTTGCCTTTGCTCACTGTATCATTAAATTGCACTTTAATTGAATTAGGTCTGCTAATTATGAGGGCTCAAATCAATCACCAGGTCAATAAAAAAGCAGATGGAGAGACCCGAGACTTTTTTGCAAACCCTGTCAATGACAGCTACAATCGGAGGAGACCATTCCCGTACCACAGAGCGGAGGTTCAAACAGAATTCCTGCAAATTGAATTATTGTCACTGGCTTTTGTCCGGAGCACTCTTACTCTTGCAAGCTCAGTGAATAATGGTGTTTGAATACAGTAGGAAATGTTTCAAAGAGTCTGAGTGTGCATAGCATTTTCCATTAGAATAACACTTCAAAGGAGGTGTTTAAAACAAATTTACAGATTCTGAGGCATATAAATAGTGCTAAAGGGATGTTGTGACTTTGTAGACACCTGGCTTACGTGAAGGGAGGTGATATCCAATAGAATCTTGGCGGTTGACTGCCCTTCCCCGCTAAGCAGACGGTCCCAGCTGAATCTTGGGTCTTTACCCATGCATTAAAAGGAGCTCTGTGGTGCTTTTTACAGATTAATCATCATTTTGAGCTTATTAAGTGGGAGGACAGTCTGCTTTGCACTGCTCAGAATGTTTAATCCATCTTTCAAACTGTGAAGGTCAGTGAGCTGTTACCCCGGTTGAAATAATAGTGGCTGTTGAAATTTCATGAGAGCACCCATCGTTCAGATCTAAATAGTAATTAAATACATTTTCTTATGTTCATAATTTTTTACCAACCACTCCTTCAATTATGCAAGTTGGAATCACATGTGGCAAATTGTTATCATAGCTGTTTAATGCAACAGTTAGAGCAGTGAAAATGGCAATAGCAGTATTGTGAAAGAAATGTGGAGAGCAGCTATTCACACAACAATCTCATCCATCTTCTATATGATGTTTTAACACACTATGACCTTAAACCCTAAATAAACTAAGCATGAAGACGGAAGGAATGATGAAGAGAATGAGGGTGAAAAATGTTGAACTATGAATAATTTAGTGGAAAGTAAAGCTTTGGTACACATTGCAGCTGGTTATTACAGGAGGTGAGAGCAATCTGTTCCAGAGAACAGTGGCTGTTTGCTGCTTTGTTTGAGCAGGTGGGGGTGAAGAAGCATAATCAGAGGAGTGTTGGGCAAGTGTGTATGTGTGTGTGTGTGTGTGTGTGTGTGCGTGCACGGGGGGTGGGGTTCCATTTTGCTTTAATTGGAAGCTGAAATTCTTGGATTAGGGGGGAGACAGAAAACCATTTGGCTGAGCCCTTTCTCTCACCCGGGCAATAAATGAAGAAGGCCGAGCAGAGATGAGGGGCTTGTCGATGGTCAGTAATTAAGAGAGGCCCCAAAAGACTCCAGCACAGCCACAGCAATCTAGTGGGCTCAGGAAGATGGGCCAGAGACTTGGGGGGTTGGGGGGTGCTTTAGTGGAAAAGGCAGGAGAAAAGAGGAAGGAAAATGAGGGTAGAGGATGGAGAGAAGTTCATAGTTGTTTGTTTGTTGTGAGTGTAATGAGTGCAAGATTAGACAATAAATCAGCTGATCAAAGAAGTGTGCTAGTAAGAACTGAAGATAATTTACTTGCTAAACAAAACAAGTGATTGCAATCACTGATGAGATAAGAACATGGAAGAAGTGAACAACAAACAAGACAGATCAGAGGATGGCTAGTCAGTTTGCAGCACATTGTTCATGTGTATCAAAACGTCTACAAAACACAAAATAAACACAAACAGGGGAGCCATAGGCATGCTTAAAGGACAAGGTATCTATTCATATTTCATCCAATCGCAAAACAACATCAGCAGGAGCCTCTTCTTCCAACCGCACAAACACACATAAACCCCAACAACTAAATTAACTCATGTTTCTCTGCTTTAGTGTTTTCTAAATGTTAAAGGCTGTCAGCGTGGTTCTGGCTGAAATCATGGATGCATATCAGAATATATTCAGCAGGGGTGCTCTTCCATGCAACAGCTCCCAAGAGTTGTATACCTGGAGCATAAAGAGGAGAAAATCCCATTGAAAAGCTGCTCTGCAGGGAGACATGTAGCCCATTAGAGTGGTGCTCCTTGTTAGAATGATGCCATAAAACTATCTGGGCTACAACAAATCCAGCACGGGCATCCAGCCTTAAGACTCTCAAAGGATTATAGCAGTTATTTTGCATCTTTTACTTCACAAAAATATGAGAAATAAAAGTGGCTTGTGATAGGTCATCTTTCACTGGAAACACAATGTTAGCTTAATGAACGTTACTGTACATTTTTATAGCAGGCTACTGCAGTAAAGCATGAATATTTTGTTTTCCAGGATGGTCCAAGATTTTATATTTAGATATCAAACAGCAGCCTCCTTAATAAGAGTGGTTACAAAACTTACATTAGGCTTATTCTCGTCTTTGGGTCTAATCACTTAACAAGTAAATGCACTGCTAAAAGTGGTAGGAAGACATTTCAAACTATTTTGTCTTTTCACCTGCCTTGTAAGAAAATAGGATTATCTACTGTATCTCAAACAAAAAGTCTTAATAAATTAATCTTCATACTACTGTATACAGGAGGGCAGTCTCAATACATTATATGATAGACAATGTTCAAGGACTATTTACCAGAAGAGTTGACATTTGATGGGCACACACTGGTGTTGCAGGGACTGTCATTAAATATTTACCACACCGCCATTATGCCTCAGTATATATCATTTGCAAAGTTGTTGTAGAGTTTTCTTTATTAAATGCTGATATAAACCTGCATAGGAATGGCACACAACCAAGAAGAGAGCAATATCTGAATGAATCCAAATAATACCACTAAGTGGTCCAGCTCAAAGACGCTGGCGACCTTGACTACATCTGTATGGCAGGAACATAAATGGACTGACTGGCCCACTACCATCTCTCCCGTCCTCAACACCATCACCACCCCATTCCTGTGAACTTGCACCCCCAAAACAGTGAGCAAAAAAAGAGTGGGAAAGTAGTAAGAAATCAAATCGGAGTGAATGACTTTTGAGTTGGTGTAAGGTTTAGGTGTTGGTGGTCTGAGGGCAGAAGAACACCAAGCCAGCATTTGAGAGAACTAGCAGCGATGTGTGGTCCAGTCAGGTCAAAAAAAGTGGTATTTGACCACACCGCACAAAATACAGCCAATGGCTAAATAGCATGTACTTTCTGTACCTGTGTGAGAGGCATAACCTTCCCTACCAGCAGGTGGCAGTATCTGCATTCACCATTCATAAAGGGAAAGAAGAAGAGCTAGACTGTACAATCTGTAAGCAAAGCAGCTCTCTTTCACAACAGCTGCTGTTTATAGCTCTTTCTAATCAAAAAATATGTCTGATAAAAACTAGCTGGCATTCTCTGCCCTCGTCTTTTGGTTGTGGAAGAAGAAAGAAGATCATGGAAGTGAAAAACAAGGAGAAACTGCACTAAATGGGTGAAATCATTGATAATACCATGACAAGCTTGATGGGCTTTCAAGAACCATTTTCTTCTCATGCAGTGATTCATGAAGCTGAACAGCCAATCAGAGTCGTCTCTTTGGCCAGTGAGACTCACTGCTGATTCGACATGATGAACTTGCCAAAAAGCTGCCAGCAGGGTCCAACTAGTGCCTAACCATCAGCTTGGTGTGTCATGGGCCTTATAATAACCATTTAGGCAAACTTCTTTTTGCCCTATTTGCAAACCCGAGTGGGCTTGGGTTTTATTTACCTCACAACAGCAACACTTTGCCTGAATATCAGCCATGATTTTTTAAACACCACTCAGTACATCCCTCCAAAGCCTAAAACCTCTGAGAAAAGCTAACTGATTCAAGTGCAAAAACAGGAACATACAGACAAAATAATTTCACCTCAAGAAAAGGTGTTCAGGATGTGCATCGTTCCCTCCCAGCTTTGTTCTCTGCTGCCCAAGTTGGTGTGGCTCCATGCTGACCACCCTGTTTATTCCCTAAAATCATTATTGTCTTCAGCCAAGGTGCCTCTTCTCCCTGTGATATGTGGGTAATGAGCTGCCCCCTCCCCCGCCTATGTTCAATTATTCTCATTGAGAAAGTGATTTCTCACTCCATGGAGCAAATCGGAGAAGGCGAATGCATCAGCCCTAATCAGTCATTAGCATGTTCACGAGCAGCCGTGCAGAGAGAGATCGCTACCATGACAATGCAGAGATATTGCAGATGTGGACAGAAAAGAGGGGACAGGCATAAGCAGGGTTTTCATTGGTCCCTGAAAAACCCTGTTTTAGTGCATCCACTTGTCTTTAATGAGACAAACAAGGAATGAACATGACTTTTCAGCAAAGGTGATGTGTTTACACCTAAAGCATAGTCTTGTTTTAAAGGCAGTGAAAAGATGAATGTGTGAGAGAAAGCAATATCCGAGCAGTAATTAAGCACAGAGAAAGGGAACAAATAGAGTAGGGCAGCGAGAAGACAAGTGCAAGTTTTGGAGAGAAAAAAGATGAAGACAGTTGAAGAGCACAGGAAGGACACTGACATACTGTATCTTTATGTTTGAAACTAGATCTTTCAATTTGCAAATAACTCAATTTCATAATAGTCATTTATTACCTACTGATTATCATAGTGTCTAGGTATGAACTGTAGCAAAACTATAATGGATTAATTCTAATGTAACATTTTTATCACACTCCACATTGTTTCTGTACTTGATTTGTATTTCCTAGATGCCTTTTCAGAGGCTTTTCTATTCTAACATCAAAAACAATTCTGAATGAAAAGAAGTCACCTTTTTTTCTTTTAGGTCTCACTGGGTGCTTTATGCAATTAAATAGTCAAATTAGAACAATGGCACAAAAAGCTCTCCGGAGCTTCAGAAACATTTCTATCAGCCTTCTGAAGCCTGAATCAGTCAAACTGCAATCTTAACAGTCTAGTCACACACAGGCACACATCCCCACCTACAGCCTGCAGAGCAAAACGGGTTAAATATTTTCAGGCTACAGTACAGCTGATAGAGAAGAGCGCTGGCAACTTCCAAAAAAAAAAAAAAAAATGGCTGCCTCATCCTCTCCTGTTAAAACAAGATAAGAGGAGAAACATGATTTGCAAAACTCTCAATAAAATTAGAAAGGCAAAAATAAAATAAATAAAGAAGAGCAAGAACAAATGACATATCTCCTTAAGAGGGGAAAGAACCGGCCAGTGTGGTGTGAGTCTTTGTCAACTTTGGAATACAGAGAATGGCAGAATTTTTTGTTCTTCTCTTTCCAAAGAGGCTGATTCCCATTTCTGAGTACAGCAACATTTTCAGCTTTGTCTCGCCCCTCCGCTCCTCCACTGACCAGATGCTGTATTAAGTGCTTGGGATTAAACTGTGAAAGTTGTTTGGAATAGTTACACATTTGCTTCTATCACTGTCATTGTCTGTCTTTCCCTGGGTGTCTGTAATGTCTATATGAAGGTGAGGGGGAGCCATCCTGAATGCTAATAGAGCCAAAGACAAGCTGGCAGACAAACTGTCACGGTCTCAGCAGAAACACAGACATTTATGTATGTATTTATTCTAAGCCTTGCATTGTTTGTCCCCTTCATGTATATTTCTGAGTTTTGTGTTGGTATTTGCCTGGTAGAGCCCTTTGGTGTTCTAACCATTTGCTCTTAAAGGTGCCTAGATCTAGAGTGAGAAATTATGGTGACCAGGCCTTTGCCATAGCTGCCCCTAAACTGAGCTTCATTATGCTTCTGATCTCACCTCCACGCTGACAGTTCCTGTGCTGTGGATCTCTGAGTTTGTTTTTTTCCATGTGGTTAGCTACACATTCTTTTTGTTATCCATGCTGACAGTTCCTGTGCTGTGGATTTCCCTTTTTGTCCGCCTGTCCCCTTGGCTAGCTTGTCTATTCCCCTGTCCGTCCTGTTCCTCCCACTCTCCTGGTTTTTTTTTGCCGTTGGCCTGTCTTTTCCCCTGGTCATCCTGGTCATCCTGGTCTCCTCCACCATCTCTACCCTACTTTGCTGTTTATATATGTTCATGACCCTTACATTTTGTTTTGTTCCATTAAACCTCCTTTTTTTAACTAGCACCTGGGTCGGCAATCTTGAGTCCAACCTCAGTTCTCCACCCTCCTGGTGAGGGGGGACTGAGGCATAACATATAGAAATAAAATCTGACTAAATTACTACCCCTGGTTCTGCTTGTCAGACTCACCTGTGCATGGACACTTGTTTTTCCCTTTGAATTGTGTCACTTGTTATCAGTATTGTACAAGTTCATGCCTCACAAGAGCTCAAAGTTCAGTTCACATACAGTGCCTTGCGAAAGTATTCGGCCCCCTTGAACTTTGCGACATTTTGCCACATTTCAGGCTTCAAACACAAGAAGAATTTTGTCAAGAATCAAGTGGGACACAATCATGAAGTGGAATGAAATTTATTGGATATTTCAAACTTTTTTTAACAAATAAAAAACTGAAAAATTGGGCGTGCAAAATTATTCAGCCCCCTTAAGTTAATACTTTGTAGCGCCACCTTTTGCTGCGATTACAGCTGTAAGTCGCTTGGGGTATGTCTCTATCAGTTTTGCACATCGAGAGACTGAAATTTTTGCCCATTCCTCCTTGCAAAACAGCTCGAGCTCAGTGAGGTTGGATAGAGAGCGTTTGTGAACAGCAGTTTTCAGTTCTTTCCACAGATTCTCGAGTGGATTCAGGTCTGGACTTTGACTTGGCCATTCTAACACCTGGATATGTTTATTTGTGAACCATTCCATTGTAGATTTTGCTTTATGTTTTGGATCAGTGTCTTGGTGGAAGACAAATCTCCGTCCCAGTCTCAGGTCTTTTGCAGACTCCATCAGGTTTCCTTCCAGAATGGTCCTATATTTGGCTCCATCCATCTTCCCATCAATTTTAACCACCTTCCCTGTCCCTGCTGAAGAAAAGCAGGCCCAAACCATAATGCTGCCACCACCATGTTTGACAGTAGGGATGGTGTGTTCAGGGTGATGAGCTGTGTTGCTTTTACGCCAAACATAACGTTTTGCATTGTTGCCAAAAAGTTCGACTTTGGTTTCATCTGACCAGAGCACCTTCTTCCACATGTTTGGTGTGTCTCCCAGGTGGCTTGTGGCAAACTTTAAACGACACTTTTTATGGATATCTTTAAGAAATGGCTTTCTTCTTGCCACTCTTCCATAAAGGCCAGATTTGTGCAGTATACGACTGATTGTTGTCCTATGGACAGAGTCTCCCACCTCAGCTGTAGATCTCTGCAGTTCATCCAGAGTGATCATGGGCCTCTTGGCTGCATCTCTGATCAGTCTTCTCCTTGTATGAGCTGAAAGTTTAGAGGGACGGCCAGGTCTTGGTAGATTTGCAGTGGTCTGATACTCCTTCCATTTCAATATTATCGCTTGCACAGTGCTCCTTGGGATGTTTAAAGCTTGGGAAATCTTTTTGTATCCAAATCCGGCTTTAAACTTCTCCACAACAGTATCTCGGACCTGCCTGGTGTGTTCCTTGTTCTTCATGATGCTCTCTGCGCTTTAAACGGACCTCTGAGACTATCACAGTGCAGGTGCATTTATACGGAGACTTGATTACACACAGGTGGATTCTATTTATCATCATTAGTCATTTAGGTCAACATTGGATCATTCAGAGATCCTCACTGAACTTCTGGAGAGAGTTTGCTGCACTGAAAGTAAAGGGGCTGAATAATTTTGCACGCCCAATTATTCAGTTTTTTATTTGTTAAAAAAGTTTGAAATATCCAATAAATTTCATTCCACTTCATCATTGTGTCCCACTTGTTGTTGTGACGATCCACGTCAGCCATTGGGGGGTCTGGTGGCAGCTGCATGATGCAGAGGGGCATCATGGGAGTTCAGTAAATAGTAGAGAGAGCCATTATAAAATTATAGTTAAAGTGTTCTTATGTGTTACCCCATTGTTGTTATGTGTTAGTGTTGCTGACTTATGCTGGTGTGTTATCTGACGATGTTTTACTAAGTTAATTGCTGTGCTGTGTTTTGGACCATCAGTTTGGCTTGTATGTGTGAGACTGACCCTGGGGGAAGTGCCATTGTTCAGCGGTTCTAAATAAATGACAGAGAAAGCAGTGTTGCATTGTGGTCATTGTAAAAGGACACGCCCAGGCGATATCCAGAGTCGTGCGGTGTATGGGGCCTGGAATAATCGCTAACCAAGATCAGCATAGGTGCTAGTGCCCTGCTAGCTAGTTTAGCTGTACCAGTGTAGCTAGTCTCTCTCCTCCACACCAGGGTTCATTACAATATAAATGAAGACGTTCATGTTCATAGTGCACAATTTTGAATTTTGAAGCAAGTTTACAGTCTTAAGAAATTGGCTATTCATTAATTTTTCCATTTGTATTTATTTAAGTGAGCTGCTCTGAACAGTGGAGACCTTGTTTTTCAGTAGAACCTCCTCCTACCCATCCATCACCAGCCCCCAGTCATTGCCACTGTACTGTACTTGAGTACAACTTTATTTCTATTTTTTTGCTACTTCATGCTTTGACTTCATTACATTTCAAATGCAAGTATTTTAATCCACTACACTGATTTGATAGCTAGCTAGTCACTTGTACTCCCTGCTATGTAGAGTCTATAGCACCAGTCACGCACAGCACATGCTTTCATTTTATTTTAAGTTTTGCTTCAGACACACTGCATATTAATCAGCATCAGTGTAAATGTGCCAGTGTTAGCCAGGAGGCTAATTTTGAACTACTGTCCTGAGGCCAGGTGTGAAACAACCATCAACACAAAATACAGCATATAAGAATCAGAACAAAGAAAACAAGACATAAAACGCAAGGGCTAAAACACTAAGACAAGCATTATTAAAATAAAAACATATAATAAAAAAACTGATACAGAACAATACTCAACAATCAACTCTGGTGATTAAAACAACATACAGCCTTGATAAACAGACAAGAGTCAAGCAAGCAAAACCACACAGGGCAAAAAAATGCTAAATTGCATTTTTTTTTTGTTTGCTCATTTACTATCCAGCTAAAAGATTCTACCACCAGTGTGTGCTTCCTGCTCAGATACACAAACACATTTATTTAATGACAGGATTACACAAAGTCTACCTATATTGCATTTTGTTGCTGTGGACAAGATGCAGGATTCTTCCCAGTTATGAATCAGAATTTGCCCCCAAAATGTGCTCAGTCCCAAGGGTTCAAGAAGCTGTTTGTGTTTTACATCCCTAAAGGCTGAAAATTAAGGTAATGTTGATCCTTTAATACCTTATTTTAGGAAAGTTGTCACCTGCTCCAAATACTGAAAGTTGAGATACTGTATCTTGGTTTTCTACAAAGATATAATAAATAGATACAGGACACTTTACAAGACATACACACACATATATATATATTGAGAGAGAGAGAGAGAGAGAGAGAGAGATGTAGAGATCATTAATAGCAATGTCACTGGTAAAAATAACATATTGAAGGTTGAGTTCTCACTTTCACTTCACTCACCAACAATAAACTGGGTCAATCAACAAGTACAAATTAGTACATTGCTAAACCTCAAGCCCACTTAGATGTATAAAGAGGAAATGACCAGCATTAAATGAGGCTATAAAGAAGTGCAGGCCTTGAGAGAAATGGCAGAAAACAAATCTGGCCTGTCAGAGGTTGCAACGCTCAGGCAGCGGTTCA
>NW_018127976.1:4016081-4047119 GCF_001952655.1 Monopterus albus | reverse complement strand
TTTTGTAAAGCTGAAGGCCACATTGTTCTCACTCAGACTCTCAGCTGAACTGGAGGGTCTCTGGTGAGCTGCCATTTACACAGGATATATGGAAGGAAAAAAGGCTCCACCATGTAAAAAATGTCCATCTGAAGTAATTATTCTTGGATTCTTCTTTTTAAAAGATATTGCTCA
Source organism: Monopterus albus (assembly GCF_001952655.1). Lineage (NCBI taxonomy): Eukaryota > Metazoa > Chordata > Actinopteri > Synbranchiformes > Synbranchidae > Monopterus > Monopterus albus. The sequence continues at coordinate 4,046,945 of NW_018127976.1, read as the reverse complement.
GTAGATGTGAGTTTATTACACTAACTGCCCATATTAAAAAAAAGCCTTAAAGAAAGTAACAATATGTGAGATTACCTGTGTTAAAAGAACATACATCATTTGAGATTTTGTACTGCTCCTTGAGAAAAGAGAAGAACAAAGAACTACATAGCAGATTAGATGAAATGTTACAGTGAGAGCCATAGCAGGAAATAGGCATTGGAAAAATGACACATTGCGGAGTGCTTTTTCTGTGAACTCTCCTGCCCATAACAAACCTCTCGACCTGCACTTCATCAAACACTGGCCCAGATTTATCCAAACATAAGTATGGGCACATACTGTACAGACACTGCATCCACCCGACAGCACTGGAGAAAGGAAAGACAAGCACAGTAAATGGGTGTAGTCAATTCAGAGAGACGGGTACAGACTGAAAAAGACTGAAAGACGGAGCGTGTTAGACAGAGAGACTTTGGGGGTTGTTACTGTGTTTTCCATGCTCAGCTGCTCTACCATTGCCCGCGGCTCGCCTCGAGGTCTCTACACCATGTGGCTTTACCAACACGCTAGTCAGGAAAGTGGGCTCACTAAGTTCACTTGCCAACAACAGCACAGAGAATTGCATGCTAATTTTCATGCAGAATTAATTTGTCAGTGTTTTCCGAAGTGTCATAATTTATCAGTTTATTTATTCATTATCTTTTGAGATCCTACACTTAAAAGCCTGCTCCGATTCTGAGATGCATGTCACTATATTGACAGATTTTTCATTAAAAATGAAGGTATTGTTTGGCTTGTTTTCAAACATTTGCACCTGGATCTCAAAATAAAGCAGTATAGTCACAAAGAAATGAAGAAAAAAAGGTGAGTTGCATTTAAAGGTAAACTTCTGTATGTGTGGTATATATACTACTATTACTGGAATTCACACCAAAAGCTAGATGTGAGCAGAGCAGAAGTGTTACTGAAGTGTTTGATCAATTCAACCCACATGGACTTTTATCCCCATTCAGCATCTGTGATGTAAATTCTATTGAGCTTAAAGAACAGTACTGGTAAACAGTAAAAGATTGCAACACATAAGTCACAGGGGATGTGTGTGATATAAACAGCTGTCTAAATGTGCCAGGAGTAAAAAAAAATAATAATGCATACTTGAAGTGTAAAAAATATGGGGGTTCAGGGGTGATTCAAATCTCAAGGCTGTGTTTTTGAGTAAGTGTGGACTGACATTTGCTACAATGGAATTTTATCTGTTGTATGAGACAGCTAGGTGAGTGATGAATGTCAAAAATGTGTCTCTGTGAATTAGCTCTTAGTCACGGCATTTTATGCTAACCTCCTACAGCTTGAGTTACTAGATCCCCAAGAACCTGTCACACCTGGCTGGGGGGTTCACAAAATAATTTTTAAAACTGTACAGCCTCATAAAAATGGCATTAATAAACATGAATGCCACCTTCACTATGCTAAAACACACTACTGTTATACTTAAAATAGTTTTAGGCCAATGTAAATTTGATATGTGCTGTGTCACATGTTACTATGAGTGATGAAAATCAGTAAAGGCTTTACTGCAGTCACCCAATGAACCGATAGCTTGTGAGCTAACTGGAACACTGCTTGTGGTGGAAAAAAAGATTACAAGCTCATCCAGGCCTGTTACTGGGGCTTGGTACCCAATCTCCAATTGTGGGGGTGATGATGATATCTCCCCCCTGACCTGTCGTGCTGGCTCCCCCTTGCTGAAGCATTCATGTTGTACCTCGTCGATCTCTAGTTGTGATAGCAGGTGCTTATTGCGGATGTTATAGCACTGAGCTACTAGTTGCTTCAATGTTAGTGTAGATGTTGGGTTTCAAAGTGTCCATAGGTCCCACATCCTCCGCATGTAACCCCTCTCACTGGGATTACTTGTATAGTAGCATTCCAACAGTTCCCTTTTCTCCTCTCTTGTCCATGAATGTCTTGTTCCAGTAGCCCACTTCTCATCAAATTGCCCTGGTTCCTCAACACCTGACGCGAACCTTGTTGACCCGGGCGACATCCAGAGACGGCCATAAAGGCCACTGACATCAAGACAAGGAAGCTCCTTACAATGCACGGCGGGGTTCACCCCAAGTCCAGCACCTGAGACTGTACACTAAGTGGAAGGAAGGAGGCCGATGATTAGTGAGTGTCAGAGCCACTATCCAGGGATGAAACAACAAAGATCCATGAATACATCAGGAAGATGGCCCCAAGTGATGACATGCTTAGTGAATACCTCAGGCAGCAGAAACTAGAGGAACAAGGGAAGGAAGAGCAGGAACCCTCACAGAAGGACAAACCTCTGCACGGTATGTACCACCGTCAAATATGATATCAAAAAATCCTACCAGTGGCTGGACTGAAAGACAGCACAGAAGCACTAATCCTGGCAGCACAAGAACCAGCTCTAAGTACAAGATCAGGGGTCTACCATACCAGACAGGACCCCAGGTGCAGGCTGTGCAAAGATGCCCCTGAGACAATCCAGCACATAACAGTGAGGTGCAAGATGCTAGCAGGCAGAGCATACATGGAACACCATAACCAAGTGGCTGGCATAGTGTACAGAAAGAAGGCACAAGTGGTCCCCATGGTAATAGGAACATTGGGGGCTGTGACCCCCAAACTGGGAGAGTGGCTCCAATAGATCCCAGGAACAACATCTGAGATCTCTGTCCAGAAGAGTGCAGTGCTAGGAACAGCTAAGATACTGCGCAGGACCCTCAAGCTCCCAGGCCTCTGGTAGAGGACCCGAGCTTGAAGGAAGGAATACAAGACTGCCCCAAAGTGGGGCGAGTGGGGAAATTTATATATTTATACACAGTATGGATTTAGAGGATCTACTGTATATGTACTGTTGTTGTGACACAAAGCTCAAATCAGCAAAGCTAAGAAAGTATGATGATAGTTATAGTGACTTTGGATTTATCAAGTGTAGCAGTGGGAGACCAAAATGTGTAAAAACACAGCCACTAGCACATGTAAGTAAACCCAGAGACTTCTTCCAATAAAAAAGGTAATACACCTGCCAGAAAAAGCAAATGATTAACTTTGCTACAGTTTTGGAAAAAGTATAGAGGGGTCTTACATGATGGCTCAGCAGATAGTAAAAACAAGAAACAGGACTCCAATTTCCAGCTGTGAATTCTGTGATGTTCGTGTATGCTTGGATTAGAAACAGCTAGTAAGATGAATAGTGTTTGACAAGGAATTGAGGTTTCAGACAATACCAGCAACTGGGTAGACTGTATTCCTGCTAACAAACAATTTTCTCTTCATCTGGACAAATCAACAGATGTATCTAATGCCGTTCAACTGTATTGTATTCGTTCACTGTATATGGGGATTGAAAATACTGGAGGATTTTCTCATCTGTAAAGAAGTGTCCAAAAGAACACTGGGAGATGAATTATTCAAACTGTTGAATGTATTCACAATGGACTGAGATGCATTTCCCAGACTGAGCTGTGAGAAGATATTGCAGCGATAAAGGCTATGAATCCAAATGTTGTGGTGACATCGTGCTGCACTGCCAAGCACAGAACTTCACTCTGTTTTGAACACTATGAAGTTTGTCAAGTCACAAGTATTTCAGTTAAAGGACCCATGGCATGCTTTTCCTTGTTTTTTGACTTGTCTACAATGTTGCAACGTTGAATTATCATCTTAGATGTGACTTAAAGCTCTGAGGTGTACGTATGCTCTAGTATTTCTATGTAAAAGCAACTGGGTTTATACACATCTTGCAAACTCTCACTTACGAGACTTTTTTTCTAACAAAATAAAGTATTACATGATAGTTTAAGGATCTCCTTGAATGGACATAAAATCCATTCATGTGAACTTGCCTGACATCCACCAGTGCCATTGTAAAAGCGGAATTTTTTCACTGTGCCTGGTTTTGTGGATATATTTTACCTCCTCCTGCTGCACTGTGACCAGAGGATGTGGAGGAAAATACAGGGCCTGAGGTTACTGCATGTCTGGGAATGTTCCTGTATAGGAACTCATTGTTTTACCTTACCAGGTCTAACCTATGAGCAGATAGCCTGTGAAAACCCTGGCGGCGGTAACTGATCAGCTTTTCAATGCTGGATTTGCCTGGAGCACAGTGCCTGTCTGTTTTGACTGCTTGAGGCCAGTGTGTCTGCTGCATGTGATGTGTTGCTGGTTAAGGAGCAGATTCATGATCCATGATGTTATTGTTGGCGCTACACTACCTGTTGGAATTAATTTCACTACTTTGGGACTGTATGTGGTCGTGTGGGGGAAGACGCATCGACCACTGGCTGGATTTGCCGACCTTGGAGCTACTTGAGAGGGAGTAATGTTTCCAATACTTGGTGGGACTTAAGGGTAAGTTAAAAAAAACACACGTTGCATGCCTTCTTTCTGCAACGTTAGAGAGAATTGTTGTAAAGCTGGAGTAGTTACTATGTCAACATTATGCCAGTTAAAATATGGGGTTTCCCAATTACCTGATTTGTTTAGAGTGTTACATGTCTGTTTTCATCAGTACATATACCATTGTTTACCTATCTATAGAGGAGAAATTGATATTAATAAATGCTGTCGCGGTTTGTTGTGCTTTCCGCTTGCGACACAACACCAGCAGCAGGCTAGGAGTTGTGTGCTTTCACAAACTGACCTCTCATTTTAAGTAAGAGGCTTTTTGGCTCTCTGATTCTAAAACAATTACAAAATATTTGGAGTTATGAGGGGTGCCAAGCTAATCTAGAGGCACCCAAGATTAAACATTAAATGGCTGGAAACGAGCAAAATGAGCATGGCATGGGCACTTTAAGCTTGCTCGACTGTGCTGATCATGACATAGTCGTTTTGCAGTGGGTGTTTGAGCTACACGGCAAGGTCCCCAAGTTTATGAGATTTTACCAAACTTTTTTTGTGAGCCAGTGTCTGTTGAAAATGGCCTATAGCAGGGGTGCCCACATTTTTTCACCTTGTGAGCTACTTTTCAAATGACCAAGTTAAAATGATATACCTACAGTTAAAATACTAAACATATATTTATTTATATACAGAGTATACCTTATGTAATCACAATATATGTTGGTGCACCTTGAATAACTGCATGAATCCTTAAGGCACACACTACAGTTCAGTACTTTTTTGGTCATTAAGTTTACTCTGATGACTTGCACTGAATGGAATCAGCCAGGGCTGCATAGTCCAGACAGTAGCTGCTGGTATCCAGCCTCCAGCAGACTTCCAAATGGTCATCAGTCATGGTGGAGCGGTATTTGGACTTAAATAATCTCTGTGTGAGAAAATGCTGACTCACATAAATAAGTAGAGCCAAATAATGCAGTCAATGGCACATTTCCTCATGTTTGGGTATTTTTCCTCTGTAAGTTCCAAAACAGTCCATTAGCCCAGGACTTCAGCTGAATGTCAGTCTGTAGTGTCAATATCTCATCCTCCACTCCAGACCAGTTCAGGTGAAACAGCGTTGCAATTTTTGATGCGAGTGAATCAACCTCAATATCTTCCCTAAATGGGTAGCACATAAATGTAGCAACTGGCTCGAGTGAGGCAAAGTCTTGAAAGTGTTTGTCAAACTCTGACTGACAATTGTCAATCTGCTTTGTGTAGCGCGATGTCAAGTCGCATACATGCTTTCTGTTGCATCTCCAGCTCTGATGCGAGGTTTTGGAAGTTCCCCAAAATGTTGCATTTTTCGTTTGAAAGCATTAACTAAGCTGATTATATTGACACGAGATCTACCAACACTACTTTTGCAATTGACATATTGGGCAGCCCTGGCCTACAGTATCTGGAAGACATATTCAATAGCCTCAACTTCTCTATCTAAGGAGGTTGCACATCCATCCTGAAAGTCAGTAACAAAAATCATTGCATATGTTTAAAAAAACTGTCCTATGGAGAAGAAGAAAGGAAGAGGGAGTCACAAATCTTTTCCCAGTTTACAGATTTTCTTCACATGAACAGCATGTCTACTGGTATAGTGAAAGCTATGGTCACCCTGGCCTGAACAATTTTGAGAACCCCTTTGAGAAGAAGATCCAACTAGAGATCAACCAACTGGTCCACTATGCAGTTAAACAAAAACAATAAATGTATATAACACCCAGGTAGAAAAATACTGGAATTACACCATGTCATATTTATTTGAAACATATCAGAATTTTCACTTTTAATTTAATCCATAATCACATAGTGGCATTCATTAGATGGGCTTGGTTTTTAAGATTTAATTATGCAAAACTGATGCCTCACAACAAAACAACAGTTGGCCTTTCTCTGACAAGAGAGAGTCAGAAAAAAGGAGACCATTAACATTTTACTGACAAATTAGTTCACAAATGGCGAGCTGCATTTGTTTAGTGGGAAAATGGATGCGAAAATATAAAAAATTGAGGAGTGTGTTCACACTCTCCACTCTCTTATTCTGGCTTGAAGTCAAATAGACTCGTCAACTTTCAACAAGCTGGCTCGATGACTTAGCTGGGCACCTTGCCACTTTCCTTTAAACACGCCAGACAAGGTGTCTCATTTAGACAAAAAAGAGAAGGAGACATTCCAGCTGTTGGAAACTTGATCAAAGATGTCTGATCAGAGATGTTTCTAATGAGACATTTTTTAGACCCTATTAGGTTTTATTTTCTCTCTCTAGATCTTGCTGTTTCAATTTATGGGCTGTACTTTATGAAAGAGCATTTTCTAAGTAGTAGCTAAGTAGACAGTAGGCAGTGATAGTAGGTAAATCAAAAGCTTTCCCATCTGACTCAGTGGTACTTAATGGCGCAGTACAACAGTCGTATTACTGTTGACACTGTACCAGTCCGCCAGTCAATCCCACACTCTATTTTACACTTGATCACTTACTCTCATCCCTGCTTCTCACTCAGCTGCAAACTGCCCCAGTGAATGCTAAAAGTCATGGTGTGATGAAGACAACAGAACCACGATTCTGAGGTCTCTAAATCTGTGCCTTGAGATCACTGTTCCATGACCATCCCCCATTGCCCCCGATGGCTAGAGCCATCCATTGAGTTGGCGCTGCAGATGGCTGCCATCGGTTCTGTACTGGAAACAAATTCCTTGTGTGTAACATACTTGGCCAATAAAGGTCATTATCCTTATCCACCCTGGTGTGCCAGTCTGCAGGTATTGTTAGTGACCTCAGTGAAACAGTGTGGCGTATCAACAAAGACAGTCCAACAATGTCCAGAGCCTTCAGCATCTCAGGGTGAGACAGCTATGAAAAATTCCATCTACTGGGGTTCTGTGAACTGTATAGTATATTAAATATCTAAAATTTAACACATCTATAAATTTGTCCAGACCACATTAGGATAACTATTTCTTTATTGTTCTATAAATAAAACATGATTATGAGCATTTATAATAAAATGCCCAGCTATCAGTCTCCTAAAACTCTGAACTTTTTGGAAACACCTCAGACATCTGTCTCTCTCCATGCAAAAAATTTTGACTGGGTTAAAGTCCTCTATGATTGACTGCTGGTGTCAATCCCACCTCTGGTAGAGATCATGAAAATGGCCTCCGTCCGTCAAGGCCACAAATAAGACAGTGGAGAGGCACTCAGACAGATCAGAATGTGTGTGCATGTGCTGCTGAGCTTTCATCAGTAGAATTGTGGATCAGTGTTAATATTGTAATAAAGGCTCAATGAAGAAGGAAGCTGGAGACAAAATCTGCCTTTTTGTGAGCAAATGTGTTTGCCATACCCCGCACAACATTATTATCACTACAAACACAACTATTTACATGATGGCCGAAGCCCATTAGTCCCACCAGAACCCTCAGTCATGGTGTCTCAGCCCAGCTGGTCTGGTACCGCTCCCACAAAAACAGAACATGTTACAACAATAACTCAGGAACTCACAGACGCTGTCCACAGGGGCAGACGGGAGCTCTGCTGGCGCCCCCCTACACCCTAGCATGCCACAATATCATCTATATATATAAAGAAGAACTCATAAGGCCTTGGTGCCTATGGGCTGATAAAGCATACTCTTCTCCATGCTACACAAAGGAGGGTATGGGATGCTGTAGTTCCTAAAGTCTCAGCTTAAACTATTTGGCATTGAAGTGAATTTATTGACTGGTTAGGTAACATAAGACACTTGCCAGGTGAAATGGCCTTGTGATCAGTGTGCTGAGGATACGTGTAAATGTGTGTGCCATATTTTATAAGGGTACCAGACACAGGTTGTGTAATTTTCAAATAAAATACTGAGAGAAGCACCATTTATGGTTACTACTCTGCACCCTGTTTCAAATCCCTCTATCACTTCTGGGTTCTTGTGGTAATGACAGAATTTAAGATTGAGCATCCAACCTCCCCAGAACCTCTTTGGTATTTTAAGCATTGAGGTGAATGTGTCGTTATAGTCAGCCTGACTTCACATTCCTAATTTATAGCAAAGGGTGGGAAGGCCTGCTCAAATATAAATGGTGCATTAGTGTGTCTGTGTGTGTGGTCTTGTTTATCTATACTTGTGGGGACAAAACACTTGTAACCCACTGCTTTGCAAGGACCAGAGGCTGGGCCCCACAACTAATTGAAATTTTATGAAAATGACTGGGTGTAAGGTTAGAAAAAGTGTTGGCTTTGGCTAAGGTTAGGGCAGTGGTTTTCAAAGTTTGAGGAGGTGAGCCTCCTCTCAGAGGACATTGTGAACACCCCCCCCCAAAACAAATTACTTCTATCATCACTGTTGGTGTAGCCTACTGTATGTTCCATTCAGTAATAGCTTTAAACAATAAATGTAAACCTCTTTTAAGCAAACACTTTAACAACACAATTCCACAGTACACATTGATTTTTTAAATAAATAAAAATATAATTAAAAAATCTGTATCCAGTGTTCTCGCACATTCACACTTAAACTGTAGACTACACTTTTATGAAATTATTTACCAATTAATCTTCCACAGTCCAATCACAAAATAAAAATAAACAACATTCTTACTAAAATTGCCTCAGTTCAACTAAATCATACATTGTGTTGAAGCAGCTATCTAAAATAACAATCTGCTGCTGAGAGGGAGAGCAAGAAGATCTGTCTAATGCACGTTGTCCAAACAAACTCAGCTCCGTACCTACTGTATGTTTGGTCATTAATTGAAGAAGCAAACCATCATCGTACAAATCAATCATTATGTGGAACATGGGCAAACTGGACAAAAATCCCCACAGCATTACAGTCAACAGAAAAGAGGGCTCCTATCTCTTCTCCCTTTCATTTCATATCATATCATCTCACATCGTGCATATTCCATATACCTGCCTTAGCTGTGTGTGATGCTTCTGTTGCCTCGATATTCACAGTGTTAAATGTCTCAATTACTCTCTTCTGTGACTGGGAATCCCCTAGTTTCCTATCAAAAAATTCTTGTCTTGATCACCACACTCGTTTACATGGTCTAATACTGTCATTAGCTAGTGTGCCATTAGCTGATATTTACAATTATATATTCTGGTTTATATTTTCTCAGGCTGCGCCTCCCCTGAAAACCTCTGGTGCCCCCCAGGAGAGGTGCGCCTGGCACTTTGGAAAAAGCTAGGTTAAGGTTAGGCAAGTAGCGGTTCCAGTTAAGGTTAGAGTAAGGCTCCTGGAAACAAAAGTAAGTGTATGTACGGACCCTGTAAGGGATGTGTGTGCGTTTGCACGCACCTGGTATTACTTGTATTGAGGTGATTGGTACCTGGTCACACACACACTCACACTTATTGTGGTGGCGCATGTGTGTTTGTGCATTCATTATCTCCAGCAGCTCTTTAGCACTGATCACAATTCTTTTTAACTAACCCACGCAGTGTATTTTTATCTTATAATTCAATACTGCAGTGCTTCCACCCATCAAAGACAAAATATCAAACCAACACATGTGGGAGGGAAAGGCAGCAATCAAAACTGAGATTGCACTAAGTGAAGAAAAGAAACTGCTGATATGGTGCCCCCTTGAAGCCCACGCTGTATCACCTCTAATGAGCGGATTTGGTTTTGTGTTTTTTGAATAACCTTAGTTATACAGCTGTCAGACTCAAGCAGCAACTAGTTATTGGCCACCATGTAGATTCTTACACTGAGACACTCCTGCTGTTATTCATTACATTTTTAAATACTGATGCTGGTAAGACATCTGCTCTAAAATAGTAATCTCATATTTATTCGCTGTTTGTGAGTTTTAACGTAAAAACTTTGGAAGGTATTTAATTTTGGAACATTTTGTTCTCTTTTAGCTACTCCAATAATTTCTACTAATTATTTTGATAATTGATAAAATCAGGAATTTAAATAAAACTGAATATAGGTGCTGCACAGTCTAATAATATGTACACCAAATATTGAGGGTTTAGTATACATCAACAATGCAACAACTCATTACTGTAGGATAGGCCTGTTATGTTCATTCAAAGGTATGTTGTGCCATTATGTTAAAAGAATAGTTTGCTATGACTTACTGTGAATGAAAAGGTTGTAAACATTTTCATATCTGTAGTAGAAATAGGAGTGATTTAGCTTAGTTTAGCACAAAGACTAGAAACAGTATTTCTTTTCTGGTGCAGTGACTAATGCCTTCACTTGTTGGCTGGTAACTTCACAGTGATGTATAAGACAGGTTAAGATGTTAACTAGCGTGCATTGCAGGTGCAGTTCAGTAAATTCTGTTACATTTGGACAGAGCGAGGCTAAATGTTTCCATTTGCTTCTCTTTATGCTAAGCTAGCAAATAGTTGATGGTTTCTGTACATAATATTTACTGTGCAATTATAAGCATGGCATTGATCTATCTTCTTATCAAACTCAAAGCAAAAAATAATATTTTTCAAAATCCCAGAAAATAAACTGAAAAAGCTATTATAGCAATACTTCAGTGGCTTCACATGCACAAAATACAGTACACACTGCACTGTAATAACTTCTTCTTCATGGGACTACTTTGTCCTTGGTCTAGCCGGAGACAAAAACTGTACAACAATACATAGAAATTGAAATATTACCTCAAAAAACTATGGCCAGTAAAACAGTAATATGCAACCCTGGTTAGGTAGATTTTCAGTGCAACTAGACTGAGACAGGCAGACCTGGTAGAACCTCACATTACTGAAGCCTAGACATGTATATATGTGATAATCTAGGAAGGATAAATGGATCCAATGCAGATAAGGTATCTGTGAAATAAGCCAAGAGCTTCGATCTCAGTTGACTCTTTTGTATTTGAACACTTTCATAATTTCCTCAGTTGTTTTTGCATTCCCTTTACTCTTTATTTCCCCTATGAATGTTTCACACTCTCGTATTGCTCTTTTCTTATTCTACAACATGAAGGACAGATCAATTAAACACCTCCTTTGTGGATCTGAGGAGGAAGTTGAGGAACTGATGGGCAGAGAATGAGAAGTGGTAGAAGAAATCCTCTTCACGTCAAGCTCGACGTGTCTGACACCTCCCAAGGTCATTCCGGTTCTCCCAGCAGATAGCCTCTGTCACTTTTAATAACTTTTAAAGGGAACATTTTTTTCTCCTTTATGACAGGTTGAGGAGTAGAGGGACCAGAGAGAGAGTGAGAGTGGAGAACGAGGAAATATGAAGTGTGGAGGTGTAATGGTGTACACTAGTAAATTATGAAAACTATTGCCACAGAGAGCAGAAATATTATGTCTGATGATAGTTACTGCTTCTGTTTGACTTTGGCTTGGGAAGTGAGTAGTCTGTGTCTAATCACTGCTCTGTCACTACTCTGCTGTTACACTATAATCAGATATGATACTTTATGACACAATGCAGCATAGATATACAACAGTACGAATACAGAACAAATACATCTGCTCTTGCTACTTTATGGTATATGTCATATGTTACTGTCACTCAGTAGAACATATTTTTGGGGCAACTAGACTTTCAGAGAGAGTGCCACATGGAGTATGTACAAAACCTTTTGACAGGGACACACACATTCAACTTTTTCTCCTTCCAAACCAATTCCAATACTCCACTACCCTGTACAAATCCAGTAGTACTCTTTTTCTAAAATTTAAAATCTGTAGCATCGGTGCAAAATGTATTTATTGAATTGAATTGAATTTAATTTAATTTAAATTTTAAGGGATTAAGTCCCCAACCGTACCTGTTCCTGTCTGTCAAGCCACTGGTCCACCATTGGATGGTTGGCACCGAGGGAGGATCTTGTCATCTGTCTCTGGAACTGAGTGGTCCAGCCACTTGCATCCCGAGGAAGACTCCGGTAGTCATGGGGTCCTCTAGCCTGCAGAGGAACAGGAGGGTGGAGGGATTAGCATCACTGCACTATAACACGGAGGCTACAATCATGTAATAACAAGGTAAAAAGGAGCCATATGATATAATAAAATGATAATAATGGCATTATATGATAGTAATAACCAGGTAACAGCTTTTTCATTCTGTGAATTGAATGCTGTACAATACTATTTTTAAACAAACAAGGTTATTGGGTTTTTTTTTTTCTTAGGCTTTAGGATTACTATTACCTTCTGAGTATTCCTCAAAATTTCATAATTAATTTAAAAGAGAGACAAAGGCAGAGATACAGAGAGACAGTGAGAGAGAGAAAGCGAGAGAGAGAGAGTGCGTGTATGTCGGGAGTTGAGGGATGGGGGTGGGGGTTTTACAAAAGATTTGTTACTTTATCTATTTTTGAAAAGGGATGTAACCACAAATGTGGCCCCATTTGCAACTTGCAGGAGGTGGAAGCCTTCACTGAGCACAACACTGAAATGGACCACAACATCAAGTTCACATAGGAGGATGTCAGAGGAAACAGTCTGGCCTTTCTGGACTGTACCATACTCATTGATGATGAGAGAAGTCTTAACAGTGAGGTTTATAGGAAATCCACAGAACCAGACCCGTTTTTACACTGTGATTCTCACAAACCCAGTGGAGCACAAACAGTATTGCACAGTCTGAGATGGACTTGCTGAGTCCAGTCTCCATGAAGTAGAAAGCAGCAGAACGTGAAGTCAGATTAAGTTCGATTAGCGAGGAGAAGGTCAATGGGTGGGAGTAGTGCAGGGGTCCCTTGCTGCCATAGCTTAACTTAAAGTAATTAGCTTTCCTTGTCGGCCTTTTCTCAAGGTCCCATAGAGAGCTGCTGCCCCTCTGACCAAAATGTCTATGCAAGTTTTTGCATTTGCAAAAATAAGAGAAAGAGTGCCCGGAGTGAGCTGTCTGATCTTTAGGAGTTTATCTCTGGTGAATGTAATTTCTGATGGGTTACAGAAAACCAAGAAAATAAAGAAAAACAACAAACACTCTAGATAGTGCTCAACCGGGGCTGCCATCTGATACCTCTCTGCAGAAGGTAAATAAATACCTAGAACTCCCCACCAGTCAGTCAGAACTGAAGAATCTTCTTGGAGGAGAGATGAAACATCTTCAAGACATTCAAGCAAGTCCAACTGACTATTTTTAGCACTTTGTATAAACATTTTATGCATGTATTGGCTCAAGTTGACTTGGACCTAAAAGGAAGCTTCTTTTCAAAATGATAAGGTTTAATAACCCTTTCACTGCAAATGTTTTTGTGCTGTTATATTGTTGGGTGTCTGACCAATAAAATATCTTTAACCCTATAAAACCATTTGTATCATATTTGCTACGTGAGTTTCTAAGGAAAAAAATCACCAAAAATGCCCCATGTATCAAATGTGATACAAAAATAATAATAATAATCAAAATAATATGGCACATTTATTCCTATATTCCTGGACTGTCTGTCTATGCATAAATGGCAAATAAAAATCTTGAATCTTGAATTTTCTTTTGGATTTTGTTAAAAGGTTTAATAAACATCTCAGTTCCAAAAAATTTGAATGTTCTGGCTATTTTTTGATGTGTCAGGCTTTACAGGGTTAAGACAACAGTACCAGACAAATTAATCATGTGGTGGGTTTCCAAGTCAGGTTTTAAACACTCATCTCATTTTAGCCTCCCTGATTCATTGGGAACATACCTCTTTCAATGCAACAAGTAAAGGTCTGTTAGCATTATGTCAAGCCAGCCATTTTGAGAAGGTAATTGCCTTCACTTTTCTTTGGGAGCCGCAGGATGTACCTGAGCTGTGCTTTACTACGATTTTTTTTATCAGAGACTTAAAAAGGTGAATTTAGAACAAAGGGAAAGTGTTAAACACTCTCTCCTTATCTTTTTGCAAGACTAGAAGGGGTGCTACCAGAAGGAATTAGTTTCAGATAAAGACTATCTATGCCACTGCTGCATATCTGAAAGAAGGGCAACAAAGGTTTCAGATCAGTGGTTATTTCTTTGATTTGGAAGGCAGCAGAGACAAGGAATGAAAATGAGGGAATAAAGCTCAGTAAGGAAGTTAAAAACAGACTGTTGGATGCTTGAATATTTCAGCACACATATCTTTAACATTATAACTGATGCAGTTCCAGTGCATCTGGGCAAGATGCTGTTAGTATCAATATAATATCTGAATTTGTTGTCTGTCGAGTCTTCACATAAACCCTGACATAAATGGTATGTCATAATAAGTTGTATTTTTGAAGTATTTCTCATTTTAAAAGTCAAAAGTCAAGCTTAACACACATTTTAAACAATGCATCACAGATGTATAATTTACCTTTCGTTCCAGACTTCCAGTACCAATGCTTGTGTTTGGTTTAAGGCTATACTTTTGAAATCCAGCTGTTGTGGACCATCGCGTTGGGTTATTTCTGGATGGTTCCTCTGAACCAACCAGAACTTCACCAAGAGGAAGGTCAGCCAAGGAGGGATCACTGCTGCGACGGACATGGAGAGGCATGTCTGCAGATGGGAGAGTATAAGAATGTTCAAAAGAAAAGAGGAGAAGGGAAAAATTAGATCCATAGAATGAGAACAGGTATGAGACCCAAGAGAATGATTGCTACAGTAAGTCATGTCAGGCCAATTGCTGCTTTATTCAGTGGCACAGTGGTACATTTCTGGGGCCTCTGACAAGAACTCTGCAGTACCTTCTACTAAATGGCACTGTGTTTGCTGAATCATGGGAAGTGGTGATTATCAGTACATTTGTTTTCATATAAAGGTCCACTGAGCTCAAAAGGAAACACTGTACAACTCATCTACAAAAGGTTTAACTTGGCTTGAGTCCCACCTTGCTCAGTGTAACCACTGTATAAATAACAATCGCAAGCGTAATTACAAAAAAATAAATAAAAAACTGCACTACCAACTGGTTCTGGAAAATTTCCAGATTATGAACTCAGGAAACACTGGGCCATGTTACTGCTGCCACACTGACTGACTATGCAGTTCCCACATTTGATCAGAGCTGCCAAAACAAGTAGCAGGAGCATAGTTGTGATAAAGCATTCAGTGGGAAATCCTACTGATTTCTGTTACACAGGGAAGGCGGTGAGTATATCAATGAGCTGTGATGTGAATCATCTGGATTTTCCCAAAAGGCCATATGGATTTGTTTATGACATTCTTGCAGTCTGCACATTACACCCATAATTATGCAAATAGTCAATAACCACCTGTCATCCACTGGTGGATCATTGCAGCAAGCATATGCTGGTGCTAAGGTTCCATCTGATACACCAGATTCATGTATTACTGGGAGTGCAGCATATTTTAATCACAGCTCACACTGTAGCACATTTCACATGTATTTCATGCCATGAGAAGACTGGATGCTATTTTAAGTGTTTCTTGTGACCACCTGCAGGGTAGCCGCTATTCCGCTATTGAAGATAGTATAATCGCTAGAATCAAGATGGGAACAACATCACTGCCAGTGTGTGTATATTCCAGACAGAGAGTCTCACTCTGCCTTTCAATATTCTGTCAAACTCTTCAAGTACAGGTATTTCTCTTGAAACAGTGAACCAAGTCCCTTCTCCCATGTCTTTCACCTGCCCTTGCTCTAATAAATTCACGTCATAAAACATTCTACTCTCTTTCATTACTGTTTCACTCCAACCTATTTCACTCATACTTCCATTATTTAGTCCTATACTACTTGATAATTCTGTGGGTTTCTGATGTTTTCTCACTAACCCTTTATTTGCAAGGCTGTTGATCTCCATGGGAACTGAAGTTGATTCTACTATTACACTCACTGTGAATCACTCCAGGTCCTTGCTCACCTGCAGTCTGTGCTCACTGTGATTTTTTTATTTATTTATGATCTATGACTGTACTTATGGGCTAGCACATAAAGCTGACTTGTAGCAGTAGATATATTTTAGGATTTACAGTGCTTCCACATACTGTGAAGGTTTGTGATTGTTTTGCAAACTTATGTACAGGCCAGTTTCCAAGAATTTATGTCCATATTGGACAATTTATCTAGTGTCAATGTTCAGTGGCAATGCAGGAAGTACAGTATATAATGCTTTATGTAATGAGATAAAAATTATGGGTGTGAAGGCAGAAATCTACAACAGACCATTTTAACAGCAGGAAGTTTGACTTATAACAATATAGAATGCAGTTGTTTTAAATGTTATCAATTACACCTGTTACATTCTGTAGAAATCACATTCTTTAGATACTTTGTTAGAATGTAGATTACAATGATGGAACCAAGATTTAAGGAGAAATGCAACAATAAATGAAAATCTGCTTCTAATCCAGTATGACTGAATGTATAGAACGTACTGTTCAAAAGACAGCGTTAATAAGTATGATAGCAGTATATCTGGTAAGTGTATTCAGCATGGTTTTGCAGATTATTTGCCTTTTTGGATTGCTGCTAGATAGATTAGAAGTGAAATTTAATTTTAACACATCAGTTTGTTTATTTAAAGATGTATTAGAGAATACAGTGACATCCAAAAAGTTGGATTATCTTTTTTTGTCAGGGCCGCTCGGCGGCCGCTGCCTCTCCTCCTTTTTTGTTTCTTTGTTTTCTCCGTTTTGTGGGCTCTGCGCCTCAGCTGTGTTGCGTTGCAGTGATTGGTGGCTGGTTTGTCGGCGCACACAGCTGAGGTGCATCCCGGTGATTACTTTCTTCCCTTATTTAAACTCCTGACCGACGCTCCGCCTTGGCCGGAACATTGTCAAACATTATCGTACATAGCTAACAATAGCTACTGACACCGCGCCGCTTTATGTATGTGTTAATGGAATGCTACGCTGACAGTTACTGTGCGTTTTGGCTTGACTCCTTTAAACACTACATACGCTATTCCCACAACACCTATACGTTTTGATTCATCTCCGCAGCTTTACTTCTTGGACAATATGTGCCCTCTCTCCTGCCGTTAGTTTGTGTGTTTACCTATTCGTCCTGGTCTTCTTTGTTGTCACTGCCCTGCCTTTGTTGTGAGTATTACGGACCCTGTTTTTGTTGTTACATTGGCTTTGTCTTCTTTTTTTCCCCAGTAAACCTTTGTTTTGCACTAGCACCTGGGTCAGCAATCTTGTGTCCTACCTCTAGTTCTCCCTCACCCTCCTGGCGAGGGGGGCTAACCCTAACATTTTTTCATCAGCGGTATTTAAGAAACAGCTTAAATATTTGCATACCACCCTACATTAGTACACCAGAAAGAGAATAAAAGAAAAAAATACATATTTGAAAATGGAAAAGGTGATAGCTGACGGGAAAAAAATTAGTATGAGAAGACGTTCTGGGTACAGTCAATGAGAGGGGAGCTGATGTGTGATATCATATGAGTGGGAAATCAAAACAAAAGTTTGAGAAAAAAATGTTGAATGATGTTATGGAGCATTTTATGGGGCTTTTCAAAATCTTCTGAGATTGACTTCTCTGGTGATTGGTGATAAGGCTGGGCAAAGAATAGTAACCTACAGGGCGTTTGCCTCACTCAGCATCATGACCCTCTGACCAGTGATACTGATTTGTTACTTTCACTATGTTTCAAAATAGATTCATGGTGATTAAATGGTTAAATGGTGATTTTAATGGTGAATAAAACATTTCATAATAGTTTAATAGTAAAATATAGCAATGCATGTACAGTATAAATGCACATTGTTGGTCATTAAATTTAAGGTGTATGATATGAACACTACACTTTATTTTGCCTTCTTTACTGCTGGGTTTCATAACATCACAGTCTCACTTCCAGAGCCTGAAATATGGCTGACACCAGAAACATCTGCACCATTATCCTGTTTTAGTCAAAAAGATCTGTTGTCACACTGTGTGCCACAACACAGCCTCCTCTTTCCACAAAGAGTGGGGAGACTCTGGCAAGGGCAACTTCAATAAAAAAATAAATAAATAAATAAATAAAAAACAGATTTCTCAGGAGGGAATCATTGCTGCAAGTCAAACACTCATGCAGGAACAGGTAAATTACAAAACCACACTTTCAAACCCAATACTCTCTCCAGGTCAAGTTTGATCTCCCCTAACCATAACACTCTGCTAATATCGATCATGCTGACATAACACACCAGTGGCTTTTAATATATTATGTATTTCTCTGTTACAAATGTGTTTTGTTTACTTTGGCTACTGTCTAGGGGCTTCCTCAAAGGAGCTTGGAAACTGAGGAAAGAAGCTAGCGGCTAGATGGTCAGTTGTATTTGCTCTTAAATTAGGCTGAATATTCAATAATAGTGTTTACTAAACCTCTCAGTGATGGAGGGTTCAGATCCAGTTCAGGGCTTTATTGATGTTTTATCTTATATGACAGGCTTAGAGATGGTATACACAGAAATACAGGAAGACAGAGTGAGAGTGACGACCTTAGAGATAAGAAATAGTTGAGTGGAGATATAGTTACAGAAAAAGAAGTCCGAATCCTTGCATCAACCCCCAATTTATCAGTATCTTTGCAATAAAGCATGCATTCCTTATTGTTAGGGATATTTCTATGGTAATGTACTATACTGAGCCTTAATAATGCTTTGTTTTTGCATGTTTGTTTTTATCTATATGTGAGAGGACAGGTGCACATGGCACTTTTCTTTCTTTTCTCTATGTAATTTAGCTTGGTAAAGACCCAAAACCTCATTCCAAAAGAAACATGGTCAAGACAGCAGCAACTATTTGACTATTACGTTACCATATAATCACACATTCACATTAACTTGATATTGTAAAGTTAAAACAATAAGAAGTAAATTAAGAAAGGCACTTTACACAATACTCTAGTTTTCTAAAAGCAAACATCTCTTTAATTTCACCTGCTGTTACTACATTTAACCTTTGATCAAAATCCATGACAAGAACAATTCCTTACAAATTAACATAAATATGAGAATTGTTAACCAATGTGCACTTGTTTGTGTTTTCACCGTTTAGTAGGTCACAATATGAAGATTCTCTCCACTCCTCGCTCTCCCTGACCAATTTTCCTCTCCTTAATTTGTGGTGGGATTATCCAGGCAGTCCGAAGGGTTTGGTAGGTCCCACATTTAATAACCAGCAGCAACATTTCAAACCAAGTCAGTCATCAATCTGGGGTGGGGGAGGGGGCTGACCTGTCACCACAAGGACAGGTCAGACTCCCCAGGGACTATTACCTCATATTGCTTTGTCCTTTATTTATCTTTCATACTCGCCTTGTTTGGAGGAAATTAGCTTACAGAAACCACTGTGGATAAAAGCAGTACACAGAGAGAAAGTCAATACAAAGTATTAGATTGAGAATCTTACAAATTCTGAATGCTTTAAGGTTACTCAACCTGACTGCAATATGGGGACAGCTGCTATTTCTTTTTTCAGTATTTATGGCCAGTGGGACTTGCAAACAGTTTGACACAGGAAATCGTGAATAGTCCCTTGCTTCAGTTACAACCAGTACAATATAAGCATTCAAAAGAGCATTTTACACCTTCCTAGCTGGATGACTGAGATGAATCTACACAGATGACCTGTTAGCCATATGTTTCTGCATTGCAAAATATGTTGTACTATTTTGCACTGTAGAGAATAAAGATGTCACATTACAAACCATTAAGAATAAGAAACTGCACATACATTTTTCATAGTTATGACAAGTTATTCATGAACAACATCAATCTGCAGTACAGTTACGTACATCTGCCTCATTTGACACTTCTCTCAGGTGGCTGTAATAAAGCAGGGGAATGCAACATCCAGATTCGTGGTGAACGAGATAAGGGCCACCTCTACTGTATTATCTGTGAATGTTTCCAATCACTAAAATGGTACAAAGGACAAAAACAGGATCCTTAGCATACCTGAAGAGGAGGGAGTAGCCCTTGGTCCTGAGTGGCTGACAACTCAAGGCAATCGAAATAATGATTCAGCATGCTGGTAAGGCAAGAGTTGGGCATTTTAAAGGCACTGGATCAAATTAGTAATACAAGCGTGCATAAGCAGGTGCACAAGGCATGGACATGTTTGCCACTTAGACAGGGACTCGCATCAGGGCAACAAAATGCTACAGATTAAAAACAGAATGTTTTCAGAATTAAAATGAATACCCTGTACACCAAGCTATTTTAAAACATGTAAGTGGTTGATTATAATATGTATCAGAATCATTCTCAATTCTAAATAAATCAGAAACAATTCAAAGCTTTTTTTTTGTGAAATCTCAAAGCCTGGGTCATGCACTTCCATATCTGAATAAGTTATGGCATTTAACTTTCATTTTAACTTTCTTTCCAAGTGACATATTAATTACCCTTGTGTGCAGCGAGGGGGATTTCTGTGACTATGGCCAGACCTGAATCATTCACAAAAGGTTCCTCTTTTGGAAGGAGTGAGACAGTTCTAGAGGAAGGACTGTGGAGAAAAAGACTAAATATATAAAAGACCAAAATAAGGTAATGGTGGCCACAGTGTCAAGAATACCAGTCAGAGTCCTCAAGGTAGCAAAGTCTAATCTGAGAGAGAGGTCAGACACATTGTGAATAAACATGTACTGTTGACCTTTACCAAGAGTGAAAGACGAAATCCAATAGATGGATGAATGAAAAAGCACTTTAAAGCAAAAGGGCAGTTATGAAAAGAAATGCTTCACTTGGCTTTAGAGCTAATTGTCTTCTATTTATAAACTGTGTACGCATGTGTTTGCTTCTATGGATATGTGTGTTTGTGTATATCAGTATCTGCAGACTGTGTGTGTGTAGGTGTGTGTGTGCTTTTTGTATTTGTACAGTAAATTTAAATAGATTTTTGCAACTTCATGTTCTCATTTGGACACAATCCTCTGTGAAAGATGTATTTTGTAGCTGCTTGTGACTAATTATATGTTTATAAGAAAATGGGCCTCTGCTGGCTTCTCTTGTATCCTTTGATCCACACTATTCACAGGTTCTATGATGAAGATTTATATTATTTGACTCCTGTGTGGCCTCTGTAGAAAAACTTTATTAGATGATTGAACCACCTTATACACTTCTGTGCCAGTATTTTAGTATATCAAGTTCATCTCTTCACAACAGATGCAGTATACAGATCTCTTTAATCTTGTTTAGCTTAAAGTACCAATTATCATGAAGAATCCAGCTAAAGTGACAAAGACATTAAGTGATTTAATCTCTCACTTTGTTCAGAAATACATAATTGAGCAAAGCTAAAGCTGTTTTTACACTGAGATCCCACACTCTTCCATTCTAGTCGCCAATATGCCGCCCTTGTGCTGTTCATACAGATCAAGCTAAAGGCGGTATAATCGCGAGCCAGCCTGTGAATTCAGACAGCAGGCTGGCATTCCACACCAGAGGTGCAACACAACATGGCTCTGCGTCAACTGTGATGTAAATTTTACGCTGGTAGTCTACAAACCAAAACATCAATGGTGGGAGAGATAAGTGCAGATGTAGCTTTGTGGGCTCTTCAAGCATTTATTTCACTTCAAGCTAAATTGATTAGTGTGTTTCTTGCTATGTGTGTGAATGTCATGAGTAATAACTGTAATCAAGTCTTCCATGACATCAAGAACGTTTTTACCTATAAGTTAAGAGAGAAGCTGAGAACAGTTTGAGGCAGAGAGGCCTGCAGACTTGAGACACCAGTGATAATGTCGTGCACATATTACATCACCAAAATGTAGCACTTGGCTCTGGATTGCCTGCTCACCCTTTCTACATAGAGTGCATCTCCCCCCTTGTTTCACCTCTTGTACTGCCTACCAAGACAGACCAGACACCCAACGAAAATGTCCACCATTCTGGCTTTGGGCCTTACATACAGAAAACGAGATGGAATAAAGTCACCCAGTGTCAGCTAGGATTAGCTACAGTCGTGGGTCACCCTATACAGGATAAGAAGTATAGATAATGGATGGATGGGGTATTTAAATGGAATACTTTACCATTCAGTAAGGATATACGACATACCCAGAAAAATTACTCAATCAGGAATTTTCCCCATCTTCAATGACATACTTCATACATCAATCATAATTTGTTGTTGAGAATGTCATCCCTTCACAGTCCCTGAGTCAAAGACTAAGGCAGAAGAAAGCTATATTCCCACAGGGCTGCTGAGTCAACCATCCTTTACTCATTTTTAATAAGAAGCAGAAAGAGACAGAGATTCTCCCCCTCCCCCACTCTCTCTGAGCAAAACCACTACTTTGCTCTGTCAGCCACTGTTTCACAAAAAAAACAAAAAACAAAGACTTTCTTTATTCATTCATTTGTCATTCCTCGATCCTCACTGCACCTGGAAGGGCAGACACTGATTCTTGCTCTGAGGAGCAAGGAGGCTGCCTGTAGGAGCCATGAGCAAGAATATAAGAGAACATCCTTTATGGACTAACACGTCCTTTTTAGAGCTAGCCTTTGCTTTTTATGCACATCACTCTCTTGGGCACCCATGACCCTGTCACCAGCTCACCGGTTGTCCCTTCTTGAACCACTTTTGCTTCATACTGACTGCTGCATACTGGGAACACACCACAAGACCTGCTGTTCTGTATGCACTCTGACATAGTCTAGCATCACAATTTCTTAATTGTCAAACTCACTCATATTCCTTACAGTTGCCCATTTTTCCTGTTTCCAACACATCAACTTCCAGAGCTGACTGTTGCTGACTTGCTTCCCAGTGTATCCCACTCCCTGACAAGTAAAGAGATAATCAATGTCATTTGCTTTACCTGCAGTGACTTTAACATTGTAACTTCTAGGTGTATGACCTATAACAACATGCTGGGGCAGCAGGCTTAAATAATGGTTAGGCACACTGTACCATCTATATAATGCTGTGTACAATGTACAATAAATGCTAAATAAAAATAACCACAGCCATTGTTTAAATATTACTACAATAGCAATACCCACTGTTTTGATTCGGCCTATGTCAGCCATTACATTGCATTTTCCACTGTGGTCAACCCATGTCTCTTCGAGATCACTGTGAAACAAACAGTTTTCTTGCTATATCTTTAAAAAAGCCTAAATTGTCACAGATTTAACTGTCACAGCCAGTGTGTGAGCAGGAACTGGGGGCTGATGAGTGAGCGAATTAGTTTTACATTCTGGCAAGGCAGACCGTATCTAAAGCACGGAGCTCACTTCACTGCAGTTTCCAGACAGCACGTACACTAACTTTCAGCAATGAGAAAAACTTCTTCCTCTGCTCTGAACAAACACAACCTCACTCCAGCTGCTTTTTTCAGAAAATGCAAACTTCCATCAAACTTCCCAAATTTTTCAGGGCTCACTGATGATGTATTGGAGAGAACACAATGTTATTTGATGTCTGAGATGAGAGGAGTGCTACAGAGAGACTGATACGGGCACTGGTGTGAGGCTAGGATTAAATGTGTTGTTGAAGGGACTGAGGCATATCTGGTTAAAAGCTGCCTGCTGGGAGCTGCCACAGAGCACATATGCTAATCTGAAAACAACTCAACTCACAAATCTATTTCTTTCCTCAGACACACACACACACACACAACAGTATGTTGTATGAGGTCAAAATAGTTTACATGCACAAGTCAACGCTTATCAGAGGTGTTCTTTCTGTAACACAGAACAGAGCAACACAGAAAGACAACAAAAGAACTTACAACCTCAGTTCAGAGCTATGGGAAGAACTTTCATTAGGACTGTCTGAGAAAAAGTGAACACAGGATCCTCAGAAACAGATGGCATTGTGATGTGTAGACTGTGTTTAGGTATGCATCACTCTGATCAGTCACAAAGTGTTATGAAAGAACATGAGGTTTTCACAGATATTCAAGGCAGGGGATTGTAAAAAGGAACGAGGGGTTTAGAAGTTCTAACTTTTTCTAGCCAGGTGTAGCACACCTGATAGGACCAAAACATACAGTATAACTGGAAAACAGGGTGGTGTAGTGCACAAGAACCTTTCTTCAGTTTCACTATTAACGTTGATGTTGACAAAATAAAGCTCAGATAGTGCGAGGGAGTGGTGGTTGGAATGGAATTACATGAGAGTCACAGGGCGGCTCAGAGGTTAAAGGTTCTACTGTATGTGTAGCATTTAAACATTAATAAATCACAATTACTATGGTCAGACCAGCTGCTTTTTACATTATATACCATTAGGTTGGATTTCACAGAGATTTAGATGGTTTGTGTTAAGGCACAAAAAAGAGATCACTTTCCATTTCAGAACAGAAAGATATGATGGCCTTTCAGTGCAAGCAAAGCCTAGGTTTCTATTTCACTTCTTGATACATTTAGGTGCTTGGCCTTTGAACTTGACCCACCATGTAGGATCAGGGACTTTCTGGGAAAAGGCGAGAGAGGTAGTCACCTAGGATGCCACCAGGTGGAGGGGCAACAAAGAAGCTGAAGAAATATTTTATTTAGGTGGACCAATGCAGTATATATACATATTTATTTAGGTGGAACACATTTTTCAGGTTTTTCTTCTAAATTCAGAGACCTGCTGCTCTGTTTCTGTGTCACCTAGAGTGTTTCTGACACTTACACAAGGGATATTGGGGGTTTCCTTTCTGGCAAGACCTCATTTGTCCTTATATTCAGTGTGGTCACATAGTCAGTGTGATGTTATTAATTCTGAGGTTAATTTCAAGGTACAAAAACCAAGGGAGGAAAGGTCTAAAATAAATTCCACTGTTACCTGAATCTGTGACTATTGAGCATAAAGTGAGGATCTTTATGGAGCAACAAAACCCAGTTTCAGTTTAAAGCCTGGATCATGTCATCACCATGCCCTAAAATGAGGACACCCAGATTTGAAATGAACACTCTTGAACTGCTCTACAATTGAATTCACCCCCTGACACTAATA
This sequence comes from Monopterus albus, assembly GCF_001952655.1. Classification (NCBI taxonomy): domain Eukaryota; kingdom Metazoa; phylum Chordata; class Actinopteri; order Synbranchiformes; family Synbranchidae; genus Monopterus; species Monopterus albus. Next base: position 4,021,742 of record NW_018127976.1, on the reverse strand, counting down.
CCAGGCCTCACTAGGAAGATACTATGAGTCAGCTACAGCAGTTGTGGGGTTGATCTCTGCATGTTGAAGAAATTCTACATGACAAAGACAATTTGGGCCAGCAGACGTTAGGAATTGGGCAGGTAATTGAACCCCTCATGTCAACCTGCGTGCACTCTGCTAGAGTTAGACACTAAAATCAAACCCACTCCAGGTTGCTGTCAGTAAGCTCAGCAAGTGCTGACAAGTCCATGTACTATAGGGAATTGCAAAAAGCAGGAGACCTTCTTTATAAGTATTACTGAAGTAATATAGATAAAGCAAATGGGATATCATGACTAAGACAAAATTCCCCAGCTGATCAAAAAAATGCAAGAATATATGATTTTTATGAAGCTTGTCCAGTTTTCACTCTTTATGTATGCGTTTCAGCTGATTCCAAATGAAAGCATCCCAACACATATTAATAATTCATGGTACAAATATATATAGTAAAAAATGGGGGCAGCTTTTTCCTTATATCCAAAGATTGCAGACCCAGAATGTCAAACTAATTTGCAATCGTGCAATCCATTTGCTAAACTAAAGGAATTTTGCAGGACAGTCACCACAAATTTCCAAATAAAATAGAATTTCATGTTTAGCAGATAAGATGCTGAGGAGCAATAATTCAGTCAGAGTATGTGAAAAACTTTTTCTTTGATCAAAGCTGTGGTTGTGAGCCAAAGTAAGTACTCTGAAAGGGATCATGTTTAGAGGAAGCTGGGAATGTGGTTAGGGGAGTGTTTTGGAATCTCCACAGCACTTTGGAGCAGATGAAATGTTTGTGAATTTTCTTCTTCTTCTTCTGTGAATCTGATTAAAAAAAAAAACAAAAAGGACAATGGAGGAAAAGTGAATAACAGGTTCACTGTAGCTGTAGCCAAGGATCTCTCACTCTCTCTCTTTGATAAGAAAGCCAGCAGCTAGGGTCAACTGCATCATTACTCATGACCACTCCACTGTGTTTCTTCTTAAGTCCACGGGTTTTACTGCTTTGTGTTACTTAATGATTGTGTTACCTTATCTAGCACACCTACGCAGTGAGGACATTTCAACCATAAACAACTTGTGTCAATGAGATTTGTGATGACGATTCTATATACTGACAAAAAGAGCTTTCTGTGCTCAATTAGAAACACATTTACCTATAAAAATGAAAACAGGAAAAATTCTGGTTACACTGTGTAACCACAATGCTTCCATGTTGTCTGCACATGTGCACCAGCATTTGTGGATAAATGCCTGTCTGCCTGTCTGGGTGTGTATAAACATACATAACCACACGTTCCTGCACATGCCTCTGAATGCTTCATTCAAATCTGCTTTATAGCAGACAGACTTCACAGGTGACCTCCCTGTGGAGAATAATGAAACAAATCGAGTGAGGGAGGTACAGTAGCCCCTTACAAAGGGACTAATGAGGTGGGTGGACAAGTGAGGGGGTAGTCTGCAGATCCACTGGGACCAAGAGCTCAGAGACAAAGACATGCTAAACACCCCCTAATCCTGTAAGGACCTATCATGCTGAGACAAGGATGTATTGCCCTTGGCCAGATGTGACCCTCTTTTGACACACCATATACAATGTAAATTAACCATTGAGATTCTCACTGACTGATGGGAGTGACAGAAAGGAGATGCTACATAAAGAAGGATTTACTGTTTAACACAGTTTTGGCTTTAGCATCACTGTATACATTTTGTTGAACCAGTTAATTTAAATATTTTCAATTTGAATATCCGTGAAAGCTTGGATAATTTTGTTAATTATTCTAAACTATAGTTAGAATTGTTATGCGTTCTTAAATAAAGTATAACTTACCTTTTTCTTTTTTTCTTACTCACATTCATGGTTTGAATGTTCTGCCTTTTTTAACACTGCAGTTTGACCACATGTAAAATTAAAACTACTGATGTGCAGGGAATTCCATGTATAAGTATTTATTTATTGGAATTCAAAGTTTCTACTTCACACTATTAAACTTCCAAACCTGCTTCAGAAGGATGCAATGAATAAGAAACCAACTGAGCTGTTGAGAAAAAATAAATAAATAAAAGAGTACATCAATTTGCTCATTAATGACTCAAGACAGATGATCTCAAACTCAGATTTGTTTCTTTAAATTATTATTAAAATTTGAAATCCAAAAGCTCTATTTTTAACTCAGCAATTAGAGGCCCTCTGTAATAATTTACCACTGCCCAAAAAAATCCATGTAAACTCACCAAACCTTTTGCACACGTGCTTTTGATGGCAGAGGGAATGTAACTACTGGGAAAAATGACACGGGACAAATGACTCTGCAATCAAAATAGGTCCTTCATCCTTGTCAAAAACAAGACAAAGATGACTCTTTCCACTGTACTATACTATTTCCTGGTAAAAACGTATCTGGAAAGTCTCATCCCCAACATTATCACTGAAAACTGTGACATTATCAAGAGGATTTATCTCCTCACTACTCTACATAAATGTACATTAAGGATTATCAAACTAGACATTTACAAATCAGAAGTGGACAAAGTTCTTAGACACAAAATTCTGCTAAGATATCTGTCTTTTAAGTGTCTTCAGTACTGTGATGACACCATAGTTAGTGAAACAAATGTCACTTAACATGAACTCTGTCATAAGGTTATAAAAATTCATTATTTGAGTGTATTCTGCATAAAGCCCTCATTGCTCCTGTGTCCCTTTAAGTGTGAAAAAAGTGACCTGCAGAACTGATCTCAGCCCAGCTCAGTAAGTAATAAAGCACACACACACACACACACACTCTTTATCTCACATTCACACACAAAACTCTACATGATTCAGCCCTCTCACTATGGCTTTATTGGGATCCTAGCGTAAGTAATAATATGAACAGTACTGGTAGCACAATCCCAGTGGTGCTGAGTGGAGACTTTTACTACTCCAAGCACTTCGCACTTCATTACCCAAACACTGTCTTCACCATTTAACAGTGCCGGCTGCTGCAATAATTAGCTATAATAAGCCCTGGATGATTTTATGACAGTATGTGTGTTTTATGACCAATATTCCCAATGATTTTGAAGTGAACACCCACTCCTCAGCAGTTTAGAAACCCACCCCAGGCACTTCTTTCTTTCTCCCTTTCCAAGCATGAGTATGATTAAGAGTTGACATAACTAATAGCCTCTCCTCTAACTCATGTAGGAGAAAGCAGTTCAGACTCTCATGAGGACCAGTGGGTTCAAAAGTGCTTTCAGTTTGCTAATGATGAGTTTACTATCCCAGCATTCTCACTGTTGAATGTGTACTCAATTCTGAAGCTACGCTGAGAGGTGTTATGTACAGTTAGAGTGGTGATAAATTGTTGATGATGTATGAGGAGAATCATGACCTAAACACATAAAGTAGCCTACAGCTGTTGTACAAGACTTTGGGCATAAACTTGAACAATGAGTCATATGTATTACTCATTCCCTACTTCTGCTTCAGAATCAGAATCAGAATCTGCTTTATTGGCCAGGTGTGTAGGACACACGAGGAATTTGACTCTGGTACATCGACTCTCAATGTGTATGTACATATCCCCATGCAAGGGGCAAGTAAACAGTAAACCAGCATAAACAGTATTAACAAGCAACAAACGGTGCAAACAATGCAAAATAAGCAGGATAAAGAGGCAGTAAACAATGCAGACAGACGTGTTCAGCTCCAGGTTGTTGCAGCTACACCACAGGACCAGCTGCTCAACCTCCCATCTGTAGGCTGACTTGTCACCTGTCATGATTCTGTCCCGCCTGTTTTGTTTCCGTTCTCATGCTTTTATTTTGACATTACTTCCTGTTTTTGTTTCACCTCAGTTTGGGACTTTTTACTTTAATCAGCACTCATTGTTTTCACCAGCTTCTGATTGTTTGCACCTCTTTTCACCCCTGTTTAGGCAGCTGACTCCCACCAGGTAGCTGCCAGATTGTTCTAACCCATGACAGACTTTCCAGCATTACTCGTTTACCGTATTTCCTGTTTTTGACCTCGGATCAGCTGTTTATTGTCTTGCCCCCCTCTTCGGACTATTTTCTGTGTATGGATTATCGGACTTCCCGTTCTGACATCTTGTTTGGATACCTTGGATGTATGTCTTTGTTGGTTCTGACCCTGGACTGTATTATTGACCTGTAAGTGCGTTTCATGTTTAAACCGTGTCTTGTACTGTTTTTTGGTCATTGTCAGTGCTCTTATTAAAGAGACAGTGTTTTTACTTTCACTCATCTGGCTTTATAATTGAGTTCACCCTCGCTCCTCGGCAGCCATACACGCTGAGTCTGACAGTCGCCATCTCGGATGAGACAGATGACCGTTGTATCATCAGCAAACTTTAAGAGGGGTCCTTCGAGATGCAGTCGTTGGTGTAGAGTGAAATCAGCAGAGGGGAGAGCACATATCCCTGGGGGGCGCCTGTGCTTATTGTCCAGGTGCGGGATGTGATTTTCCCCAGCCTCACTTGCTGCTTCCTGTCTGTCAGAAAGCTAGTAATCCACTGACAGGTGGGGGCAGGCACAGTGAGCTGGGTCAGTTTGGAGTGGAGGATGTCCGGGATGATGGCGTTGAATGCCAGGCTGAAGTCCACAAAGAGGGCCCGTGCATAGGTCCCTGGGGAGTCGAGGTGTTGCAGAATGTAATGCAATTCCCTTCATTGGCAAAAAAACCCAGCATTTTGGAAATTCATATGTACTTTCATACTTGTTACCTAGAAACTTATAAACTTCAAAAACATACAGGCAAAACATCTACAGAATAATATAGATTAATTGCATTTTTGTATATGAATTTGTTTGCCACTCCTATTGTATTTGCTTATAGCTTACCGTATTTGATAAAAGAGGGTAATACAGAGTGTAATGTTTTGTGTGACACAGTACATTATCAGTTTGCCTGTGGTTGGGACTTAGGCCTGTTTGTGTGCTTTCTGTGACACACTGCTCTTGATTTTGTTGAGATCTTTTCTTTCTCTCCTCCTTCTCATCCCTCTCCTCTCTCTTGCCATTGCTTATTTTATACTACTCATTGTGGACAAATTATTTAGAAATGCAAACATTCTATGTCCTTTTTGGGAAAAAAAATCACTGTTTAGGTGTTAGCCTTGTGCTGCCCTGTTTGCTTAGCTTCTAGCTAGCTTAGCTTGTAGTTGTGTGGCCTGGTCTGCAGTCCCCTCCTGAAAACACCAATTTTTGACCCTTGTTATCCTCACTGGTAGTCCTGTTGCTTTGCCTGCCTCTTCCACCCCCACTGCAGGTTAAACAACAAAACGCTAATGATAGGAGACTCCATCACGTTCAACATTAGATTAATATTACAGGTCACTGTTTATCTGGGGCCAGAGCTTTTCACATCATCATAGGATGCTGGCATCACAAAGGCAGAAAACAGGAAACCCAGGAAAATTCCATCACTAGTTTCAAGAACACCAATTCACGTCAGCACTAATAGCATTAGAATGAAGTGGTCTGAGATCCAGGGACTAAGCGGTAGAAAATGAATGAATGAATGAATGGTCTGAGATCACAAAACCTAACCTAGCTAGGACATCTGAGTAGATATGTCAGTGTCATTTAATTGTCTCTGGGCCGTTAACTGTGTAGGTTAATGATGAGATGGTCAGCAGGCTT
>NW_018127976.1:4009348-4016059 GCF_001952655.1 Monopterus albus | reverse complement strand
ACTTTAATGAGCAGAGATTCGGCTTTGTTGGTGAATGTTTTTCTTTCTTGGGCTGCCCTGACTGGCTGAGAGTGGACAGCCTTCATGCTTATCGGAGTAGGTGCCACCAGTGTTGTAGTGTACTGGTTAAAAACAAACAGGTTACAAGATACAAGTTAAAATGTAATATGTCAGAGAGTACAGGTCATGCAGTGAGTGGAACAATGCTTGCATGATTTGTCCTGAGAATTGTTTGTGTGCAGAAACGAGGACTTTAAGGAGGCCACCCATCTTTCCTGTTTTTGGGTACATCTCAGGGTGGTTTTTCTTAAAAGTTAGGACTGGATAGCTGAGTTCAAAAATTGACGTAAGGCCTTGTGAATAAAGTTTGAAACAGAGTTGGGAGTCTGTGTGTTTGGAAAAGACAGATGAGAAAGCAAGAACCCGGACGGGAGGGGACCGGCCCGACTCTGGACTCTGACTGAACCTTATGGCCAACAATGACTGACTGATTCTTTGACAATTCTCTTATCTAATACTATTGTTTATGTTTTATGCAGAGACAGTAATTCTGTTCCCTATATTTCAGATTGTTGAATTGTCTTACAACTTATTGAACTGCTTAGAATTATTGTAATAATAAATAATCATTGAGATGATTTGCCTGAATTCATTTAGTTCACATCAGACCCTAACAACCACAGTAGTACTCAAGTCCAGTAATAATTTGGCCTACTATATTGACACTCATTTACACTGTTCCCTTCTAAGTGGTGTGTGTTTGGCTATTGTGTTACACACAGTAAGTAAATTCCTTTTAAAATGTTGAGAGTTGTGGTGGTTGTGTTTAATTTAGGCCTTCATGACTCAACTCAGACTATTCTTTGGTGACTCAGACATGATTCAAACTTGAACACTGGAGATTTGACCCGAGGTTTAGTGACTTTACTACAACACTGGACGCCACTATTTTATCTAGGAATATTGACAGGTGTTTAAATTGAGTTTTATACTAGGCACCAGCACATGGTGATTAAACAGCCTGCTAGATTTATGTTTTTTGGAGTCCACTATGACCAGCTAAAGAAAACCTCACAGTGCAGATTGTCAGACTGAATGCCAGATCCATCACATTGACAATGCCTCCCTTCCCTGCCATATGGCAAGTTCCCTTGAGATGTTAATCACAAAGAACTAATTCATATCCCCACCAGTGGAAGTGGCAGTACAACAAAACAGCTGATAAAATCCTATGATATAAAATTTCCCAAGGCAAGGTGACTTCATTTGCATAGCATGTTTTCATACTTTTTCATATACAGAAGCAATTCAAAGTGCTTTACATAATGCATAATATATCAAAACACTAAAGTACAAATAAAAATGGTTACAATTGGGACAAATTTAAGTTCTAAGGGGAGCTGGTTCCAGCCAGCAGGAAGCAGATGGGCTAAAAGCCATTTCACCATGCTTAGACTCAGACCTAGATGCATGTGGTTCCAACCATTAACCCTGGTAGTTTATCTATAATAAGAAATCACTGCCTTCAGAAGTCATCGAGATAAACTGGGAGAGCCTATGTTGTTGGCTTCTTAGGCAGTAAATCTGAGATGAAGATCTTAAAAAATGCTGAAAAATACTTCATACATTGTATTACAGCAAGTGCTTATGAAAACTAATGTCTTAATAGCTTGGTGTTTTTTTTTTTATCTTTCACAAGACAGTTTACCAACATGCAAACCTACATGTTGGTCACTTTGAACTAGTGCCAGTCAGCTAGTGGAAGAATGGACAATTCATCATCATTCTGGTTTCCTTTAGGGATAGAAGTGCCAGAAAGCAAATTATCTTATCTTACATTGTTTTGACAGCTGTAGTCCCAGTGTATAAGGCAAAAAGAAAAGTTAACTTTAGATATTTTAGTTTGATCTACACATCAGCAGGGGGACAGTAACAGAGGTGTTAGTGCAGTCGCTGTGATTTTCTCTTGTCATGGTCTGTGTTTTAAAACCACTCCACATCAATGCCATTGCAGTTTTGACCTGTCAATAGCACTTGAGCCTCTCCCATTTCCTGATTGTGTATCCTGAGCAATTACAATCGAGTCTCTATAAAAACCTAGGAGGAAAAAGCTTCACAGTCAAAGAACAATCACATAGTAATCGGTGAAAGTCAAAATCAAGTAAGACGCCAATGCTTGAGTCAATGCCAGAAACAATTTCTATCATCTGCTAAATACTGCACCTCTTTCACACAAGTGTGTGTAGTAGGTAAGTCACACTGATCCATAGGCAAGTCTATATAAACACATGACATCATCAGGGACAAGCTGGGATACAAACCAGTCCTTGAGTTTGACCCAGAGCTGCCCACCACATAGAGCACATAATTACACAATCCCTAGTGGGATTGTTATATCATATTTTTTTTGTTTCAATAGAACGTGCATTTAAATTTAACACAAGAACCCGTGTAAAACAGATTCAACAACATTTACTCATGACAAATGTAGGATGTACAATAATGGCCTCCAAATAAAAGGTATATACTGTATGTATGGCCACTGACAGGACTCACAGGGGTGTTGTTTCACAAAACTAATTTGAAGAAACTCAATAAATGCTGCTGGGTGTTTAGTATTAAATTCTATTGAATCAGTTTGCATCATTGACAGCTGCAAAATGTTATCATTTCATCAATCACTGTGGACTTTGAAAGAACATCCAGATTAACAGCTCAACCCTGGACGCCATCAAAAGCAAACCCTGTGCATATTATTCTGACTGGACACTCATCATTGAGTGCTGAAACACCAGAGGACCTTCTCCATTTGTTAATCTCTGTCTGCAGGTGGAAGAGGCAGGGAAGTGAAGTCAACAGTAGCAGATTTCATCAGTTGGCACGGCTGCCCTCTTTGGCTTTTACTTTTTTCTGCCACCCCAGAGCCTATGTTCATATTTGAGAGCCTGTCAATAAACTGTTCTAACACAGGAAAAGTGACAAATCCCAACATGGCCGCTAGTTACATAAATTCAGCTCCCAGGTCAAAAAGAACGACCCCTGTAAACTCTTTGAGCAAAAAGGGCAGAACATTCTGTTTCAAAGCTACAAGCACTATTAAGATCCAGTGTTAATTTGAAGTTTCAGCTATTTTCTTTTACTTCTGAAAATTTTGAATTTATTGGTGAGTAGAGATGGAGGCAGCTCAGACATCCATATAATTACAGGAAAATTACATTCATTATTGTAATTTACAACTCATCTCCAATCCATTTATTAGCAGTTTGACCTGCATGGCACCTGTTAGCATGGAAATCGAAAATGGGCTCCCAAGGCAGAGGCAAGGGAGGGGTGAGCGACAGAAAGAAAGCGGGAGGGAGAATTTGGTACATTGGGAGTTGCAGGAGGGGAAGAAACAATCAATATGGCTCTAAAAGATGATGATTTTAAATAACCATAATTCTCTGTCTCAAAGCGCAGCTGCTAAGGATGCCCCTGCTACACTTTGATGTCTGATATGCAATATTGCTGCGAGTAATTTGCTCATCTCTGGAGGGACCATGGGCTGTCTGTCTTGATCATGTGCCTGACTGTGTGTACGTGATATCAGTCAGTCTGCTTCTCCATTTCTTAAAATATGTATTCACTATTTGAGGCACTTTTGGAATAGAAATAGAAACTTATAAATGAGTGAGAATCAGTGTGCATTACACAATCTCCAAGCAACAAACATAACCTTTGAACAGCGCAATCTTATGTTGGTAAGACTGCACTTGTGTGAACTACCACAAAACAAAATTGGCTTTACCTGCCTGACTACTTGAATTCAATATAGGTTCAGGTTACTCTCTCACCAATCTTCTTCACTGTCATTATCTCCAAGAAATTGTTTTGTATAATCAGTTATTCTTCTTTCTCTTTCTTTTTTTATCATTGTATTTCTTGAATGCAATATGTAAAATGTATAAAGCATGCAAGGAACAGCCTTGGAAGTGTGTGTTTGTGTGGGTAAGTATGTAAAACATAGCTTCCACAAGCTCTCCAAAAACTCCACTGTAAATACATGTGGCATGTGTTCTGATGTGTATGAGTGGGGAAGTTAATATGCTGTGTGAAATTAAAGCATTATAGATGTACTAAGAATTCTGAGGTATATTTACACTCACTGGCATCAATGTGAATATTAAAGTCACACAGGAGGAGAATAAATAAAGATATAGCACTTTGATGAATCACAAAAGCAGAGAAGCCCAAGAGAAACAATGGGTTTGGCTTGTTAAATTTCAACAGTGATCAAATGGGTGGGAGTGAAATGTTTGAAGGCAAAGTGTTCAAATTACTGTGTGACTTGGATGGAAACTATGACTATTTTAATGTCCTTGTTGATATCAGCAACACCACCTCCCATGCTGCTCAAGATGTTTTTGATCAGTGTTTGTAAATCCTGTAGGTGTAGCAATAATCCAAAGTTTATGCCATGGTTTCAGTAAGGCAGAGGGACTCTAGAAAGGGTGTCATATATTACATCATGGATGGGGTTTAGCAATGCAAAGTTGTAAATAAATTGACAGCCAGAGCCTCCATGTGAATGATGGATTCTGTGAAGTTTCCTAGCTTTTCTGAGAGTGTCAAAGCAGTCCAGATGTAGATTAAAGCATAGAAGGCCTAGAGTGGAGTACAACTATGCCATGATCTAGTAGGAGGATGTCAGAATCATGGCAGAAAAAGCAAAAGGCCACGGGCTGGTGATAGCCATTGATATGGGACACCAGTAGCTGAACAACAAATCAGCACTATGGCTCACTACTAGGAACCTTTCAGGAGTAATCTCAAGGTAAACAGCAGAAAATACAGTACATTAATGTTAAAAGTCATTCAGGAAATGTTTACTGGCATGTACTTTGAAGGACCAGGCCAGGAAACCAAAAGTCAACATAATTCGCACACCCACCACCAGGCTAGCCATCAATATGGGACACCAAGTAGCTGCACAATGAAGGAGCTCTATGGGTCAGTACCGGGAACCCCTCAGGAGCTAGCTGGAAACATAACTTCACTGGTAAATCAGCCAGTGAATCAAGCTAGAGACACAAACCCAATAAAAGTGTGATAGTCAGGAGTGCAGTCAATAACTTGTAACCTGGAATTTACAAGAGCATCTTACCAAGAAAGAAAGTCACTTTCGGCTTTTCCCGTTTAGGGGTCACCACAGCGAATCGTCACACTGACGACTCGCATGTTGACATTTGGCATGTGTTTTACGCCGGATGCCCTTCCTGACACAACCCTGATTCGAAGCCAGGGCGCAGTGGTGAGAGCGCTGCGCCTTAACCACTAGCCTACCAGGGACGGCTTCAAGAGTACCTTACCAAACATATTAAAAACCACAGATAGCAGTACCGTAAAATCTGGACTATAAGCCGTTGCTTTTTTCACAAGCTTTGAACCCTGCGGCTTATACAATGATGCGGCTAATTCATGGGTTTTTACGGGCCAACGAGCTTCGTGCCGCCAATACATTTAGCCTCGTCACATCAGACCAACAAAATTACCGAACAGTTCACAGTGGACCAATGAAACTGTTCGAATTAAATCAAATGCACTCACACTAAATTCTTCAGATCAGTCATTTTGCGCTTCATGCACACACCCTCATCTTGGAAAATGCACAAAGAAATGCATATGATGCAGCTTTCAAGTTCAAGGCGATCGATCTGGCTGTCAAAGAAGGAAATAGAGCTGCTGCACGTGAGCTTGGCATCAATGAATGGATGGTGAGACGTTGGAGAAGGCAGCGTGAAGAACTGACTCATCTTTCTGTGTAAATATCTCATGTTACAGCGTGGACACCTGCGGCTTATAGTCAAGTGCGGCCTATATATGTACAAAAAATGGGTGCGGCTTATAGTCAGGTGCGCTCAATAGTCCAGATTTTACGGTAATTGTAGCAAAGAAAAGTGTAGAACATAGACTTGGATATAGAGCAGCAGCCAAGGTGGACCAGTGTCCATCATCTTGCTATGCATCTTAATGTGAAATAAATACTGTTAATGAATGAATGAATGAATGAATGAAAGCATCTTCCATTGTTTCAGCATCTGGCCAATAAGAAGAGGCACTGCCCAAAGTTTCAGCCCACAGGTTGAGGGATTCTACTATGGTTAATGGTTTAACAAAATGTAATCTTTAGCCTTTTTAGACCAATATGTGAAACCAGAAAACCACATTACTGCTGCCTGCAGACTGAAATACGGCTAAGAAGTGCTTCTCTATGTAATCTATCTTAGTTTCTAAATTACATTTATGAACGCAGACATTCACTAATGAGATTGTGTGGTTATAATCTATGGGCATGCTAAACTAAATTGTGAGCACACATTGTTAGAGAACATCTTGTGTGAATGCAGGTTCAGGCACCAGTCACCCAGAACTTTCACAACAGATCTGCATTGTCTCTCTACAATACTCTTTGGTGTGAATCCTTGTCGTCATGTTGCTTTTTTAAATTAGGCATAGTAAAACTTTGTTCCTACTGCGAAACTGGAAGGTGAGGTGTCAACACAGTCTTGGGAAGATGTTGCCTGATGAACATGGAAGTCATCTGACACTGACTTCTGGGAAGAAGAGTATGGGGATTCTGATCTTAGAGAGCCAATCTGTGAAATGTAGAAACTGCCCCAATACAAAGGAATGGATGAAAAATACTTTGTTAGGTATTTTCTTAGTTAGGTA
>NW_018127976.1:4000552-4007048 GCF_001952655.1 Monopterus albus | reverse complement strand
CTTTATAATAGAATAGAGCCTTTAACTTAATGAACCAGAAACCAATGGCCATTTTCCCAGTTTCTTTGAGAAAGAGTGATTCTTGGTGTGAGACACTGGTGGGATACATGCAACCAATATCCTTAGACTGTGGTTCCTACTGTATGGGCTAAGACAGGAGTCAAGACAGAAGATGTACTGTAGATGGGAAATGGAAAGTGTTTTCTAAAGAGGGCAGGTTCCTCTTTTTATAAGCCTTTGATGAGCATGAATATGTGGAAATGGGAAAAAAATACTATGGTTGCCAGTAACTACAGCAGTTTGAAGATAAATTTTATTGACAAGGAGCAGATTTTTGGAATAAGAGAGTATGGGTGATTAAATTGCATATGGATATGACAGGTAGTAAGTAGTTATAAAGCAGTTTTTTTCATATTCTGTTAGATTTATGCTGTTATTTATTAGCAGCAATAGCAATTTTATCAATGAATAAAAAGTATAGAATTATTAGTGCTAACAAACAGTATTGAAGAAAATACTTCTCAGTGGACTCACTGGATTGCAGGGAGGACGGGGTCACCTCGATCTCACTGCTGGCCTGGTAGGGCTGAAAGGCTGATGCTGAACTCATGTCACTAGCAAAAGGTTCGGGACTCTGCGTACCTGTGGAGCTGGCGCTGGTACCATCACCTCCATTGTGAGGATCCTGCTCTTCATATACAGCTACCAGCTGGAGAGAAGGAACAACAAGTGTGTGTATTAGGGTATGTTCAGGGATGTGTGTATGTATTAATACAGGCACATACATAAATGGGTGCACATGCACTGTGCATGCAGTATGTGTATGTATGTTTTGTTATTTTACATTCAGGTAATGTGTCTGCAGTAAAATGAATGGTGTATATCAGCCCAAATCGCTCAGTCATGTTGTGTTATAATAGCTCTCGCAATCTTGCAACATCTGCAGTCATCTACCACAGTGTTTCAGGTTTCCATGTTTGGCTTCTACAGTGAGCAGCTATTTCATTCCCACACAGGTGATAAATTGTGACGTTTCCCAGGCCAGATAGGGGGAACTTCCCACAGCTGTGGTCTAACGCACACTGATCATCACTACACAAATTTTCCCACTTAACAAGAGAGAAAGAATGTAGGGGAAACACTAGACTCTGTATCCTTTTTCACTGGGGTAAAGTAAATTAATGGTGTATATCAGCCCAAATCGCTCAGTCATGTTGTGTTATAATAGCTCTCGCAATCTTGCAACATCTGCAGTCATCTACCACAGTGTTTCAGGTTTCCATGTTTGGCTTCTACAGTGAGCAGCTATTTCATTGCCAGCACAACCTGTTACTAAATCTCTCACAAGAAGATTAACCTTTTATTCCCTCCAGACAGAGCAATCAAACTGTTTCAGGCTGATAGGCACCATGCTATAGAAAACAATAATAAATATATTACACAGGGTTCCACATTAACCATGGTCCGATGGCCCGTGGCCACCACAAGTTACTGTAGTCGTTTTTACAATGAGATCCCACACTCATCCATTCCAAAGGGTCGCCAATATGCCACGCTTGTGCTACTCATACAGATCAAGTTAAGGGCAGCTCTTCAAGCATTTATTTCACTTCACAAAAAATTGGTTAGCGTGGTTCTTGCTATGTGTGTGAATGAGTAATAACTGTAATCAACATGTTCGTGACATCAAGAACATTTTGACATGTACAGTAAGTTAGAGAGAAGCCGAGAACAGTTTGAGGCAGAGAGGCCTGCAGATTTGAGATGCCTGTGACAGTATCGCACACATATGACATCATCAAAACTTAGCACTTTGTCCCGCACTGCCAGCTCATCCTTTCTATACAAAGGGTATCTCCTGTTTGTTTCTCCTCTGGTACTACTTCCCAAGGGAAACCAGAAGTGGACCAGAGCCATTCTGCCTTTGTGCTTTACACACAGAAAACAAGACCGAATAAAGGAGCACCAACCCCACCTTGAAAAGGGAGTGTGTAAAGTGCTTGTGTGGCCACCATATCCACAGCAGGCGGTCCACTGTGGCTGCCAAGCTTTATCAAATTTCTACTGTGAATGAGACTCTGTGTCTCAGATCCTCTGAACTTTGTCAGTGCAACTTTCCACAAACATCCCATTTCATTCGCACCTCTTAGTTCAACATTCTACAAAAATAGCAGAGAGTTACTTGTGATCGGCTCGCTGCAATTATTTCGGGACTGCTGAAGTACAGGTTTACTACACCTAATCAAACTTCTAACACAATCGCTGCAGAAGAACCAGAAACACAAAACACAGACTATGAAAAAATGGCAAAGATTTAGGAGTGAATGGAAGCAGGAGGGTAAGTGTCCAGAATATAACTCATCTAAAGTACTGTGGTGCACACACTATTGACGCACTGATGATGCTGGTAGGGAGGGAGAGAGTGTGCATCAGGCACAGGAATGCATGGAGCGTGTGAAAAGATGAAATGAGAGACTGGCGATATGTATTTTATGTCTTCAAAGAACTAGTTTTCAATTTAAATAATTATAGAAATATATTAATTCCACTTCGGTTTTCGTGTTTTTTGTAACATCTTGATTGAAGCCATGACTGACTCAGACACAATGCTGGGAGGGAGGGAGCAAAAGATAGTGGCTATGAGATCAGAAGCATGGGAGGGCTGCAAAAAAGAGACTGCAACAAAGACACAGAAAATATGTATTTTTACAAAAGAGGTTTCAGTTTAGACAAATAGTCACATATTTTTATTCTACTAATAGAATTTCATTTATGGAAGAGTCAGTTAAGGAGGGGGGTGTTAAGTTACGTTAAATGCTTTTTTCTGCATTGTTTATACATACAATTACATTTGGGCCAAGAAAAATGTACGTTGGCCACCAAATTTAGGGGTTTGGTGGCCTGTGAGGCCTGTGCTTAAAAATATTAGTGTCTATCCCTGTTACAAATATGAGATGAGTTTCTTTCAGTGCTACCTATATAACTGTGTAATGAAGGCCAGGAGACAACAACCAGCAATAAAATCCCTGCTCACCGTTGGGGGCAAACAGTTTTCGTGTATCCTGCATTATATTTTTCTGAAGGTAAAAGCATCATAAATGTTCTTCCATGTATTTGGTTTTTATCACCCCAAAGCAGGGAATATGCATATACACATGTCTAGAAGCTCATTCTCTTCTTTCTGATTTAATTCATATGCAAGGGATGATGCTTACTGTAAGTGTGTTTGTGTATCTACACCTGAATCTATGATCAGTGAGGATGCCTGGTGTTCACAGCAACATCTGTTTCACAATTAAAACAGACTTTTTTCCCTAAGATGTTTTGTTGCATCCCGGTGCTGTCTTCGTTCACTTATCACTTAATCACTGAAGGCTTCACCAATTTCACAGTAATCACATTTCATTCCAGTCTTGAAATGACATTCCTCAGGTTGAAAGAGTTTCTCACAAATTTGCTCAGTGCACCAGAGAGGCAATCAGAAAAGAGAGAGATCAGTTGCTATAAAAAAATGAAGGCCTTAATATTAAAGATCTTGTAGTGTGAGGTATTTTGCTGCAGTGGGTTTTTTTTCTTGCTGATAAATGTGCAAATTCACATCTTGTGGCATGAGGAGATATTTTGCTAACTTTGCCAACGGTGTTAGATTAATTATATGGGGATAACTATTGGTCAACTTGGCTTGGGAATCTTCCATGAGTCTGCCATGAAAGTGGGATAACATTTTGTTTTGTTTAGTTTTTGTACAAGATGTCAAAACGTATTTCTGAAATACAAGAATCTTTGCACTTGTTTGAAGGTTGACATGCTCTTTTGGCTGAAAATGTTTTGTAGTGATAACAGTGACAACGATATCATTGTGAAGATGCTGTGATAGATGTAACAGTGAACATAAATGAAAGAAAGGGGTTGTCCCCAGAGCTATTTACACTGCCCAAGAGTATGTGCAAGCCAATGAATCATTAGTGACAAAGTAATCAGGCCTTCCATTCATATTTTGGTGAAGTATTTAGCAACCCCACAAGCCCTCTGTCTGCCAGCTGCCCATTTAGAAAAGTAGTGAATAGTGTTGTTGATGTCATGATGTGATTCATTGTTAAAGACATGCCCAAAGCCCTCTAATTAGGGCCACTTTACTATTCTTTGTATCTTTTCATCAGACACTCCAGAGGACTCAATGGGTGTTTGACATCTAAACTCATCCAAACACTCTCCATTTCATATTCAAATGTGCTGACATTTATCTTGCATTCAAATATTCAAAATGCTTGTTTGTCCCTTAAACCCAAAGAGACATGAAATGTTTCCAGTGTTCAGAAATCTGTGGGTCTTTTTTTGCTAATTAGGGACTGAGACTTCAACCTAGGTGTTTGACTATGGAACTTCTCATTTCAAGTATTAAACAGAGGTTTTTCATTTTGCTACCTTGCTCTGTTTGTCTGTTACAGGTAAAAGATTTATATGATGCAAATTGGGTGATCCCAGACAGGCGGCAGTGGGGCTGAAGATCAGAGGAACAGGAGGCCTTGGGTAGTGATGTCATCCATGACAGTCAAGAGGGCAGCAAAGGCAGAGTCCCTCTGGAGAACAAACCTCTGGGACAGGTTGTGTCAGCATCAGATGCCAACTCTGCTAGGCTGGGCATCTGCGGAACCCTGTGGACCCTCTGGAACCAGGGATGGCTGATGAGTGGGAGTTTGGCATACTGCTAGAGAGCAAAATACTAGCCAACTGAGAGCCAGGAGGATGCTAGTGGGCTTGATCCTCATCAACTGCAAGACAGGAGGACTACCAACAGGCACAGTTAGCTGTACATGGGAGTGACCAGGAAATGGGGACAAACAGGGCAGCCTGCAAACTGTCCCAGAAAGCAGCAACATTAGTCACCTTGGCTGCTACCTCAAGAACATTTATGAACCTGGTAAGAAATGTGGTTTCAAACATAGTCAATGGACTACACTCAATTCAAGAGGGATTCAATTTCTAAAAATTCCATAAATGTCTGCTGCATCCATGTTGTTGGTTATATCATGTTATTACATTTCTAGCAAGAAATGTCAAATTCGAGAGAATTGGATTCAAATGCAGACACACTAGACAGACAGGCTGGCAGATAGAGCAGTTCAGTATAGGAGTGAGTCCAAGCTACAAAGCAACAACAACCAGAGGCAGAATCAAAGCCCAGATGCAGGTCAGAGATGTAAGCACAGTCCAAAACTGAGCAAATAGTCCAAGCTAAGCCACAAATCCAGAGTAGCAGGCAAGAGGCCAAAGCCAAGACAGGCTGAATCTAAAAACAGAGAAAAGTACAAAGACAAAGACATAAACACTGAGGAGAAAAGACAGCCGGGATGCTTAAGCTACTGGGAGCACACAGGCTACAGTGAGCATGTTAGATAATCTAGCAAATATACAAGGGAGAAGAAGTTGTATATATACTGAGCAGTTGATTGGAAAAGTGGACGCAGGTGTGCTGTGTGTGAGAGTCGAATGACTGGGAACAGAGGGCAAGGAGAGGAGTACAGGGACACTGAGGGGCTGGATGAAGAAAGATTATGAGAAGCCCCCAATAAAGGCTGCTCTGTTTGTCACCTCTCTCTGAGTTCTTTCCACTGCCATCCTGTCTTCTGTACTTTGGAAAACACATCACACTTGGCCAGAGAGAATCTGATGCAATTCTTGCTGTTGATGGCACAGAGTTCAAGAAGTGACACAGTGAAAGCCACCAACACAAATGCCTTCCTTACATCTAGGAATTGGTTGCAGCCACTTCAAAAGGGAGATGATTTCATGTTTTAATTTTTTTTTCTTACACTTTCTCCCTCTGGCTGTTGTACAGCGGGTGTAAATGTGTTTCCAAAAGTTTTTGAAAATGAGAAAAAAGTTATTGCAATGCACAGACAGGAATGGCATGGCTAATTGTCAAGTGGCGTGACAGTAGAGGTCGAGGCTCCAGGGAGGCAGTAATGCAGTGAAAAAAAATTTTTTTTAAAGTCCCTGAATAGCGAGATGTTGCATCCTACAATAATACACATTTTTATATCAAAATCAATGGTAGCACCAGAAGACATAGAGAAAGAAAGGACATGACAGGATTTGAAATGAAGTAATGTTTCAGTTTCCAGTCTCAGGATAAACTCTGGAGCAATTTGAAAAACCTATTTAGCTCCTAGTTGCTTCAGTTGACAGAAGCAAGGAGAAAAAAAGAATTGACTGTTACTCCATGGGCCTCTCTCTCTCTCTCCAGCAGGGAGCTATAACACTGCTGCTGCCTTAAGCCCCTGGAGCAAGGCTGACACTCATCCACTCTCAGCTAGTTTCACTGACTGTCACAGCAGCTGCCAATCAACCGCTATCTACCTGAAAGCCTGAGGGCTACTGAAGAGAGGCAAGAGCAGAGGATGGAGAGAGATGATGAAGGGGTGAGATGAGGCAGAGGAGAGGAGAAGAAGCAAAAGGAAAGAGGGAGAGAAAGTCAGATGAGGCCAGGGATTCT
>NW_018127976.1:3997922-4000284 GCF_001952655.1 Monopterus albus | reverse complement strand
GAGAAAGTCAGATGAGGCCAGGTATTCTTTGGAATAAAGCATTTCCATAACAGAGAGTGCAGGGAGACAGGGCACCAAAAACCATAATGTCAAGGATGCCTTTCATGTCGGCCTCCTTTGATCCTCATCTGGCTTTTGGCAGCAGAGTAGAAGAGGAAGCAGCTGTGGATGGAATGAAGAGCTGTTTTGACAGCCTCTCTCCATCTCTTTTGTCTCTTCTCCGATCTCCCCATTTCACAGAACACGCCCCTTCACATTCAGAATTTCTTATTTGCGACAAAGCCTGGGCATTAGGAATGGTATGTTACAAAACAGCTTTTCCATGTGTTCATCAAGCAGTGACAACACAAGACAACAAAGGTTATTAGTAGTCACAGGGCAGTGTTGGCAGTGCCAGCAGAGACATGTAATACCTGCACTGCAATGCTCTGACACTAATCCATATCTGCCACAGCAGCTTTTTTACAGCTGAGTGGAGGGGATTGCTGACATGAGTCAACCCACGGGAAACATGTCTGCTCAATCCACACCTCCAATTAAAGAACACGTTCAAAGTTACACCAAGTTACTTCCTACTGCTACACAGAAAGTCACATCTAGGAGGCAAGATTAATGTTTATTCATTTGTTTGTTGCAAGCTCTTCTTTTCTCTTTAAATCCTAAATGAAATAATTCCGTCTTTATCTACTTCAGTGCCGTTTGCCAACACAGTGGAAGGAGGCCGCCTTAACTTTACTCCCACACAAATCGATAATCTTGTTGATAGTACTGCAGCCTTCCTGCGTAATACACTTGATACCATTGCCCCTCTGAAAAAGAAGGTAGTGAAACAGAGGAGGCTAGCCCCGTGGTACAGCTCGCAGCTCCGCTCCCTAAAGCAGGCATCACGAAAAATGGAAAGGAGGTGGCGCTCCACTAAGTCAGAAGAGTTTTTCATAGCCTGGAAAGATAGTTTAATAACATATAAGAAAGCCCTTCATAGTGCCAGAACCACATTTTATTCATCACTGATTGAGGAAAATAAGAACAACCCCAGGTTTCTTTTCAGCACTGTAGCCAGGCTGACAAAGAGCCACAGTGCTGTTGAGCTTAACATTCCCTTAGATCTCAGCAGCAATGACTCCATGAGCTTCTTTACAAATAAAATCACAACTATTAGAGAAAAAAATTGGTCGGACCACTCCCACAGCTCTCACAGATGTGCCATCTACTACAGTGGCTTTAGAAACATCTGTAAGACCTCATTTATACTTGGACTACTTCTCCCCTATAGATCTCTCTGAGTTGACCTCAACAATTGCTTCATCTAAATCATCAACATGGCTCCTGGACCCCATCCCGACCAGGCTGCTCAAAGACGTCTTTCCCCTAATCAACACATCCATACTAGATCTGATTAACCTCCCTCTATTAACAGGTTATGTTCCACAGGCTTTTAAACTTGCAGTAATTAAACCTCTACTCAAAAAGCCTACTCTTGACCCAGGTGTCCTAGCTAATTATAGACCAATATCCAATCTCCCATTTATTTCCAAAATCCTTGAAAAAGCTGTTGCAAAGCAGTTATGTGACCACTTGCACAAGAATGATTTGTTTGAGGATTTTCAGTCAGGATTTAGAGTCCATCATAGTACAGAAACCGCATTGGTGAAAGTCACCAATGAAATGTCCACACAAGAAAGGTGTTCCATCAGGGGTTGGTTCGCACAAGTATATAAAGACAAACACACACGCACACACCACATGTCAGGAATCGGCGCGTTATGCTGCCAAAAATGTTGAGGGTGAACTCAATTAAAAGGCCAGACAAGGAAATGTAAAACAAAACCGTCTCTTTAATAAGAGAACTAACGCTAAACAAAACCATACAAGACACGGTGAAACACAAAAATCACAGGTCGGTATAAACAGTCCGAGATCAGAGCCAGCAAACACATACAGCAGAGGAATCCAAATACGTAGTCCAAAGGGAAGTCCGATAATTATACACAGTGACAGTCTGAAGCAAGAGGGCAAGGCAGAACAGAATAGTCAGAGGAACAAGCCGGGTCAAAAACACAAAGTACCAAAACCGAAAAATGCTGGAGAGTGAGAGGTGGCGTCTAGAACAATCTGGCTGGGATTGGTGGGTGAAGGCTGCTTATGATGCGGTGCAAACTATAATGAGCAGGTGAAACTAATGCGGGTGATGAAGAAAGTAAAAAGACCAAAACTGTGGTGAAACAAAACAGGACGTAGCATCAAAATAAAAGCCTGACAGGAAGCAACACAGAACCGAATCATGACACCACACACACACACACACACACACACACACACACACACACACACACACACACACACACACACCACACACACACAC
>NW_018127976.1:3977163-3996963 GCF_001952655.1 Monopterus albus | reverse complement strand
CAGCCACATCGACCTGATCAGTGTTTGATTGTTGTGTCTTGTTGCTTTTCTTCTTTTCTCTCTCCTCTATCCATTCACCCCAACCGGTCGAGACAGAAGGCCGCCCACCAAGAGCCGGGGTCTGTCGGAGGTTTCTTCCGTTAAAGGGAGTTTTTCCTCCCCACTGTCGCTAAGTGCTTGCTCAAGGGGGATTTGTTGGGTTTTCCCTATGTAATAATATTGATAACAGTAAGGTCTAGACCTTACTTTGTAAAGTGTCCTGAGATGACTTTTGTTGTGATTTGGCGCTATACAAATAAAATTTGATTTGATTTGATTTAAAGCTAAAACTCGGTGTGTGACAAATAAGCAGTGACTATACATTAGAGATTAGGCAGATAGGTGATATATATTGAGCTGTTTACAGCTGATGTCTCCTTGATTTGATTCTGTGGTGCTATAGAAAAGTTTCTTATACATGTTTAGATGGGAAATAATGAAGGAAAGGCATGCTGGTCAGTGTATTAATTGGCATAATGAATATGTTTTGTTAAGTTATTCACTAGCTGATGTAACTTCCGCTGCTAGAAAACGCAAACGCCCATACAGTACCATCACACACACAAACAGTCCAGATTTCATCTCCTCTCCCTGTCATTTATCACTATTTTATTGCAAGGATACCAAGGGTGCAGAGTTATTACCAGTACAGTAACAGTGGAAATTGTGAACGCCACTTACTCCACCAGAGACTCCAAGGACTCTAAGCTTGAGTAATAGCCATCATGATTCTTGATCCACACACCACCCATCTATCCATCCTTCTGTCCATCCATCCAATCACCCTCTTCAACACTCCACCTATCAGACATGGATCATTTAAGCATCCATCAAAGAGTAAGACTTTATTTTATTATAGGGGGAGATTTTAACACTGCATTAGATAGCATTCTTGGAAGTTTTGGCTGATTTACACCTATGCACAGAATATACCTACGGCATAGCCAAATACTGTTGGCAGAGCTGTGAAAACGGATCCCAGAGAGAACCAAGAAAAAGCCCAGGAAAACACAGGCCGTAACGGCAGTGCCGGCCTCTGATGAGCTGGAACCAAAAATAGCCTTACAAGAGGAGCTGCAGGAGACTATTGAACAAATTGTCTCTTTGCAGTTAGAAGTCCCACAAGAGCAGCAAGACAGTTTACAAGAAATATTGGAATGGCCACTATTTGAGGAAGGAGAATACAAGGAGATGACAAACAAGCCAAGAGAGGATGAGAATGAGCTGTATGAGTCAGAAGGAACTGTATCTGTGATGGAAAATGTCCCAGTGCAGGAAGAGGAGTTCATGGAGCAGTTGATGGAAAGACTGTACTCCCCTATCACACCCAGCCCAGTGGAATCGGCAGACTCCTGCAGGAAAGTGATGGAGGAGGGTGCAGAATATCTGTTGGTGGATGAATGGCAGGCAGAATCTGATGTTGAGGAAAATAAACTAGAAAGTTAAGATATTTAGTAAGTAAGAAAGAGCACAAATGTGCCTACAATTCAGTGAAAAACGTATGTAAAAGGAGTGAAAACTGTGGTTGTGAGGACAAGTTAGAAAGAATTTTTTAGACAACGTCAACAGCCTCACCACTCTAGGTGTGATATCACCACTACAGCCCCTGACTCTTTCTCTTCATAGAGACCAATGTATAGTATTTCTCATTTTCAACCGTTTTAACATAGATTCAAATAAATTTTAATCTAAAGTTAAAAGTTTAATCAATTAATTAATAAATTGTAGGTCAACCTCATCATCAGTGAGCCATAGGTGTCCATGACCATGTCGCCAGTTCACCAGTTACCGTACCTTAGACCATTGTTGGTAGGTACTAACCACTGCAGACCAAGAACACCCACTAAGACCTGCAGTGTGGGAGATGTTCTGATCCAGTCATCTCACAATCACAGTCAGAGTCACTCAGATCCTTACACTTGTCCATTTTTCCTGCTTCCAACACATCAACTTTGAGGACTGAATGTTCACCTGCTGCCTAATACAGTGCACCCAGAAAGTATTCACAGCACTAGAAACATCTCAAGAATGATCACTGGAAACAAGATGCACCAGAGCTCAATATTGAGTGTCTTGGCAAAGAC
The DNA here is from genome assembly GCF_001952655.1 of Monopterus albus. Lineage (NCBI taxonomy): Eukaryota > Metazoa > Chordata > Actinopteri > Synbranchiformes > Synbranchidae > Monopterus > Monopterus albus. The sequence goes on along the minus strand of NW_018127976.1, from coordinate 3,994,840 downwards.
TGTGAATACTTATGTACATGTGATTTTTTTTTTCATTTTTTAATTTTTAATAAATTTGCCAAGATTTCAAACAAACTTTTTTCACATTGTCATTATGGGGTATTGTTTGTAGAATTTTGAGGACAATAAGGACTTTAATCCATTTTGTAATAAGACTAACATAACAAAATGTGGAAAAAGGTAAGCGCTGTGAATACTTTCTGGATCCACTGTATACCCCACACACTGACAGGTGCCACTGTAATACATAGTCAATGTTCACCTGACTTCAACATGTTCATCTGCTAGTGGTCATAATGTTATGCCTGATTGGTGTATAACCTGTGGACATACAATATGTACAGTTCAACCCTATTCAGCCTCTCCATTCAGAAATAAATAACACTTTTTAGAAGACACTCAAATAACATTTGCTCACTGTAACATAAGGCTAAGGGTGGAGAAGATGGAGCAATGATTATGACATATTCATTAAAGCAATTAGAGTGGGTGTAAAAAAAGAAACAAAGAAAATGAGCATATGACATAGATAGGCTATATTAGTATCAAATAACTGCCACTAATTAACACTGCACAGACATGTGAAATAATGCCAAACTAATCTTTTTTCTGCCAACACGCGTACATTTTAAAACATAATCATATTAATTTTCCTATTCCATTCCATATGTATCAAAATCTATTCTTTGTTTTTTTATTATTTTCAGTTCAATTTGGGCCACGACCTTCAAAATTATCATCTAAAATATCCATCAGCACTTTGCTTTTTGTTGCTTTGAAGGATGTTGTACTTTTACAGTAGATTGAATGCACAAAAAGCACAGGCTGTATCCAAAATAGTTTTGTAATTTTATGATTTGTTTATAATATCCTCTCTTGAGTTTCATACCACCCTAATTTCATTTTGATGCCTGAACAGAGTTGTGGCAACCGTGAGGTGTTGCACCTAAGAAATGGGCTTAAGGAAATGTAATAAATGGTTTCCTACCCAGCCCTGAGTGACATGCAAAACAACTTCCAGACAGTGTGTCTTGGGGCTCAGCTCAAAAATACACACAGCTCTGAGTATGTGAGAACATCCATTCCTATACACACAAACTTCAGAGACACACATAGCCAGTACAAAGCGAGAAAGAACCAAGAGAAAAAAAGAGAACATTTCAAACATGTCAGTCCTCCCTGGTGAAAAGAGATGAAGGGAAAGATGAGCGGAAAGTAAAGTGGAGTGGGGAGGGAGGGTCATATCTCTGACAAGGTCATAGTCTCTGTAGTCAAGGCAGATAGAAATCAGGTGTTTCATATCTTTAGCAAGGCCAGACCTGGTCATTACCCAGAAGAATATAAGCTTTAAGGCTGTCCGTTACTTACACTGACCCTGCTTAAATATTACCTGTCTTCAAGTGTTGGTGAAAAGAGGAAAACCTTTCTTGTTGATTGAGGATGACATTAACATTGATATGACAGCTGCAAAGTTGCCAGGAAATATCTTGACAAAAACCTTTCTTGACACTAATCTAACACCTCAAAACATGAAATATGACCTAAAAATCCAAGTTTTATCACTAATAGTTGTTGTAAAGTTAATTTAAATCAATCCCATGTTATGGTTACCTGTTGGGGTTTGGGTCAGACAGCTGTATATACATGCAGTGATCTATTCTTTAAAACAAAGCTATCAGGTTCAACAAAGTTACAGTAACTGTCTCTGCCAAACAACCCTCTCCAAACCTTTTAGATTCTGGAAGCAACTACTTATCAGACAATAGGTTTACGATTACGCAATTCCAGTATGACACAAGGGAATTATGGTCAAATTATGGCTTTGAGGTGCAGACCCTGTTGCCAAATTTAGGTTTCCCTCTTGGGTAGCGTTTGACGTATCACCTAGGACAGCTCTGGGTGAGCTGTCTAACAGTCCTGGGCCATAGAACAACAACAACAACAGAGGCTGTATGGGTACACACACTATTTTATTTGCAAAGAAAAGCACTTTGACCTCAAACTAGACTTCAGAACAAACAGGCCCTATTGACAGAGACCATATGTGTTCCAGAGTTTCGGTGTGTTCATGTTCTGTTATAGGGAGCGGGACCAGGCAAGCTTGGCACAGGCATAGCTCGTGGGACTAATGGGCTTTGGCCAACATGTAAATATCTGTGTATGTTCAATTTTAAAAAAGCAGATATTTTTGATTGCTCAATGTATGGGGTACAGAATGTTAATGTAAGAAGGCAGTTTTGGTTTCTGGCACCTTCTTCAGCCCAGCCGTATTTTTACTTGTACTTGCATTGCTCTGAATTGTACACCCAACTCAAATTAAAAAATTACATTTTTGCATCAGAATTAAATATCACATTTACAGTATTAGTAATTATTTCCCAAATTATGGAATTATTTGTCAGAAAATAAAACACTAAGGGTATTTACGAAGCATTTGCAGCTAATTTTTAGACATTAACCTGTGAAATTGCATGTGCTCATATTTACTAAGTAGTCAGTGAAATTTTGTGCCACAGAAAAAAAAAAAGTGACACCACAGGAATTGCATGTTGGGTCTCATGCAGTATGTATTATGTATGTATGCAAAAATCAGGGAGGACAGAATGGAAATTTATACAAATTTCAGCACCTGATTTACCACGACTACAACAGCAGAAATTATAGCTAAAATTCCACATCAGGAGAAAACAAGTGTCAAATTTGCAGCCCTGCTTTCATAGTGGCAGCTGTTAGTTATCTGGGAGGCAGAGGGTGTTTGTAAATTGCATTACTCACCAAAGAACGTGAGGGACTTGGACAGGTCAAACCATACCTCAGTTACTGAACAAAAATAAAAGTTGATTTGACTACCATTCTGAAATACTGTACATACAGTGTGTTGATTTCTTCAACCATATTAAAAGTCAGTTGCTGAAAACTTAGACTTTCTTCTACTGCCCCTCTCGGTCCACACGTGCACAACAGCGTTCAGGTAACAGTTTCCAAGAGGAGGTGTATTCAAATGAATTGCTGTAGCTGTGCTCATTTACATAATCAGTGTTGGTAAATATGTCGCTGTTGGTAAATTGTAAAATTGTGGTGCCGCAATATTTTGGGCGTCTGACAGTTATTTGCAACAGGGTTAGTAAATATCCCCTTAAGTCTCTGTGTTCAAATGTGTCCCAGACTCTGAAATATGATCTTATTTTTCTGAGAAGCAACAAAAGGTAAAGCTTAAATTAAATAATTTGAAGAGTTCCCATTTCTTGTTTGAAGGGTCACTCAACTGGTTTCACACATAAAGACCATTTAGTCATCTTATTTAGTATTATTCAGGCAGTTGGTGTGTCCAGCTGCCCTTACACGGCTGAGCCTAGAACCTATTTCTCTAAAAATCAGTGAAGTACTATATATAAAGGCACAGACTCACGGGAAGTGGATCACCCACAGTCACAGTTACCATAACCCTACCTGCTTGAGCAGCAACCAGTCAGCTTGTCAAACAGCCTGTTAGGTGCTCAGCAAGACTGCTAATCAGCTGCTAAATATATCAACAAGTCAGCTAATAAGTAAGTCAGAAAAGACCAGGTTTTTGATCCATTAAGTTAGTCAGTCAGCATCTTAGTTATTGTGTCTGCCACTAGTACACAAGTGAGCTGTGATCCAAACAATTGTTCAGCCATCTGGTCAGTAAGCCAACCAGTCACCAAGTCCACCAGCAAGACAATGGCCAACCAGAACCACACATCCCACTGTTGGCACTGAAGTGAGTAGAAGTAGAGCCAACACTCACAACACACACTTCCACGCATACACAGAAACTAGCCAGTGGGGACTGCACTGTCATTATCTGCCATCTGCAGGCCTTAGTGGCCTTAGCCTGGAGGGAGAGGAAATGAAGCAGAGAGGAGAAGAAGCAGAGAGGGGGAACACTTGTCCTTATGTGTGTATCCATAGGGGGTTAAGCACACAATGTGAGAAGTGACACTCTCATTAAATGAACTGAAATGCACAAGAAGACAACAAAGAAATGCCTTTGTGCCCATACAGGAAAACAGTGCTTGCTTTCTGAAAGAGGGTACAGGCAGTCTGTTAAATTACAAGAGATCAATAACAGCAATGTGCTTAACAACAGTCTGACAGACAAAACACCATTGCAGGTGTCTGTTTGGGGATATTTCTCACTTACTGCATAACTCTTTAGAAACATGTAGGTGCTAGTAACAATGCTAAATACATTAACTTTTCACCTTCCCTTTAACTGCTGCAATGGGTTATGTATTTAAAAAAGGTCTGTCTGTATGTGAACAGTCTCATGGTGGATTGAAGAGTGAAAAGCTCAGTAAGTGCAGAAGATGCAGGGTGTGAAGAAGGCAGGATGAAGGCAGGAAAACTGTGCACTGGAGCTTCAGACTGAAGGGCAAGGACACAGGCTGCTGAGATACTATGAATGTTTTTCTGAAACATCCATGTCCTTATGCTGTTTTTGTGACTATAGTCGAGTATATCACTTCTCTGAGCTCAACTCCTCCATGGCACTGCGGAGAAGTGCATGTATTAGGTTGTGTTGCATTCAGGTTTTGATTTGATTTTGATTTTGATTTATTCTTTCAAACATGTAACAACAGTCAATATGTCAACACACATAATTCCACACATATCCACAAATATATTATCAATTTGCTTATACCTAGTACATGCTTGAACGGAGTAGGAAGAAGTTAGACTTATCTAGTCCTACCCCCTAACATCATCTTATCATCATTGGTTTGCAAGCAGTATTACTACTACTAAAACACCACACTCACAATGTTTCACCTGATTATCGTTAAGCCTGTTCTTGCCCAGGTTCATGCAGACACACACTTAGATCCTGCAAATAAGCTTCTTGGAGATGACCACATGCCTTTCCAGAAGTGACAAGATGACTGGAAGCTACTGCAGGTTTGGAGAAAGGTTTGAAGAAAAAAAGCTAAAAAATACCAACTTTATTACTAGACCAACGCATTTCAACTTGTGGCCTTCAGAGTCAGGTGATTATACACTGATGAGTTGGGTACATGGTTATGTGTTTTTAGGCCAATCAAACTCTGAAACTGGCAAAGATACAAGAAGTGTGCCTGTTAACTGACATACTGTAGATGACACCATATTTGGTTTACAGAAATGCATACTATATAGTGGGCAGAACCCTAGTTTACCAAAAAAGTGTCATATACAGCTTGGCACATGCACAAGTCACAACATGCCAAAACACAGCAAATATCCATGCAAAAAGGCAAAACAAAGTCCTTTGTAATATGCTCTTTAAGAGAATGTGTATCTGTTTCCACGTGGGGATCATATCACATAAATAACATTTTTATGGTTTTTACAGGTAATAAAATCCTTGCCCAGGGGGTTATAAGACTTCTTTTTTTTTGTATATTGAGAGTTTATGCAGGCTCCACACTTTAAATTTATGGCAGTCCTGAGGTGCACTATCAAAATATCAAAACTGTCCTCATCCATTAGAAAAATAAATGCAGATGCTAATTTAGAAAAAGTTTTTTTTATGTCTTTCACAGCAAGTTGTGAGTTGTGTTACTATAGTTGGCCTTACTGTCCATTTCTGTGTGTCAGAGGTAGCTACTGTCTGGCTCTTCTGGTGTTATAAAATCTCTTAAAAAAAAAAAAAAAAAAAAAAAGGCTGATGGCTAGGAATAACATAAACTCAAATCTCAATGCATCTGTATTGCATTTGTTACAACTTGCACACTGTACTAGACAAAGATAGTAGACAATACATTAATCTCTTAAATGATAAAACTCCTCGCTCATACTTCCAGCATATTGTTCTTTATTCTGTCTCCAAATGATAGGAATCTGGCTGCAGACAAGAAGGTGGATTGCTGTCAACTTTATCCAGACGTTGTCAATTTTCTTTCTGAAAGTTGGGTTTCAGAAAGAAACACCCTACCTAAACCCTAACCCTGGTCATAACTCTAACCTCTAATCCTATCTCTAGCTGTAAACATAACCATAGCCCTGCCGAGATGAACAACTTCCAGCTAATATTGCCAACTTCTTTCAGCGGTCAGCCCTCCACCGTCTGGCCTGCAACCAGATCGCTTGTTTCAAACACCCTTTAGAATAGTGGCGAACCTCTCTCTGTCCTTTCCAATTCGAGGTTGGTATCTTAGTAAGGCATCTTGCACCCTCTAGCGCACTCCAAATTGCTTGCAAAGTTATGTCTGCTGTTATCCTGCACTTCTACAGGTTCTAGCAATAGCAAAGAAATGTGGAAATAATATGTTGAGGTATCACTAATAAGTAGTTGACAAGGTACCTTAAACAAAAATCTGCTTTCACATACAAAGAGCCACTCAGATTTCTCTGTGTGTTTTTCCACACCCACAATATTTCTCTTCAGAGATGGCACAGGAATCTGTCTAGGTAAGTCAGCAGTCTGTGCTAATCCATATTTTTACCTTCAATGGTTGAGCGCTGTTGCTAAAAATAAATAAATAAATGAGTGGATAGCTTGAAAGCTCTAAGAGCAATGAAATGGAGAAGTGCCCTGTTGTTAAAATGGTCACTAACTCAAACAAATATATCTGTATACTCAGTATTAGAGAAGGGACATGAAAACATAGTGTGCCCCACCCTGTGCATAATGGGAGGTTATATGACGGGATGGGAGTGCATGTCTGGGGAGTGCTGCTGAACTCCCATAACCTCAATTATTCAGCATTAGGCCCTGCTATTGATTTTCTGTTCGACTGAGTTACTGAGTCCCGAGCACCGGGACAATGACATACTATATTCTTACTTAGAAAGGATCGTTAAGAATGGATGGATGGGAGCCTGTTAGAGGAAGAGAGAAAAGAGATACTGATCCACAGGTGGAGAGGAGGGTGTAATTAAAGATACCTTATTAAGACTGATAGATAAAGATGTCACAGCCTAGTGGGACAGTGAGCATGAGGTGAGGGGACTGGCTTGTTTTGACTCTGTGACCTTGGATGATGTTGCATAGAGGGCAGAGTGTTCCCATGACTGGAGCTCCTGCTGAGGGAGGAACAATATTTATGTTTGAAATGAAAACTGTGGCTGTCAGATATACAAGGGAAGACTAATTGTTTGAGGAAATTGGGTATTATTTCTGATGTGGTTTGGGCAATTTTCTCAAGTGTCCATCAGTGCCCAAGCTTACCTCAGTGAAAACAAGCAATATAACTCTGCCAGGGACAGTCACCACAGTATTTCTCACCCTTACCAGAACTATCAGCTGTAAAAACAAATCACATGCTGACAACACAAGAGAGAGGGGCTTGAGAATATTTTTCAGCCTGTGGCGCTCCAGCGCTTGGCCAGTGGTTGGCCACCATAGAAAGTGCTGTTCTCAAACCCTTCAAACACAAGAAACCAATACAGCCATTATGCTGAAATATGGGGACCATCATGCATTCTCTTTCACCATCTAGGTCTAAATCTAGTACCTCTCTTTTTCTGTACCTGGCTGCATCAGACATGGGTCAGGTTCCAAATGAAGCAGATGGCAAGAACAGCCTTTCTGAAGATTCTCCTTGGCCTAACTTTGAGAAGCTGTGCTGAGCTTGTCTGGAGGTTGAAGACTAGAGGGGTCAAATCTGAGACCCAGAGCCCAACAGAGCACACTCTAATTCACAGAGCCTGAATAAGATAGGAGGGTGTTTGGAAAGGTGAGAGAGAGCTGTAATGAGGAGGTTATCTTCAGACTGAAGCATACTTTTTTTTAAAATTGGTTAAAAAAACTGTAACAGCCATACTTGTTTTTGATGTAATAAAACTAAATCGAGATTGTCAGTGAATCAAGACAATTTTGATACTATTATGATACTAGTGGAATGACCTTCCTTCTTATTTTAAAACTCCACACATGCACAAAAGTTAAATCTGTGATCACAGAATAGGGTTACACTCAATGACAAAAAAAATTGTATTTTTTAAGCTACAAAAGACATTTGAAGCATTTTACAAAGACCTATGTCTTTTGTAGTTACAGATAATAAAGTAATTTATCACTGAGTATTGTCCTACTCTGTGATCACTGCTTAATATTATGAGAATAATGCACCGGTTCTTCTGAGCATGACCAGAACGACGCATGTAAGTTTAGCAAAATTTGAATCTAGTCCTGGGTGATATATCAATTAGTTAATTTTTTGGTTTTAATGATGTGAAAAATGTCAAAATCACAACATTGAAATTAATGTTTCCTTTGCTGTCATTCAAAGGCCTGTGCCAGCAGTTCTCTAGTTCTCAGTAAGCTGTTGCTGTTTCCTTGGAGACATCTGCATGTGTGAGCTCTGCTAGTCAACAAGCGTGAGTAATGGCAGCTGCAGCTGTCAAATCAGTGCAATAATACCAAAGTAAGATAGTTATGTTAGAGTCAGTGAAAAGGTTTGGTTTTGCAAAATCCAACATGGAACAATTCACCACACTCTGTAAAATTTGTAAAAACATTATCTGAGTTAAAGTGGTAGCATGACAAACCTGTTTATTTTTAAGCAGCTACTTAAACCTCTTCCAGACATGTTTCTCAAGTCACTGTTTACAGTATGTAAGAGGAGGAAAGGCTTGCTGGTGATGTTTTTCTTTTGCTGATATTGGACTTATGACCCTAGTTACTGCAGAACATGTCACCCCCCAAAATGGGCATCAGATGCAACAACCAATTGTTTTATCTTGTGTCAGTTTTATAGTGTGTCAGTAAATGATGCAAATTATTTATTGCAAATTAAGGTAGTGCACTAACCTTCTCTAGACACACAGATATGTATCTGCCTAAGTATGCCTACAATGTGTCTTACAGTGCCTTGCGAAAGTATTTGGCCCCCTTGAACTTTGCGACCTTTTGCCACATTTCAGGCTTCAAACATAAAGATATAAAACTGTAATTTTTTGTGAAGAATCAACAACAAGTGGGACACAATCATGAAGTGGAACGAAATTTATTGGATATTTCAAACGTTTTTAACAAATAAAAAAACTGAAAAATTGGGCGTGCAAAATTATTCAGCCCCCTTAAGTTAATACTTTGTAGCGCCACCTTTTTCAAACATAAAGATATAAAACTGTAATTTTTTGTGAAGAATCAACAACAAGTGGGACACAATCATGAAGTGGAATGAAATTTATTGGATATTTCAAACTTTTTTAACAAATAAAAAACTGAATAATTGGGCGTGCAAAATTATTCAGCCCCTTTACTTTCAGTGCAGCAAACTCTCTCCAGAAGTTCAGTGAGGATCTCTGAATGATCCAATGTTGACCTAAATGACTAATGATGATAAATAGAATCCACCTGTGTGTAATCAAGTCTCCGTATAAATGCACCTGCACTGTGATAGTCTCAGAGGTCTGTTTAAAGCGCAGAGAGCATCATGAAGAACAAGGAACACACCAGGCAGGTCCGAGATACTGTTGTGGAGAAGTTTAAAGCCGGATTTGGATACAAAAAGATTTCCCAAGCTTTAAACATCCCAAGGAGCACTGTGCAAGCGATAATATTGAAATGGAAGGAGTATCAGACCACTGCAAATCTACCAAGACCTGGCCGTCCCTCTAAACTTTCAGCTCATACAAGGAGAAGACTGATCAGAGATGCAGCCAAGAGGCCCATGATCACTCTGGATGAACTGCAGAGATCTACAGCTGAGGTGGGAGACTCTGTCCATAGGACAACAATCAGTCGTATACTGCACAAATCTGGCCTTTATGGAAGAGTGGCAAGAAGAAAGCCATTTCTTAAAGATATCCATAAAAAGTGTCGTTTAAAGTTTGCCACAAGCCACCTGGGAGACACACCAAACATGTGGAAGAAGGTGCTCTGGTCAGATGAAACCAAAATCGAACTTTTTGGCAACAATGCAAAACGTTATGTTTGGCGTAAAAGCAACACAGCTCATCACCCTGAACACACGATCCCCACTGTCAAACATGGTGGTGGCAGCATCATGGTTTGGGCCTGCTTTTCTTCAGCAGGGACAGGGAAGATGGTTAAAATTGATGGGAAGATGGATGGAGCCAAATACAGGACCATTCTGGATGGAAACCTGATGGAGTCTGCAAAAGACCTGAGACTGGGATGGAGATTTGTCTTCCAACAAGACAATGATTCAAAACATAAAGCAAAATCTACAATGGAATGGTTCAAAACTAAACATATCCAGGTGTTAGAATGGCCAAGTCAAAGTCCAGACCTGAATCCAATCGAGAATCTGTGGAAAGAACTGAAAACTGCTGTTCACAAATGCTCTCCATCCAACCTCACTGAGCTCGAGCTGTTTTGCAAGGAGGAATGGGCAAATATTTCAGTCTCTCGATGTGCAAAACTGATAGAGACATACCCCAAGCGACTTACAGCTGTAATCGCAGCAAAAGGTGGCGCTACAAAGTATTAACTTAAGGGGGCTGAATAATTTTGCACGCCCAATTTTTCAGTTTTTTATTTGTTAAAAAAGTTTGAAATATCCAATAAATTTCGTTCCACTTCATGATTGTGTCCCACTTGTTGTTGATTCTTCACAAAAAATAACAGTTTTATATCTTTATGTTTGAAGCCTGAAATCTGGCAAAAGGTCGCAAAGTTCAAGGGGGCCGAATACTTTCGCAAGGCACTGTATGTTACACACACAAGGAATGTATTTCCGGTACAGAACCAAGGCAGCTATCTGCAGCACTAACTCACACCAATGGGTCTGACTATTGGGGGCAATTTGGGGTTAAGGACACTTTGACTGCAGGCACTGTGATTTGAACTTCCAACCTTCTAGTTGGGAGATGACCACTCTACCCACCGAATCACAGTCACCTCGGAATCATAAAATAATAAGAGTAGCAGCCTGTAGGCCAAATTCGTTCTGATAAGTAACTTGGCAGAACAAGGGGTTATAAAAAAATTCAACTGTGGTATGCAAAAGTACATAAAAAAGATAGATGGAGAAGTAAAATAGAGATGAACTTTACAAAATGGCTGAGAGCTTGGTGTTAGCACACACATTGTGACACAAAGGTAAGGCAGATGTAAGCCCCTGCCAGGCCTGTCAGATTGACACTACCATAGCTGACTATCCTCCCATATCATGTTTCCTGCAGAAGCTTGTCATATTCCCTATTCATGTCTGTCTGAATGTCCTCTTTCCCACAATGCTCTTCTTAACTTTTGCTCTTGTTTCCTTTTACTCTGTTCTTCTGTCTTATTGTAATTTGAAAACCAAAATTAAACTACTGGCCTCCTGCACATTATTATTGATTAATCAATAAATCAATCATAAATTGTATTGCCAAGTATGTTAAAATACAAGGAATTTGACTCCAGCTCAATAGCTCCAGATGTGTGCTAAATAAAACAGAAAAAAAAACAAAATAAGTAAAAATCAAGAAGACCACCATATATATCTAAATATATACAGGTTACAAATGAGCTATTTTATGTACAGTGGTTACATCTTTAAGTTATTGCACTGTGGTCTTTGCTGTATTTTGTTATACATATTAACATGGATTAACTGTTCATCAGAGTGATGGCCTGGAGGAAGAAACTGTCCTTGGGTCTGGCTGTTTTGGTGTACAATGACCTTTAGTGCCACCCAGAGGGGAGGAGTTTAGACAGTTTTTGTACAGGGTGTGAGGGGTCTGCTGAAATCTTCTCTGTCCTCCTCCTAAAGGGGAGGGGGAGGCGACAGTGGTGCAGTGGTAGAGCAGACATCTCCCAACCAGAAGGGTAAAGGTTCAAATCTCGGTGCTGGCAGTCCACATGTCAAAGTGTCCTTGGGCAAGACACTGAACCTCCCCCATTGCCCCCGATGGCTAGAGCCATTGGTTGAGGTGGCACCGCAGATGGCTGCTATCGGTTCTGCCCCAGAAACAAATTCCTTGTGTGTAACATACTTGGCCAATAAAGGTGATTATCCTTATTATTAAAGTCCACTGTCATCTCCACTGTATTGAGCATGTTTAGCCCCAGGTTGTTGTGACCACACCACAGGGCATGACTCATCACTGTTTTAGATGAGACTGATGACTGTTATGTCATCTGCAAACTTCAGGATCTTTACAGAGAGGTCCCTTGAGGTGCAGTTGCTTGTGTAGAAGGAAAACAGCAGCGGGGAGCATACACATCCCTGGGGGGTGCCTGTGCTGATAGTCCGGGTGCTGGATGTGGTTTTCCCCAGCCTCACCTGCTACTTCCTCTCTGTTGGAAAGCTGGTGATACACTGACAGGTGGGGGCAGGCACAGTGAGCTGAATGTGATGCAGTGCCATGTTGACTGCATCATCCACCAACCTGCTTGCCCAGTAGGCAAACTACAGGGGGTCAAGCAGAGGGTCTACGAAACTGTCCTCACAAAAGCTGAAGTATGATATCACAGTACCAGTGTATTCATCCAGGTCTGTAGAAGCAGCTTCAAAAACACCCCAGTCTATCAAAGGACTCCATAACTACAGATGTCAGGGTGACAGGCATGTAGTCATTCAGTCCACTGATGGAGAATTCCTTAGGAACTGGGATGAATATGGAGTGTTTGAAGCAGGAGGAGACTTCACACAGTTCCAGTGATCTGTTGAAGATAAGTGTGAATATGGGGGCCAGCTGATCAGCACAGTCTTTCAGGCAGGAGGGGGTCATACTCTCTGGGTCTTCTGCCTTTTTCATCTTTTGTGTTTTTGAAAAGCCAACACATATCCTTTACACAGATCTTCAGGGCTGGGGGGCTGAGGGGAAGGTAGGTGATCATGGGGGGGAGCAACTGCTGGGTCTGAAGTGAGTTTGGTGAGGCCTGTGAAGTTCTGCTTCTGAAACCTGCAATAGAACACATTCAATTTGTTTGCCAATTGATGGCCCTCCAAAGCAGGGGCGTGTGGTTCTCTGTAGCCCATACTGTTCTGTAGGCTCCTCCACACTGACGACAGGTCATTAGCCGCACATTGATTTTTTTAAGCCTTTTAGAGTAGCTCCTCTTTAATGGTCTGATCTCCTATGTCAGTGTGTTTTTGGCCTGGTTATACAGGACCCTGTTTCCACTTTTATAGGCTTCCTCTTTGGTATGACAGAGCTGCCTGAGCTTCACTGTGAACCAAGGCTGGTTGTATGGTATGTGGGCTGGTATGTGCAGAAGATCTTAGTGGACACACACACATGTCCTCACAAAAGCTGAAATATGATATCACAGTACCAGTGTATTCATCCAGATTTATAGAAGCAGCTTCAAAAACACCCCAGTCAAAGCAGGCTTGTAGCTCTGACTTTGCCTTTTCAGTCAATTTTCTCACAGCTTTGACCACTTGGTTCATATTGCCTAATATAGAGCAGTAAATGAACATTTCCACTGAAGCCTTAAACCTGATTTATGTTTTTGTGTTGTACAGATACATTGATGCTGGTGTCTGTGTTGCTCTGCAATTACACCACCAAAACACTAGCTGGCAGTGAAGCTTCTATGCCAATGAGTTGTGTTCCTTCACCACCTACTATAAACAATGGCAACTGGAACCGAGCAGGTCATGATGAAATTGGAGCTAATAGATGCTGACCAACAGTTACTTTTACTAAAATTATTGCTTCAGGAACATGAAAAACAGGCAGGGTGTGGCGAGAGAATGAACCAGCAAGTAACTGAGGAAAAAGAGGAGGTTATATAGGCTGGGGAACCAGGGGATAAGGAGCAACAGGTGAAAACGATGAGTGGTGATTGTGCACTGGGGTAAAGCTGGGGCGGGTGAAGTGATACAAGACCAGGAATCAGACCAAAATAAAAGCACAGGGACAGGAAGTGAGTCCAAACCATAACAAGTTGTTGCTATCTGCGCCATCGCAAAGTGTAGTTACTTTTCTGGAGAGGTGCACGTCAGGCTAAGGTGTAGGGTACGAGGCTACACATTACCTATGCCATGCCTATGATGTACCTAAAACATCAAATTGACACACAAACATACTATACACATGCCTTTTGTTTATTTGTGGTGCTATTATATTGACTTGGCCAAGGCAGCCACTGGCAGAGAAGAAACAACATGAGCTTGTGGTGTAAGGAAATCATAGATGAGTGTCTATTTGCATGTGTTACTCCTCCTATAATTTTAAATGTGTGAAAAACAGTTGTATTTTTAAAAGGCCTTAAATTCTGATTTGAGAGGTCTTAAAAAATTTTGAGACTTTACCGCAAAAAAAAAAAAAAAAAAAACTTAAGTTTGTCAAAACTCAGGTTGAGTTCTCGTGGCTGTAGTAATGACAGAGGCAAATGAAAAAATCAGGTCATCAAGTTGGGAGTTAAGCGATGGTATATAGAGCGATAAAGTCTGCATACAGTAGAGAGGTAGCCTTGGCAACAAAGGTCTGGTATGTTTTCTGCCACAGGGACACTTTTTCTGGAGGTGGGTCGTATCAGAGAGGAGGAACATAAAACCCATGCTCATTTAGGTTGAAAAACTGGTTACATGTACAGTACAGCAGTAATAAAAGCCAATCACAATTGGCTTGATCAAGTGTGATGTTTTGTATTAGTTCAGAACATTCAGTGCAGAAACCAGGAAAGGTGTTTAATTAATTCAAATTAAAAAAATTAAAAAAAAAAATTAAATAAAGATAAATACACTTGACACAGACAGACAAGGATGTTCATTCACACTCCATCCCTCCAATACACCAGTGCCATTTTCTGGACTAAGCAACACTAACTTACTCAGAATGCCAACACCAGCTGAAGATCCAGCTTCCTCCCCTCAGTCATTCTCAAAGGCTCCTTTGGAAAGTGAAGCATGCAGCAAGAGGCAAAATGTCAGCTCTTCTAGCAGGTGGACAGCTGATCTGAGTAGAAAATAGAGCTTGGCAGGCAGTTGAAGCAGCAGTGTCTTGAGGTGTAACAAAAAGCCTTCCTAGAGCATAATCTTCCCCTTCAGAAGCTGTGTAAGCGGCAGCTTTCAAGGAACAGAATCAGCAGCTTTCTCAGCAGAAAATCAGCAGCCTCTGACACTTGTTAGGAGAGCAGGATCAAATTCTATGTGCATGTACAGCCTGTTCATACTTTGCTGCAGCTACACAGAACATGACTTCTGGGAAAGAAATCGTTTGGATGACATTAAACAAAAGCTGTTAATCGCACTGAAGGGCCAAAGTTAGCTGTTGTTCAGTTTTCTGTGATAGTATTTCAAACATGGAGCTCTTCGACAGGAACATTCCAAATAAAAGCTCATTAGACTGAGGTTTGTTAGATGAGTCATTGAAAAGGGACAGGAGTGGATTGCTCTTAACCTGTGTTTGATTCATGTTTTGACACTAAGGCTCGCATGGAAAGTTTAATTTCAGTCAACACTTATACAGCTGTCCTGTCACTGTCCAGACTTTTTTTTCCAATAATACCTCCTTCAAACAGACATCTAACAACATCTCTATAATGTCAAAGTAATCTTACAGTCATCTAAGTAAGGCTATTTAAACTGTATTATTTCACTAGCCCTGTGCCTAAAATGGCCATGGGAAATAAGAGAGAAGCAGTCAAGAACTTTCTTTTACAGTAAGAGATGGGCAATTTTATGAAAGTGACCCTGGCAGAAGTGCAGGAGTGAAGAGTTGATGTCATAAGCAAATTTAAAGTCACTGTGTGTGGACATGAGTGACTTTTTTTTTTAATAACAGTAAAGGGATTTAAGACAACTGTCCCTAGGAAATCTGATAAGCAGCTAACAGCTGTGTAAATTTAGGAATGATCAGGTTCACATTTCAGTTAAAGTTCAGCTCTGAAATAAAGGATGAATGATTTAGATTAGGGACTCAGGGCTTTGATTACATTTGGAAGTTACTGTAGAAGATCATTTAATTATGCAAAACACAAAACTGTGTTTGTGTGCTACATAGTACATGAGTGTGTGTGGAGGTGCATTTGCATCCATTTTCTAGGGCCACATTAAAGGCAATAAAAGACAGAACATCTTTAAATATGTTATGACAGCACCCAGGCCACACCGTACAATTTATGAGCCATATGCACTGTCCTAATTCACCTTCTCCTGTTTGTCTCCTGTTAGCAGTCCTTCAAACCAATTAACACCCAGACAACCATTCAGGTCTAATTCCAAATGTCTGGATGTAATTAGGAGAAGGAAACATGGCCAATTATGGCAGAAAGGGGATTTAAGACATGGGGCTGGGAATTGAGACTAGTGTTAGCTAGCCTAATGATTGGGAGATAGGTAGTGGTTGCTGATGACTGTGAGTGTAAATTGAGGGTAAGGCAAATATAGAATAATCCCTTTCTCAGGTTTATACTTGGTAAAATCTTTGGCTCAAACTTTGGAATTAGGTTGGTTAATATCAGTAAACAATGAAATTATTTTCTAATGAAGTAAGACTAGAGCGTACTGACCCTACTCTATATGGTGTTTTGTGATTTTTTTTTTTTTTTTTTTACTTTATGGGTTCCATGGGAAAACGCTGTGATGGCAGCACAGCTCAGCTCTGTCCAATCCAAATAATCGCTGCGTGGGACTGGCACCAGTGGTTTTGGCTTGACTCAGGTTCCCAGCATTGCCCCCTGCACTGAGATTGTGTTAGGCGTGGGTCACAATGTTCATTAGCACCACCAAGAAAAAGTCTGAACCATGACTGCCAACCACAAGTGAAAATGTGTCCTGGAAATATTACAGTTAGCCATGCAACACAACTCTTTGCAGACGGCTTTAAGCAGAAGGTCCATTTTAACATGTGCGGAAACAGGGTTTTCTTTTTAATCTCAAAACTAATTCCATTCAGTAGGGTAACATGTCTTTATTTAGCGAGGTCTCTATTAATGAATAATGTTGGGTCAGGATGAGCATCCAAAAGTGTGTAGCACTGACATCCAGTGGTTAGAAAAATATTCTGCTACCTAGAAATCATGTTCATTACCCATCACAGACATGTGTAATATAATGTCTTCAGTGAAGTCAATTTTTAAATTTTAATCATGTAGCTCAAACCTCAACCTTTTGGACAGGGAAAAAAGGAAGAAACCTTAAAAAGTGCAACGGATGGACAAACATGCAAAAGATGTATGTTATTACAAAAGAATTAAATTACAACAGAATGAAACAGAGAAACAAAATGACAATATATATTTAAAATAAATATATATTAGAATATGTTATTCTATGTTAGAATCTCAAACTAGAAAGCCCTGATCCCACGAAAATGGTAGTATATATATACAGTATATATACTGTATATATACACATACATATATTGTCTTCTAACAAGGCCTTGACAGATATCTGACAGGATTGAGGCAGGCTAACATTCCCATTTCCCTCTGTAGGCTGTAAATTATTCATTCCAGCCTAATGAGGGCTATTGATAGAATAATTGATTGCTTTATGCATGGCCTTACTGACTGTCCACTGATCCATTTGGGCAGTTCATTACTTAATATGCATTATTCAGCAAACCACTAACCGGTGGAGACTGCAGTATCATCAGACAAATGACTGTCAACAAGAACATAATAGCCGAGTCAGGGCCACACCACCACCATTTTTATTACTCTTTCAGTGCTGTGAGTAAATACACCGCAGCAAAATGGTAATACCAAAGCTATGACTTCCTGGTTTGATTTGCCAGTTAATGACACAAGGCCATTAAAATCTTATAGTTACCCAACCTGCTCTTACCCCATTGTTAAACTGTCATTCCTCATATTCCC
>NW_018127976.1:3939880-3977135 GCF_001952655.1 Monopterus albus | reverse complement strand
ACACTTGTTTTATCCATCCCTGACAATTCAGGCCTTTAGAATATTACAGATTCAGGCACACATAACTATGGCCTGCAGATCGTTGCCTTTCAAATAAGATACTACAATAAGTTTGGCTTGCATCCTACAGAAACATCAAAGAATTTGCTCTTTGAGTTTTTTCCCCACAAAGTGAGAGGTGGGCCACAACACAACCATCTCCTCTTCCCATTGTCTAGTAACCCCTCTAGAGAGCGCTTTGCAAGAAGTAAATTACTAAGCGCCCACACACTTGATCTGGCCTGTACTGGCTTTCTGGTTCGACTATGATGGCTTGGGTTGCAACACATCTGGCAGGCCCACAACTTGGACTGTACATTGTTCTCACTTCTCGCATCTATCCTGCAAGTGATAGTTCAAGAAGCACTAGCAATACGGGGAAGATACTGCTCTTATACTCTAAATTTGTCATTACAACACATTACAGTTCACTCTGATGTCTAAATGAATAGCAAGCTGGGGCTACAAAGCAGTTGCCTGGCCTACTTTTCCTTTCTTTTTTCTGTTTTCTGTGGTGCTATCAAGCATGCTTCCATATCACAGTAAACCATGTGCACTGACCATTTGACAGAGATGACAGGAATGAGATCCCCTCCCCGCCTTCTTTTTCAATAAAACAGCCTATCTGAGGTTTCTCTGAAATCTTTTTGCAAGAAATACAGACAGACAGGATGAAGAAGGAGGAAGAAAAAATTGGACTACGATGACATATCGTGGAGATTAGAGAGGTCTCCACAGATAACTGAAGCCTAAAGCACCAAAATTGACTGTCTGGAAATGTAACTGCAGCACATACTTTATGTGGAATGGGTCAAGAGGAGTTAACCAACCAGGGTCATCCAGAGGTCATCACAGTGTGGGCAGTTTAAATTTCCCTTCTTAGCAATAGGATGATAGTGATGCAGCAAGACCTAATCTACTGAAATGAAAATGTCCAGATACATTGCAATATCCCCTCAACAAGTGGATGCCTGAATCCCCTCTATGTTTTCCTAAAATTTCTGGGGTCGTGGGATTAAGTGATTCTACTGGGGCTAAATTAAAAGTCACCATCATTAGCAATTTACATTTACATTCTTTCTGCAAATTAAAGAAAAGAAAACTGTGGTCCAGGATGGGGATGTATTTACAATTCTAATTTGGCCCACATGCTTCATATAAACATTTGACTTTTGATAATAGAATAATAATTGTCAAGCAAAATGGCAGCACAAGAATCAAAACTGAACCAAGCTCATGCTATTTACAGTATGTGCCCTTCTCCATTCTCCTAGGATCTGTGCTGGTTTCCTGCCAGTCTCTTTTCAGGCATCAGACAGAAACAGACACATGGGAAAACTCACAACAAGCACCTGGAACCATTCCGCAGAAGGAGCTCCATTTATGAGCCAGGTTATCCACAGCCCTCCGGGGTCAACTGGGACACCAGGACAGGGTTTGTCACTAATGGGGCTCTGTGAGTGCTAGGGTACCTGAGCTGTGAATCCCCCCGAGAGGCATAAGTCTGAAGGGCCCATGCATCTAACTGGGGGGGGGGGCATGTACATAAATGACAGATTATGACCTATAAATGAAAATTTATGTGACCATTAGATGTGCTGGGTGATCCTGGCAGAGATGAAGAGGGTGTTCATTAAGTATGCATTCAGAATGCCTGGCTCTGCCTAATTAGCCTGATAATATGCAGGCTAGAGACATTTTCTTGGTTTCTACCATCAGATATTTCAAGCTTGTTATTTTGGGGCACTTTGGGGCACAATTTAAAGGGGATCTGAATTCTTTGAGTTTTAATTTCATCAGTTCTGTAAAAAAAGGCTTAAGTACAGCTAACAATACATGCAAGACAAGAAAAACCTTGCCAGTTATTGTTTGTGTGATAGCAATTTAACTTTAACAACTTTATGAGACAAGCCTCGCTTGTCACTGTGAGAGTGGATGATATTTACTCAGTATTAAAAATGCTTTGATTTGATCCACAGGGAAAGTATATGTCTAGAAAAACATCAAAATCAGTGTGCTTGTCTAAAGGTCTTCAGTTGAACAGTAATGCCTGGGAGAGTGATTGGTGTGACTGGGGATTTAACAGCAGACTCAAATATTTGCACATGAAGTAGTGGTATTAGAGCTATAAAATTGAGTGGCCATGGTGGTAGTGGTGGTGGGAAGTGGGTGTCATGAGAAGAGAAAATGAAGTCAACATGGAGGGACAGGGTGCTAAAGACAGAGAATAGGGAGAGTGTATGATTGCTCAGTCTCTACCAAATAAGTATTGGTTACTGGGTATTATACAGTAATGTATTTATATTATTCTGCATACAAACTAAATATCTCACATCATCTCATTATAAATCATATGAATAAAGTTCCTGGTTTTAATGAATTGCATACTGCTGTAGCAACAGCATGCTTGATCAGTAGTCATGCCAATGAAGTTACTGAAATGAACAATTTCTAATTGAGAGATGTAGCATGAATTGACTTGCCAATAGTGAGGCTGTGTGTGTGGACATAAATCTGTTTACACACTCCCACTGTGGGGATTCGATGTCCTTATGGGAACAAAAAGCAAGTCCCCTAAACATAAACAATTACATTTTAGAGGGATGCCTTGGTTTAAAGTTAGGGTAAGGGTTAGGTGTTAGGCATGTAGCGGTTAAAGTTAAGGTTAGGATAAGTCTTCAGGAAATGAATTAAAGTCAATGTAGAAGCCCGGTAAGTAACAAACACAAGGATATGCATGTGTGTTAGGGGCGGTTGATAAGCCCCTTTGTTTTCGCTCCGCCCCTGTACTCCCTTATCTCAACTGGTTCTGCTGGTTTTGATCCACTCACTGAAGGGCTGTGGGCTCTCTAAACAAAGCAGTATACACTTCAAAGAATTAACTGGTGGCGACAGACAAAAGGCACAACAAAAATGGATTTGAAAAAGAAAGTTGTATAGAAAAGAATTTCCCTCCCCTCTTTTACCCTTCCTTTGTACTTTGTCTTTTCTTCTTTGCATGCTACATACAGTAAGTGATCGAAAGTGTAAAAATGACTTTTCTCTATAGGTAGAATGACTCCAGATAAAAAGAAGGACTGAAAGAAGCCACATTCAACAGCTACATTCATCATGTGGCTCTAATAAGGAAATGAATCCAAGCTAAACAGTGAGTGCGCAAGCAACATGGATACTAATATACTAGTCGAATCTGAGTAACAGGATTACCAGTATATGGAGAATAAGAGAAAGACCAGGTTAAATTATAGAAATGTTAAGAGGAAGTGATGTGTAGTACAAGAGGAGTCACATTTCATTTAACACTAGAGGAGTATTTTGATGTCGGGTGTAAATGTATTCCAGCGAGCTCGTCTAGATGCAGGATAACAGTTATGATACCAGTATAGGGAGTCTTTCTTCACCTCCACTGCTCTGTTTCTCTCTGCCTCCTCGTGATTCTCTCTTTCTTCAGCTAACAATGCCAGTATGTTACTTCTATGTGAGGAGGCTGCCTGCATGAGGGCAGTGTGGTGGAGATGGAAGGAGCGACCGTGTGAGGCGGTGACATCAAGACAGGTAAGCCTAATAGCACACTTCACAATGGGTCCCTTTGCTCTCTCGCGTTTTCTCTCTCTCACATACACAATAGTCTTCAAGTGAGCCACTGAGGGCAACTAGTTTGAAGGAGAAGAAATGGAAAAGAAAGATGGCACTGGTCATCCTCTGAGCTCCCATTAAAAGCATCTTAAAAACTGCAGAAAGCTGGATGAGGAGTGAGAGACAGCATTCAGTTCAAGTGTAGACAGAAAAAATGAAATGGAGGAAGAGGGGTGAACAAAGAGACAGTGTTTATGTGTGCGAAACAACAAAGTACCAGGCGGTGTAACCCCTAAACTGGCTGATTGAAAGTGAAAAGAGCCAAGAAAAGGTCTAATTTCCAACAAAAAGTTAAAAGAATACTTTTGATAACAGCAGGTTTAAAATGAGACAAAGAGCAAAATAGAAAGAGCAGCAAAAATCTAACAGATATTGTGGCACAGATCAAGTTAAAACAAAAACAAAATGCTCTGATAAAGTTGTGTTAATGTGATCAAAAATGGCTCCTTCTTTTTGCTTGATCGTCTCCAAGGTGCTGTTCCAATTTAGACTGAGAGGTGCCACAGCTGTCACCTGCTGACAGGTACTTGTCATGCCACTGACACGGAGATACTTTGAATACATTACAGCAGCCATTTTTATCGCAGGTATTATCATACCTTTCAATCTTTCTTGCAGGTTATTGCAGCTCAGTAATGACAGCAGACACATTTAGTATTATTTTATAACAGTTTTAGATCCAGATTGTGGATACAGAGGGAAAGTAATTTAGTCTCACAAAAATATTGAGAATTCTTTTATCTTTTTTTTTTGTTTGTTTTAAGAACATAACTCTGCTGGTGAAAGGGTTCCTTGGTTCAACAATCTAGACTATTTTAGTTATAATTGCAATTTTCTTATATTTTCTTGAACGTTTCTAAAAGAATAACATATATTTAGCAAATTCATGGTTTCAAAAACACCACATAAATTCTTATCACAGTAATGTCTGTTTCCTTTTATTTTTTTTATTTGTGAAATTTCTACAACATATATTTTTTCAATTGATTGATCAGTACTTCTATGTCTGAATTATTAGTTAATAATTAATTATGATTAACAGATTTGTGTCTGTTGCTCTCAACAGTTTACTTTTGACAAAATTGTTTTTATTTTGTCATATCACAGCAAGTACAAATAGAAATGCAATTATAATTATATTCCATTATCATGTCGTTCACACTTAACGCTCTGCAATAGTACATCAGTTCTATAAAGGCTTAATTTGAAATTCTAAATTCAAGTGAAGATCATTTTCTTTTGTTTCCTATGTGGTTTCTAGTGTCTTGAACGAAAGACAAATGATGTCACGGGTAATAAGAAAATTCACATCTGTTCAGCTTGATGTGAATCTGAAAATAAGTGAAACAATCTAAACTAACTGGGAGAGTCTCCAAGAGAAATATGTTGTACTGCTGCTTTAGTGCTTTAGAGATCAGGCTGTTACCGCAGAATAAATATGAAGGAGGGAAGTAGAATACAGAAAAAGGTTTGATCAAGGGGAGTGGAGTGTGATGTATGTTGTCTGTGCCACCTGCTCTCTCTATATTCATTATCAGCTGGCTCTTAGTTTGAACATAGTGATGAAAGAGGCGTCGGAGGCTAAGGACCATGAAATAACTTACCTAGTGAATCAGAAACGCACACACAGGAGCCAGCAGCAGCAAAGGCACCAGAAAACAAAGGCAAAGAGAGAAAGACGGGTTAATATAAACACACAATCCGCATGAGGTTTGAGTGTACTGTGCAAACACAGTACAGTTGAATAAAACTCAAGCTATTGTGCAAAGGGATTCACCCTCTGAGGCAGTGGTAAATAAAAAGCTGGATAAAATCAGAAACTCAAATAAATCATGTCATCAGAGCAAGAAACAGTGCTGTATTTATTTTCCCTGTTCTGATACAGGTTTGTAACCAAGTTGTATGAGTGCTGCATTATTACAGTTTCTATCAAACTAGTAACTTTTAATGAGTTCACTCTCTAATATATCACATGATGCAGCTGTGTAAGGACTACATCAAAAATCAATTTTCAATCTTGACTGACTGTTGAGCTTCAATATCTCATACAAAAGCAAGCAAAAAAAAAAAATCACAAAACACAGTATTTATCACACACACACACACGCACAGACAAATCAGCAAAACCGCTTGAACCACTGGCAGCAAAGCCATGAGAGGCTGATGGAGTGGTTGTCTTGGAAACAGAAAGTGGCATGGGTTATTACGACGGGAGAAATGAAGGGTGAGGGGGGTAAGTGAGGGCCATGATTCAAAGATCTGCAGCAAGACAGAGGTGTGCGTGTGTTTGTGTATGGTTACCGGGGTGATTACAGAGAGGGTCACCTGTACATAAGTTCCATTCGCTCACCACATCCATCAATACTTGGCATTAGACAAATAAATCAATAATTCAAACAAAGTACATAGTAGTGCTTAATACACAACAGCTAAAAAAACAGAGAGAGAGGGGAAATGGATAAAGAGGGTGGGATCATAACAAGCACAGGCAAAGTGACAGCTGCCCCAGTCCCCTCCGTTTCCCCTTTCTCTCCATTGTTCCTTCAGCCGTCTCCCTTCAGTGGGTTTGTAGGTGCTGATTTTTGTCCTGCTTCACGCCCCCCTCTCCCCTCTTTCCAACCCACCACCCTTTGACAGAGAGGAGAAAACAAGTATCTAGGCAACCCAGATTCTCTAACTGAGAAGAGCTGAGAAGAGGAGAGGAGAGGAGAGGAGCGGAGAGGAGAGGAGAGAAGAGAAGAGAAACTGCATCGTGATAGAACCATGAATACTGATGAGACCCTTTAAAAAGACTCGTTGAATGAGAGGAAAAGCAGGAGAGACAGAGTGAGCTATCCAGTTCAGTAGTGCAGACAACAAAGAAAGAGACAAAAGATACATGTCAAACAAATCCCTCAAGAAACTATGGTAAATACATGTCCAGTTAAAGGGGTAGAGTAAAAAAAAGTCAAGCAGTTGCATCTACAGTATTAAGAACTACAACTGTGACATATAAAAAGCACTGTCTGTGTGACAGTTCATACCTTAACATAACCACAGTGCATTATTTCAGCCAACTATATTTTAAATCAATCAGTGGTACCAAATGAATATTTTCAATGCCCCAACATAAGAAGAGAAAATGTGTCCCTTCACTGGGCCTAACTGTATCATTGCTCATATACATACATTGTTGCTTGTTAAATTTAATTCCTGATCTACACCCAAGAAGACCTGAATTTGAACTTGATATTAAAAACATCCACAGTGCAGGAACTTTTTTTTCCTCACTATTCACTAGCTGTTTATTCCTACTGAAATAGAATTAGTAGTAAACATCTTTTCAAAACATTGAAAAAAAATATACATGGAAAATTGGAAATTATGTTAATTTCAGTGTGTCTTCAGGCGTTTGCATGGTGCTCACATGAGGGCAAGCTGCATGATAGATAAGGTTCCAGAAAAGAGGATTTGCCTCTGCTTTCCAAACCCCTCAAGACACGCGAGATGGCAGAGGAGGAGGAGAAGGCGGGAGAGAGCAGACATAAAACAGTGTTAATGTGTGTGTTTACTTTGATCTACCTTTTTTATTCAGCCAACAAAATAATAAAGTTTCACGCTTTCCTTTTCAGTCACAGTGGTGAAAAAGTGGATCCCAGCTGCCAAATAACATTTGCTGATGATGTGCATCCCCAAATGGGTATAAATACAACAGTCCAACAGAGAGACAGACATGAAGGAAATAAGCAATGAAAAATGTATTCAGCCTGCTGACAATTCAATTTGTGTAGAATGTTTCAGATTTAACGCTTGCATGCTGACACACACACACACACACACACACACACACACACTCACACACACATATGCTTAGGACAACTGGATGCTATCTGGTATGTTATGTTAGCTCATGTCCAAACCCATGTTATTTCACTACATGTATGACCACTGTAACATATAATGAATGAGGTGCTGTGGCATGTTGCAACATTCAGGGCAACTGGGCTTGGTATCTATTATGGAGAAATCCTGAGAGACAGCTAACCTCCCTCACACCTACATATAGGGATGTCAGCCTTCTCCAAGCAAAGGCAGTCAGAGTCAAAATAAATAAATAAATCACATGCATGTCCAGATTAGATCTGCAATTATACTGAGCAATCAGAGGAGAGCTGCATTAAAGCCCTGTGGGACGTAATGTGGGCCATTTCCAAGCGGCATCTCTCACAGCCATATAAAGAAAAAGCTTTCCACAGAGCTGAGCTCATTCCGAACACATAATTGTCCCCCTCTTCCCCTACAGCCTCATTACAGTACAATTTGATTACAGCATGAAAGACAAAGGAAGAGGATGAAAAATACTATCCATCATCTATGAAGTCGATGCGGGTCTGTTTGTATCTCTGTCAGTTTTAGAAGCAGGCGTAATGTGTGTCAGTCAATCAATCAATCAAATTTTATTTGTATAGCACCAAATCACAACAAAAAACATCTCAGGGCACTTTACAAAGTAAGGTCTACACCTTACTATTGTGTGTGTGACTTTAAGCGAGCTGAGAAAAGCAGAACTCTATAAAAAAAGTAAAACTGCATGTCACATCCACTTGAATTTCACAGTGTAGATCTATACATTTTCATCCCTGGTATCAGAGCCACAGTAGGTGGACCTCAACTGGCCTTATGCAGCTGTAACTGAAGTCAGCCCATTTTCTGTGTATGACAGCAGCAGAATGAGAGTTTTGCCTCTGTTAACACATCAACAATTGGGTCCGTCTGCTCCAAGTGAGGAAGATTTCATTGGCCTCTATTACTCAGTATGTGAAGAACTGTTTGTGTCTGACTAGGCAATAAGCTCAGTGTCACTGTCACTTTCATCAGCAGAGACTCTCTTTTTCTCTCACTCCTTTGTCTTTGTTTCTTTCTTTGTCACTGTGTCTCACAAGGGCAGCCTTGGAAAGCAGATATCCAGCCCTCCAGGAGGGAGGCAGGTGTCACAAATAATGAGGAGATCAACAGGTGAGAACACTTGAGATGGCTTTAATAAAACAAAAAATAAACACTGGACAGAAAACGACAATGATAGAAAACCACATATGTACAAACTCAAGTGAAAACAGGAGACGTGCATAATGTAAACAATACCAGACAATGAGAGGAACAAAACCAGGGCATAAATTTTCAGCTAATAAACTGAGACACAGGTGTTGAGCTGGCAAGATAAACTAGAACCCAGGACTGGGTGCTGGGGCTAGAGCGATTGGCTGAGTGTCTGGGTAGACCGTGGCTGGGGCACAGGTTCTCTTCAGCCTATATGAGGCTGACCACACCAATATATCATTTTATTCTTCTCACCTTACAGGCAACCTGACTAATAATGTTTACAATTTCAAACTGTTCCACTGTCATTTAGAGTTCTCAGTGTGCAAAACTGCCTAGTGCAACTTTAACTCCACTTTGGTTTAGGGTGTCACCAAAAGCCTATTAGCAATAAAAAATACATTCAAGCAGACTGTCAGTCTAATAGCCCCAGTTATTGCTTCTCGGCTTTCTATATATGACAACCAATGCAGAGAAGCTTAACCTTTTCATTGTACAAAATGTGCATCTTGAATAAATGAGCTGCAGTAATATTCAAGTGCTTTCTTTATTCCATTCCATCCCCTCTGATCATCAGTCCTTGTCCAGCTCCATTAGAGCTGTTTCATATAGGAGAATAACAATATCTCAGTCACTGTGTGCTTCACCTCGCTGCCGTAAAGCTAATCAGTCTATGGCTCGTCTCTTCTTAGGCAGGCTGATTGGCCGGTATTATTCTTCAGCCAATTGCTTCCAAAGAGAGAAGCAGAAGAAGGAATGACAATGGATGGTGATGAATGTCACCCAGAGCTTAATTTAGCCAGCCAGGGCACTGTCCCTAAGCTGGCAGTAAGACAATTGGGTCATCTAATAGGTATTTATATGAGCTCCCCTTCAGCAAGCAGCTATTTGTTTCAGAGTGAAGCTGCTGCTGGAGTGGACTCTTTACCTGTAATGTGATAGCTTGCATAAGGACACAATGGAAGGTCCCAGTATAATGGATGGCTGCATGTGTCTATGTCTGTGTGTCTGTACATGTCTTTTTATGCACATAAATGCATCTGTGTTCATCATCATTTTATAAATACATATTCATCTGCTTCTTTTTAAGCATTATCAGCTAGCTACGGCTTGAGTTTGACTTGCCTCATATAAAACTGCATTAGGCACAAATGAGTAAGCAGTTGGTGAAGGTATTGACCACATGATTATGACCTGTGCAAGAGTGCAGAAGTGGTCAGACAAATGTAAGGGTTTCTGAAAGGCAGACTACAGTGATGGTCTAGTGTCCTAAAGGATGATGATGAGAAAAACAGGGCAGCACTTAGACGTGATGAAAAGAAGAACTGGGGAAAAAGTGAAAATGGAGCAAAAGGGAAAAAGTGTAGGATAAAGACAAACAAATAGACTGAATTCATTGATGCGAGCTCCAAACAACAGAAGATTTAGTGGAAGATGAGCAACAAGACCCGAGAGAAAAAGCAAGGAAAACTGGGAGAGGTTTCTTGATGATTATTGGTGTAAAATTGTATTGCGCTTTTCTTGAGGTACGGGGAATGTGCTACTGTAGTTTTGTAGAATCAAGGGTTCCATAGTTTATGTGAATTATTCCAGCTAATAGAGAACCTATTAAGGTCAAGGGGGGGGTATTCACAATCACAACCTCACAGCTGCTGATGATCAACCACTAGTAATCAGTTGAGCCTTAAAACAGGAAGACCTTTTGGTGGAAGTGCATCTGACTCCAGGCAAATAGGTTGTGTGTTCAAGTCATGCCTGAGTCAAAGCTTTTAACAGTCAATGTTGAAAAGGCTCTGCAAATGCAGGGACAGTGTGTTTGCACAGTTGGCTGCCTTTGTTCTAAAACACAGCAAAAGAACTTCATTACAACCATTTGCCTTAGACTGAAATGTGGAAATCTGAGGAAACATTTAAACCCACTCAGCAAAAATAGAATTTAGCTGAAAAGAGTGAATGGAATATTTCCACTTAAAAAATCTGAGCATTGTTACTTTTCAGAGTTTATGTACATCTGCCCGTGTCCATCAATCATACACTGTTATGCCTCACTGAAATAATTTCCTAGGAACACAGGGCTGCACATTTTTATCCTTTCTCCTGTTTTTTAGTGTGTGTGAATGCAAAGATCATCTTTATATCCTTGCCTGACATCGTCTTGTAAACCCTAATAACAGGTGACGACAACTGTCCAGAGTGACCCGATTCCAGCTTCTAAATTACTGCTTAAGTCAAACAACCTACACATAGGAGGCTAATTCAGTTACAACACCTAACTTCTAAAATCCTCTTAGTATGAAAATGCCTTCTGCTGAACATTTCTATTGGCGCTTCAAGAGACAGGCTTCACTGCCCTATGCTGGGCTCATATTTCCACAGTTAACTGGGCCTGGTGATATTTGGGTGACTCTGGACATGCCTCGTTTTTCTCTCTCCACTTAACTGTGCAGCTACTTGCAGTTTTCTTCTCTTTTCTTTGACAATGAATCAAATGTTTTCAGGGGAACAATTTTTGCTAAATACGCACAGAACAATGAGTCATAGCAAGATACGAGTTGTCTTGTGAGTACTTCCTCCTTTGTAACTTGCATTTCTTACATTTCCGCTTCCCCTACTCCACCACCTACCTCTTAGAGAGGTTCTTTCCTGGCTTCACCCTGGGGTGATCACATCCATCATGTTACTCATTTCACCCCCTAATCCACTAAGTACTTCCTTTAGTACACTACAAGTAAATTTGTTTAAAACATGGCTAAGGAAACATGAGGTAGTGGACTAAACAGTGAGTTCTGATTCCTTAAGACTCAACATAAGTGAGTAAATAAACATTACTGGAGGGTGACTAGAGCTCATTCACACACATGGGACCCATTCATCACTGCCCTGCCAAACACCCACTACATTCCCTCAACAGAGCAGCATCATGGGAAGTCTGAATGAAGCATGGCACTGTGATGGAGTCAGGGCATGCCACCGAACATGTGATATGTTTGGTGGAGTGAGACAGTCAGAATACACAGATGAGCTAAGTGTGCTCTACTAACATAATATGACTTACTGTAAATAAAATAGAAGCTGAAGTAATAAAAACATCTGAGTGCTGTAATTAAACCTAAGTATAAACAACACTGGTTTGGACTGACATGTAGATAAAACACCCACACTGCTCTCAGTTCAGCAGAAGCCGCACTGATGGCTGGCCAGGATCTAAGAGCAGGGTAAGGCCATTATAAACCCTTATTACAATGCCGGAAAATGAAATGAATACCTACAAGTGCATGGTAATACTTTTATTTAGCATGGAATAAAGCCTCCCTTGGGTGCTCCTACTCTTATAGGAGTCAACCCTGCCTGACAGACATATATTTAACCTTGCACACACACCAAGCATTAAGTAGGTTATTATTTATTTCCTTTGCCATTTCCTGCCCTTAAACAAAATCAGCTGGAGTGACTGAGGGCTCCATTCCTCTCTGTTGGTTTTAGGTTGTACACTAAATGGCTTTTAAACTGCATATGTCTTTTTAAAATGTAACACTAAGTTCTGAACACATACACACACAAAGAGATGTGGATATGCATGGTTTGTGCCAGTCAAACTATAACCTGACATTTCCTCTGTATTTTTGCCTTTTAAATGTGCCAGTAAATAACTAGGATGAACAGACGGCAGGTGGTTAATGAATCTAATTAGTCAGTGTCAGGCCAATTAAGAGGTCTGAAAAGAAGCATTGTCACATTATAGATAGGATAGGAGAGTAGTGCATGTCTGTGTTTGGTTGTGTGACAGCCAGAATCAATCCCATTTATCACCAAAGACCGAGGGACAACCAGCCAAGGAATGGATGTGTTTCTGTGTGCTGCACTTTACAGCTTTATATCTGCATCATTGTACAAATTGTGTATTTGCCAGCACTTGTATTTTTCTTTGATACTGTGTGTCTGTGAGTGCAGGAGGCTATGTGTGTTTGCATGCCAGCAGCTCATTATAACTCTTTGGACCCGGGCACAGCATATCTTCATAGCTTCTTATTCACTTCAGCAGGCTGAAGGCTTTGAAACTGTCAAAGGCCTTTTAGATCATTTCTCAATTAAGAGTATATATTATATTAAAGGATTTACATTTCACAAAAGTGTCTTTGTCTGCTTTTACACTATAGAAATTGGAGGTGTTGTACTTCTATCTGTCGAATGCTTGTATCTGTCAGTGTTTTTTTTACACTAGGCTCAATAGGGAATTGAACTTCTCAGCAAGATCTGAGACAATTAAAAAAGCAAACAAAATAAAATGCTATGCTAAACTTGTGACCGCAAACAACAGAGCTCCTCAGCAGCCTCCTAAAGCTGATGAGTTTCTGCACAAGGGGGCACTAAAAACTAAATATGTTTAGGGAAACAGCGCAGTGTCTGAAGGGTGAGTTATTTCTGGTAATGAATTCTCTTTGCTGATGTGACCTGAAGTAACTTTTGCACACATGCTGAGAGAGAGAGGGAGCATTCCTGAGCTTGGGTATTAACAGTGAGGAACGTTTCCATAAATTTATCAGCATGATTTAATAAAAAAAAAAAAAAGACCCCTCTAACACCTTGCTGGAGTGAGATGCAGCAGCCATAGTTACAGATTCAGAGATAACAAGGTTTTGGTCATGGGAGAGATAATTCATTTTGGATGGAAAGTGAAGCTCTCACAAGTTTTTGTACCTGTTAACTATGTGTGAAAAACAATCTCATGATACTGTGATTGTCAGTTATTATTTTAATTTAGTCAATATGCTGTTATTACAAGTTCTACTGCTTGCTTGAGGTACCCTGCATCATTAAAAGTTTTGGAATCAAGTTTTAGTTTTGATGAAAATATTAATTTATGGAAACAACAGCAACATCAAGAAGGAGTATGAGAAGCTGGAAAAGTACCAGGGACTGAAAGAGAAACTGGAGAGGATGTGGAAGGTGAAAGCTAAAGTGGTCCCAGTGGTGGTAGTGGCACTTGGAGCTGTGACTACTAAACTGGGAGAGTGGCTCCAACAGATTCTAGGAACAGCATCAAAGCTCTGTCCAGAAGAGTGCAGTGCTAAGTACAGCTAAGATACTGTGCAGAACCCTCAAACTCCTAGGCCTCTGGTTGAGGATCCGAGGTTGAGGAATACAGACACCGCCCCATAGGGGTATGAAGGGAACATTTATTTATTTATTTTAATAGGAGGACATTGTCCTTTCCTTACTTGTCCTTTTATTTTGTGCACCTGTGCGTGTGATGCTGGTAGAGCTCATACATTTTCATGGCTGCAGCTACAAATTATTTTCATCATTGATTAATAGCAAATTATTTTCTCAGTTAACTGATCATTGTTCTCTAAAGTATCAAGGAAAAAATGGAAAGTCACAGTCTTCAGTCTGTTTTGTCTGACCAATGGCTCAAAAACCATGTTCGATATACTATTACAAAGTTTCCAATTCATTTTCTACTGATTTACTACTTGATTAGTTAACAAATCGTTTCAGCTCTAATGTTTTTATCTCTCCATATAACCGTATCATGTAGGCTGCATGAATTTTAAAAAGTCATTTTTAACTTGACAGTTTTACTTTGTGAAACACATAAAAACAAACAATACAGACAAACAAAGACTTAATAGGTTAGCGCAGAATCCTACACTGGCATACAACACAATGTATGTGTAGAAGATTTTTCACATCGTTGTTACTGTAGTATGCCTTGTTTTCTGAGAGGTTTAAGACCATTCATTGAAGGTTTCTTGAGAGGATGTTTTTGCTTTCATCTGCTGTCCATCCACTCCCCTGACAGGTGCTGAATTTGCAACAAGCCAGGAAACTATAGTCTGAGATGGTCCTATTGATGAATCAGCTTGCACAATCAATGATTCTCTTTGAGTGGATGCATACAGCAGACAGAAGTGTGCTCTTGACCCAGACTGAGGGCCCCACTGATGCACCGGACACATGCACAAACACACAGGCTGGCCCAGGCCCTGGCCAAAGCCCTGATTGCATCTGGCTTGTTGTCAGTGGCCATCTCAGCTCCTCAGGGGCTCATGCTGCTGTGATGGAGCAAAGAAGGCTGGCCTCCCTCCATATATACTATCCATCTACACATCCCCACCCCCCAAAACACACACACACACACTATTCACCCCTTCTCAGGACAAATTGAATTTGGATGTGCTGATAAAACCAGAAGACAGCACTAGGGGCAGAGGGGGAAGGGAGGTAATTTGATACCGCCTCCCATCCCCTTTCACCTCCAACACACATGCACATACAACCCCTCCATTCCTTTTCCTCCATCCTGCACCCCATGTCCTCCATTACCTGCATCAGACAAACATCCTTCTTTGACAGGAAGAAAACAGATGAGAGGAAGATGAGAAACACCGTTCCTCTGATGTCTGGTCATCTGTGCTGAATGATCACATGCCATATACAGTGGCTACATTGTCTTATGTGGAAAATAAGCCCAAAACAGGATTTCTTCTCTAAATATTGAACTAAAGTATCTTTTTAGGTAAGTGAAATGTTATTTTATGAAATATACAAAAAAGTGCATGTTTTGATAATTGGTGTATATTTTTTTCTTTGGCAAAAATAATTTCATATCTCCATCATACAGTTTAATCTGTGGGTAGTGAGTAGTAGTGAAACAATGAAAATGATAGGCAATTGGTTAATAGTTTAGGTCATTTATCAAACAAAAATAGCACACATTTCCTATTTCTAGCTTTTATATAGTGATGATTTACTGCTTTTCTCTGTTTTATGTCATTGAATATTTGGGGGCTTTGAAGTTGAAGAACATATACCATTTGGTGACATCAAGATAAAAAGAATACAGAAGCACCTCACCATAGTTAATGGCACTGTGCGGTGCTAAATGGCAGCTTGTTCCCACCCAAACACAGTACACTTACTGTGTTACGGGGTAACT
Organism: Monopterus albus; assembly: GCF_001952655.1. Taxonomy (NCBI): domain Eukaryota; kingdom Metazoa; phylum Chordata; class Actinopteri; order Synbranchiformes; family Synbranchidae; genus Monopterus; species Monopterus albus. The sequence continues at coordinate 3,961,444 of NW_018127976.1, read as the reverse complement.
GAGTGTAAATCCTGGCCACAATGGCTCCAAGTGGGGCGTGACGCGTGAGCACTCACAGATGTTTGGCTACAGGCTCTCTGAACAGTCTTTACTGAATTAGCCAGCCACTAGAGTGAGCTGTCTGGAACTGAAGGTTTACACAGGTCAGTGCTCCTTTCCAGCCCTGCAGCCATAAGGCCTCTGAGCCACCTACAGCTGGGACATGCAAGATGAACCTCAACCTGAGGCTGTCTGGGTGAAGAGAGAAAGAAGACGGTTCAGACCAACTAGCCGACAGATGGATTGTCTTAAAGGCTCCCTAAGCAGACACACCACAATCTACACACTTTTGGCACACAAAGACACAATACACAAACTCATGCAAAAACAGAAAGTCAGGCAGGTGTGTGTGTGTGTGTGTGTGTGTGTGTGTGTGTGTGTGTGTGTGTGTGTGTGTGCGTGTGTGCAGCATTCTCACATTCTTCATATGGATAGGTAAAAAGAGAGGTGACCTGTCAGTGGACCTACCCTGACAAAAGGGTAGGTCTCTCTTGCACCCACACCAGTCAGATTAGGTTACAATGCCAGCCCTCCTAGCAAAGCTGATGAATGGGTACTAACTCCCCATCCCTGTATTCCCACTGCCCAACTCATCTATTAGTGAAACTGACATAATTGCAAAGGGGTGGGGAGTGGGGGGCACCATCCAGTAATATCAGGATTACCAATATAAAAGGCCTTTAAATAATTCACAATAGAGGTGGCCACCCCACACTGGAAAATGGACTGTTTGTCACAGGATGAGATCACAGTCCCTTAGACGCAGAGAAGTGTGTGCGTGTGTGTGTGTGTGTGTGTGTGTGTGTGTGTGTGTGTGTGTGTGTGTGGCGGATCTTTGTATTTGTGTGTCTATGTATTGTATATGTGTGTTTCTACCCTCATGTCAAGAGATAACTAGATTTGTGTAAATAAAAGAATGGGTCCCAATGCATCATAGCATGTGTTGTCAGGGGAAACAACAGGGCTGTGACCTCCCACACTCCTCACATTCAGTCTTAACAGCAACTCAGTCTGGAGCCACCTTCATTAATCAAGTGGGCGTGTGTGCATTTGTGGAAAAAAATGAGAGGAGGGCTGTCTGTCATCTCTGTTTAAGTAAACATCCGGCATCAACATGTACTGTGACTACAACTTAGGCTAATGTCTAAGCATGATTAACTGTGTCTCATTGTTGGAATAATGTGGTCGACTGATTAAGTCTCGCCAAGCTGAATGGCTCATTTGAATATTAACAACCTACTACTTGTATTTCCATGTTCTGTGTAAAAGAAGGGCTTGAAGGCCAGATATTGTTCTAACCCACAAAAAAATCTGCTTTGGAGACACCAGGATTTCAGTTATCAATAACTTAACTGTAAGCAATGTTAAACACTAACAACACAACAGCCTAGTTTTGTCCAGAGCAGTCTAAACACATACGTGAGACATTTGATGGTTTGAGGCTACACTGTTTCAGCACTGATGGAAAAGTCAGGGCATTAGCTGCAGTTCATTCCAGTGTGGTGGGTTGAATACTGTCATATAATTGTGCACAATGGAAAAAATGAATCGTTACCGCATACTCGTACTTATTAAATTAACTGGTCAATTTCTTAGGCAAGTTTTCTGATCAGGGCACTGGTCAGTTTCTAAGCATTTCATAGTGCCTGAAATATTGCATTGCAAATTTGCTTTGGGAAACGAGGTATGGACAGAAGTGTCTAATTATGAGAACTGTGTTTAGTGTTTTGCAAAAAAATGAAGCAGAGAATGTGCTTATAGTTTAGTGTACCAGGTGGTTTCAATAACTGTGCCACAAGTACCACTTTTTGTGTGTTAACAATTGCACAAGAACTTTAATACAGTATATAACTTTAAATGCCTTGTGTATTCTCTGGAGGGCATCAGCTTATCCCAGCATATACTGGGTAAAAGGTAGGAAAATTTCCCAAAACACATCATTTCAATTAATCTGAGCTGTATATTTTTGTACTGTAGTAGAAAATAGAAGTAGTTATTGTCTTAACCCCTTATCAGTCAGGCACAGATCTGTGATCAGTCCTCTGCATGGCTTCATACCCTACCAGGAGCATTTCAGAAGTAGATAAATGTTTTGTTTTGTTTTTGTTAATTGCTGGTATTTTCTACTCTGTTGTGCTGTAGCCTACAGACAAAGCCTACAGTTCAATCATTATGAATGGCTTTAGTTATTAAAAATACATTCATCCTCATAATTATTTTGTACTCCTACTTGAAAGTTCTACTTGATTAGTGGGTTGACCTGTTCAGAAGTGTGCCAGAAGCAACTTCCATCAAAAATAGACTGGCTTCTGAAATGTGCAATAACAGAGAAGAACTCGCCGAGACTGAAGACGCCATACACCACCCAGTACGTCAGCCATTTGGTGTCATCTTTTTTCCCAGGACTTTCGATGGCTTTGGTTGAGTAATACGCTGGATAGACAAAACCGACAGGCACACCTGGTGGAATTACAAGCACTGACTATAGTGGCAGCGATCAGCTCTGATGACCACGTTGCAGCCGCAACACAACACAGCCATTACTGATATAAGGGGTAAGGTGAAAAGGTCACAGGTTTGACACAACAACTGCCATAAGGTTCAAGGTTTAAGGATTGTATTGTCAATTCACCATACAGTATGTGCAGGACATACAGAAAATCGAAATACCGTTTCTCTCCCTAATTGGGTGTCATAACATTTAGGAGCTAAAATAGAGTAAAGTAGAATAAAAAAATGAAATTGAATAGAATAAGAACTGGATTGACGTAAATAGGAGAAACCTAAACGGTACAGCCAAGAACTGATTCCTATTACTCAACAGAGCTGTCTCCATCAGTTCTCATAACCTTATCATACTGTCCCAGTGAGGATGCATCACCCACAGCTTGCGAAAATCCTTTTCTTTCTCACTCGTGCTTGGAATGATATAGTAACAAGACTACAACAACATCCCTAAAACTACTGTACCAAACATAGAGTGACCAAACTGCCAAACTTGACCAGACTCCTACAGGGCCCATCAGGGGAAATCAGCCTCCCTTAGATAATAAACAGTAATGACCTGTTTCGCAACACGTCTCAGAGTCTTTCTTTTTGTCGGCATGGTGATGAGGACAAAACAGCGGAGCCAGCAGAAAGAAGCTGTGCCTGGGGTGGCCGGTAATTACTGTTAATTGGTTTAACATTCGGATGGATGGTAAGAAGGATAAGAGAGAGAGCAGTGGAAAGAAGGATAGAGTTCTCCCTCCAAGCTCCCTCCAAAGCTCATTTGATGTGATAGGGTGTGTTATCACAGCTCTCTATCAGTAGCATGAGCTAATGTAATAATGAGTGGGGAGGGAAAGTTAGATATGCAGGACAGCCAGTAGACATACAGTCTGGTAAACAAGTATCAACTTTTATGTGAACCGCCAGACATGCATTAAAAAACCATGAATTATGAACATATACAACAAACAAACAAGCACTAGCCATGGTGCGCAGGTACACAAAGAATATGAAGACCATGTCTGCAAAGAAAATCAAGGTTTTAAAAATATAAACAATGGGTCTATATACTGTGCAGCCATTCACATGCACTACTGTAAAACACACACTCAAATTGCCCAGGCCCTGAGGGGAGCTGCTCACTGATAAGACAGTCTGAGGGCCATTTACAGCCATTTGATGCCTAATGAGCCTCCTATCAGTGACTGTGGGCAAAGTGATGAGGTGAGGAGTATTCCACATTCAGCTCCATGCTAATGCCATGACCATAACCTCATCAACAACTTTTGGAAACTTACACAGTTCTGCATGATAATCATGCTAGTTCTTTGCGTCTCTCATACTGCATGTATGAGAGACGCAAAGAACAACAGATTTTGGGTGAAGATGAAAGACACTTTGTACCAAAGGCTCCAGTGTGGGTGTATAGATAAAAACAAAACAGTGAATGAATAAATTCCAGAGAACGGTGACCCATATGTTAGCCACGGGACTTTCTACTCACTTTCTCAGAAAATATTTGCAGAGCCAGTTTGTTTAATGTTTTTGACTTGTGCATAGCTGTGTTTCTTAGTATATTACCACACCCAAATTTAGGTCAGTAGCATGAAATTCAGAAGCATTGCATAGCCCTCTGTAGACATGGGCAGTTTTTAAGGCACCAAATTATCAAAATGGGCAATTTGAGAAGCAGACCAAGCAAGAAAATGATGAAATATTTCCCACTGAGGTAATGTCTCCAGAAAAATTTGTTAATACTGGTATGTCAACCTTATAAATGTACAACAAATGTGCATTGTGGTCCTCTGCAATCAACAGAATGCTCTTACATGTTTCTCAACATAGAATTTAGGCAAAAATGTGAAAAAAAAATAGGGTGCAGGTACTCAAGCTAAAAAAAGCAATTATATATAAATAAAGTTACCTTCAGTAACATGCAGATGTGCTAACACTCAGGAGACTTCTACAATTACCAGTTCACATGGAGACAGTGTTTAATATTCACTATTTGTGCATACAAGAAGAGGCAAAAAGAAAAAAGCTATGCCGCATTATGAGCACACTCTGGGTTGCCTGCTGTAGCTCCTTTTCTTTTTGTTTTCTTAGCCTTTCCTTCCTTGACATTACGCTGCAATTGGCAAATGAGCAAAATTAATGCCGTGTATGATCATTAAGGGCAAATTTCTCTAAGCTAAACCAACAGTATCATATAATGTTTGTTTGGGTAAAACAGCTTGGTGACAGAGCTGTTGCATTACAGGCTGTAACTGTCAGCGGCTCAGTAGTCAAACAAATACTGCGGTTACTTTTTCTGTAGATAAATTTTAAATACATGATATAAATTACTGCAAGTACTGTAAATTAGGCCAACTTCAATAAGGTTAGTTCAGCTACAGTATTTTGATGACAAAACACTAATACACAGCTAAAGTAGCTTTATATCTATGATGTGGACTCACTAAATCAGTTTGTATAATTAAAAAAACTAGCAAACCTATGATAACATTTGAGATGCAAAATACAATAAGATTAGATGAAGGGTTAAACTTAACTCAAATGTGAGCTTGTAATGGCTCCATACTATTGTGCTGAAATGACAATCAGGTGACTTGCTCTATTAGTGCTCCACAACATTGCAAAAGAACGCAAAGATTCAGGACACATTAGTGGGAAATATAACTGGAGTTGGCTGTGGAGAGGAGGATGCTTCACAAACTACTGAACAGTACGAAGAACATCTCACATCCCCTCCACGACCTACTGGTCGAACAGAGGGGGCCTTTCAGTCTGAGACCTCTTCAACTCCGCTATGACAGTGAACACTATACAAAGTCTTCCCTGCCAATGGCCATCACACTATACAATGACTCTCCTTTGTGCCAGGAGAAGGATCTCCTCCACACATATTCACACAATCACTTTGTTAAATTTTCCCTGCACATTTTGTGAAGTTACTTTCAGATTATCCACTAGACTTGCACTAATATACAGTTTAACTTTGTATCCTGTTATTGTTTAGTTTTAGGCTCCTTTTCTACTATAGTTTTCATCTTATTCTCTTTTTATTATATATTATTTCTTCATTATTTTTAGTCTACATAGCATTTGAACATACTGTATAAAACTTCCTTTTCTAACTACTGTTACACCCGAATTTTACCAGAATATGAATATGAATCCTTTGGGGCTTAATGAAGTACTCTGTCCATCTATGGCATCACATACAGTTGAGCCTACAGGTTAACACATACTGTAGCTAAGGTCATTACATCACCAACATCATGTCAAGATCCACTGGGTTTAACAGCACCATGTAAATCACAGAATGTGTCCCCACTGCGATATATAACTTAAGTGCATTGTCAGCTTTCCGCATTGAGTACAGCAGATGTCTGTATTGTATGACAAGATATCAAAGAGCTCTTTTGGCCTCAAGTTAAATTTATATCACTGCCCTTAATCATGACAGCTTTAAAAGTCTCTCTCATGCCGACAAAGAGATGATCTCCAGATGCTCTCTGTCATGATGCCTCAGTCTCAGTCATGGGTGTCTGCCTGATGCTAAGGTGCAGCATAACTTTGTGTCAGACAACGATGTGCGTCATTAAGATTCCTTAAATCTGCTTGACTTTGTCTGTGTCTAAGTTTGTCTCTCCTCTACAAAGTTAATTATTCCAGAATTTCCGACTTGAGCTTATGCTTTCTTCATAGCACTCCACCTACCTTCCTCTCTCTCCCTCTTAACAACTGACAGTCCTCACTGTCCTCATTTCTAAATCTTGTCAGCACAATGCAAGTTTTAGCTTGGATGAGACACGGTGGTGATGGCTGCTTGAGTTCATCAACAGGGGTATATGCCTGAAAGTTAACCAGCACTGGACCATTAGGCTTTCAATGTGTAAGCTCCAGGAGCTGTTATCGTCAGAGAGCGATGCTTCAAAGATGTGTGTGGTGGGAATTGAGAGTCAAGAGGATTCGGGCTTTAAAGTACTGTAGTTGTGGGGAAGTTTTCCAAAGTACATCAAGTGGAGATTTCCTCACAGAGGGGGGGAGAGACAGTCTTACAGTCAAAGAGATGAGCTAAAGGAGTAATGTGTAAACCATCTGCATGACTGATAAAAGTCATTTGTGTTCCCATCTAAGTATTCAAATAGTCTATGAACAGGAATCCCTCATAAAACAAGAGCAGTCAGGGAGAAACTGAGTGAAACAGAGGGGGTCCGAAAATGTTCATTGTTTGAAAATGTGCAAATCCTGCAATACTCAGCCACATACAAATACACATGCACTTTATAGACCACAAAACAGATACTGTATTCCTGGCTGAAAAATCAGATTTATGTGCACACAAAGAGTTTGGTCAGTAAGGTAAGCTCTGCATATCTCTATTGTGCTCCCCTACTGTTAGATATTTTACAGTGTAGCCCTATGAAGTAGGGGGTCATACACTGTACAGCCTGCTCATAGGTTTAATGAAAAGCATCACAGCAACACTGCCAATAAACAAAGGGAATCCATTTGTAGCTATTTCACCCATGGTTTAAGGCAAGAATCTGAAAGACGCCGACAAGGACGGTGGATCATCAATGGGACGTTCTCCGCCCTTGTCTGTGTCTGGAGAAAAAAAGTCTTTGTGCTCCACGTCAAGGTGACAGCAGGAGAGAGTCGGCATGGCTGGTTTCTGCGTCACACCTGTTATGCTCCTCATGATGAAAGCACTTTAGCAGAGCTCTGAACAAAACGTAGCTCATCACATCCCTAACAAGTTTGTTCAAGTTTGCACCATCGCAAATTCAGCTGCACACGTATCTGTGTGAAGCAGGAACCTGCCAGAAAAAGTTACTCCTGCTGTAATGAGCCATCCCTCAACTTGTGAACCAAGCATGAAGTTCTCATATTGTGGAATGGTGATGCTCAACACCCCATGTCTTCAAAGTGCCTCTGAACATTGGGGTAATGTGAGATTCTTGATATAAGGTGAAGCACAGGACATGGTTTTGATCCCTGAAGCCAATGACTGACTTAAGGGTCCTTAAATTTAAACCATTCTTACTCACTTTTCATGATACCTGCATCAACTAAAAGTCTGAAATATAAACCAGTTATCTACATGATCGAAAGACGTCCTCGGCCAAATGAGAAAAACACATTACATCCCTTTTAATGTGGAAGGGTTTTCAAAAGTTATTTCTGTGAGTAACGACAGTGGTTAGTAAAGGGAATTTGACCCCATTTCACTTGTAAGACTAAACAAGCTCCAACAGTGACGCCACAGTGCCCCCTGCTGCAGTCTGAGTGGAGCCATAAGTCAACAGCGCACCATGAAGCTGCCAGTGGATCACTGTGACACCCAGGAGAGGGGATCATACTTCTTTTGATATATGCTCCTGCCACAGTTGAGCAAGTCAGTGTGGAATGAGATGTTTGGTATAGCTCAGGAAAAATCACTATCCACCTTAAGTGTAATGTGCTTTTGTATAATCTGTGAAAAACCATAGCATATACAAGTGCTGTTTGATTCATATTCACACCATTTATGCTAAGAAAGCAAGGTGTTTAGGATGGAAGCAGACTTTCATATTTTTATAGCTGGTCACTTTGTTTTGTCTAATCTCTTGTTGTGTTTTGACATGTAATATTTAAGATAGACTTTGACCTTGTTAGAAGCAGTTTTCACAGCTAAATAAATGAATAAAATAAATATTCTAAAATGAATTATTAAATTGACAGAAAAAAAAACGTACCAATTTTGATCATCTGTACATTTACAGCATGTAAATACCACATATTTGGTAGTCACAGTCACTCAAACATAAAGGCTTTGTTTGTTTTTTACACCACTGAACAGCTGCAGGCTTTATAATTATCTGTCTGACAAAATGGCCACATAAAAGAAAGCTATGGACTTTATAAGAACTTGCTAAATGATTCATTGATACAATGGAAAATGAGTCCACAGCCACACTGATAATGACAACAATTTTTTGTTTCAGCTCCAAGTGTAATCACAACAAATAGACATTTTATTTTTCTGGCTGCTACTGTAAATCCCCAAAGGTTGCAAAGAATCCTGACAGTGTAAACACAGTACGTAGTCTTCAACTGAAGCACCCCTCTTCTTTAACACAGATGTAGAGAAAAAGCATACAAGGGGTGCAGTTGTGTGTAAGAAACTGTTTTTGAAAAGATTCCTCAGAGACAATAATGAAGACAGTGAAGCCCCTGCTTATAAACTCCACAGTGATTTATATGATTTATAGAGGCTTGACAATAGAATATTTTTTAAAAAGCTGCTGCAGAAAGCATAGGTGTCAAATTTCAATGATTCATCTTGATGTTCTCTTCTAACAAGTCAGCTGTGAAATACAGGCAGTGAATGTGTTGTTCTATTTGACATAAACACGACACTCCCCCACTGAGAATAGCCTTGTTTAAACACATGAGCCATCACAAAGAGACGGGTGACAAATTAAAGGAAAAACCTGAATAAGCGGCCTCTTCCAGGACGACAGTGCCCACATCCACAGGGCACAAGGGGTCACTGATTGGTTTGACAATGAAAATGATGTGAATCCATGCTGTGCCCTTCACAATCACCACATCTCAGCCCAGTTGAACACCGATGGGAGATTCTGGACTGATGTGTTAGACAGCGTCTCCATCACCATCATCAAAACACCACACGAGGGAGTATCTTTTGGAAGAATGGTGTTCGTCCCTCCACTGGAGTTCAGAGACTTGTTCAATGTCAAGAAGCACTGAAGCTGCTCCGGTGGCCCAACACTTTACTAAGACACTTTATGTTGGTTTTTCATTTCACCTGTCACCCGTCTGCGTATTAAATAACAAAGACACACTGCCACAGCGTGATATGGTGCAGTTAATCTGCAGATACACACGTACTACACAGATACCTCCCCGCATCTACAAACAAGCAAACCAAGACACCCACAAAATAACATGTGCACCTACTATTCATTTCCACCACATACATACATACATACACACACACACACACACACACACACACATATAGTGCCTGAGGAGCCTACCTGTCAGTGTGTGTAGAGCGCTACAGGTATCACTTGCCTGCAGAAATACATTTTTGATATTCATATCCAACTCCGTCTCACTCCAATCAAAGGCCTATCACTTTCCCTCTGTCTCTCATTCCTCTTAACCCAGATATAAAGATGACACAATATGAACATGGAGTGTAGAACCCTAGTAAGTGCAGTTAAGGTAAACAAACAGGAATGAATGGGAAAAATAGAAACACCGCTATCGCTAATAAATTTGATAAAGTTATTTTCATACATAATTAAACAATTTGGTAAATTTCTAGCATTGGATTACATTAACTCCACTTGTTTACTTTGCCAAAAATCACTTTCAAGAATTTCTTGTAAATGTGTCAAAACATCCTTTGCAACCAGGAAATTGGCAGGTGACACCTCAGTGTGCTGGTATGCATTGAAAAGAAGTGAAATTATCTCACCCACTGGGGAAGCGTCTTCACTGTTTCCAAGGGAAAGAATGCAACATTTTTGCAACTAAGCATCGGGTGAGAAAGAAGAGAAGGATGAGGGGTTGTCAAGTCAGGAAGAGAAACACCAGCCCATTTCAGAACAATATACGGTATATTATAGGGTTATTAATATTTCCCTTTGAATTGGAGTGGTTTAGTGCAATGTGACATTAAATTGAAACAATCAAGTAAAGCACAAATACCTCAAAATTGTACTTGAGTAAATGTACTTAGTTACTGTCCACCACTGAGTTAGACCAAATCTAGATGTATTCTAAGTCTTAGCCAGCCATGACCTCCATGTTTCTCTCTGCGTTGATTAATGTTTAGCTTTCAGTGCCATTATGCTTTATTTTATTGCTTTTTATGGAGAAAAAGCAACAAGTCCTCTCACCAATACAGCCCATATGGTTGGTAGTCCCTTCCCTCTCATATGACCCATAGGTGCATCTCATTAAATAGCACTCCTACGGTAGCAGGAGGAATTCCACAAACATTAACAACAACATACGTCACACTACCAAGTTTTAATGACCTTTCTCAGCACCCATAAACATGATGACAAGCTAGCAGGCTAGGTACCAGCACACTACTGGAACTCCATCGTCTCAGAATCCTTCATAAATATGACATTACAGTACAATTATGAAACTGTGACTGTTTCATTACATTTTGCCACACACTTGGTTAGGTTTAGTTACAACAACCACCTGGTTAGGTTTAGGAAAAACAAATACTTGGTTATGTTTCGAAAAATACCAGCCAAACACTGGAAATGAATTTGGCTCTCCTTGAGGGAAAACCTTTTGTTTTGTGTAGGATACCTAGCCATCCACCCCAGACCTCCTCCTAAACCGGACTTTGTGCCTTTATATACTTACTCCTTTCCTCGTGTCATAATTAATCTGGTCGTTAGGTGTCAGCAAATTATAACACATAACAATTTGTCACAATACCCTGCTGGCACAAATGGCGTACAATATTCTATTGTATTTTACAGGAAGACAGTCTTAGCAAGTGTCTTTGCTTGACAACTTTCTCCTCTTATGTAATACTTTATATTCACTTTGCAGTTTATTCAGTCTCCCAAGTAATGTGTGGTATTTTTCTCCCTGCAGCAAAACTCATTTTCACAGCTGTATGACAAAATATTAGCCCAGGCTTCAGACTGATGTGACAGTGATGTGTTTGTCAAACTAAAGCAAAGGCTGGTTCTCCAGATGCAGTATTAATAGGGACTGGGGAAGAGGGGTCTCCCAGCGCAGCTAGTCTGGTCTCAGGTGTATCATCTGTGCTAACAGGACTGCTAATTGGAGAATCAGACTATGAGAGCACACATGCACACATATACACGTGAAGACAATGGTCAGACACACCGGGGGGTTGGCTCTACTCTGGGTTTTCGGGTTGTATCAGTGTGTGGAACAAGTGTCTGGACATAAAGATATTTTAGGAGACAAACTGAATATTAAACATCAAGCTATTCACTACAAAAACAAAACAGATGTGACAGGCAGAGATAAAAAGAGAAATAAACCAAAGAAACAAGATTGACTGGAGAGATTTTGACTTGACAGATCTACATTTTTACCCATTTTTCTTTTTCTCTCGGTCTCCATCTGTCTTGTGCAGAGGCAACATGTTGAATAAAATATCAGCATGTGCTGGTGATGGAGCAACCTGGTTTCAGGTCTGTGTGTGTGTGTGTGTGTGTGTGTGTGTGTGTATGTGCGCAATTCTGAACAATTTGTCACCTTACAGTACTGTGTGACCATGTTACACAGATTATCAGGATCACAGACACAAACATATACCTAAAATGCTGCCCACACTGCCCTCCTGCACTCCGTGTCTAACATGCAGTACATCCTGCAACCATGTACTGCCAAACACCATCCACTCCCATTCATTTGAGTCACACAGAGTTGTTCATTCAGAGAGAAGTGAGCCAAATCCAACTGAAAAAACAAATTTGAATACAAGCAGTTAGAACAACTGCTATTCCTGCTATGAATTATTAACATTCTGTCATCGCTACAGTCACCATTTTGTTATTGAAGTATATGAATAATATGCCAGAACTGTGTTTCTGTGCCCACACAGTATTTGTGATACTAAAACCTGAATGTCTTCACAATTAAGAAGAAAATTAAATGATCAACACAGGTGTTTTTTTGAGTGAGTGCAGCATGGATCACCAGCTGGTGGCCCTCAGGCCACATCCTGCCCATCTAAGCTTTCCATCCAACCCTCAGTATATTAATGAAATCAGAAAATATAAGGAGGGGAAAAAATGCATATTTTGAATATCTAGATTTTTTTCTTCCAAAACCCCCCCAAAAATTGAGATAGAAATCAGAAATCATTTTATTAGCAATCATTTACTGACCCCCAAATAGGTGCATCCATCTGTCAGAGTATTGTTAGCGAGTGGCCCACACAACCCAATGCAGGAGTCAGGCACCTCACTCATAAAGTTGTTCTTGCTTTGCGAGTGAGTGCGCTGAACAGCATTAGCATAGGATTGTTTTAGGCACTGTGAGAAACACGGGGTCTCGGCTTAGGTTATATGTTTTTAACCTGCTGTAATCACTGTGTGCATGATGCACTAAAAGTGATTGCCGGCCAGAAACACCCTGCTGTCTGTGGGAGCGTGCAGGCTGTTAAATACATCGCCCACTTTATCTCCACCTACAGCTGCTTTTGTCTGGATCAAGAATAAAAATCATAAAATACAAAAACAGACATGACATATATCCCTGTGATAGTAGCAAATGTTTGTCTTTGTCAAACTTTGAGGAAATTGGAACAGTGAGTGATTTTGAGATTACTAGGTGTCATTACTTTGCCATCAAAACATATTTAAGAGCAAAACTTTGGTACTGTAATCAAAATACATTTCTTTGCAACCAATAACAATGTGGATTTCAAATATAAGCTGATTGACATCACTACTGTTTTTTCAAGCAAAAATATCATTTATCACTTTTTGCTTTGTTTGCAGTTTGTCCATTTTGGTCGGTTGCCTATAGGTTTTGCTTTCAGAGCGCAGGTTTTTGTTTGCAAAGCCTGAGTCTTTGGTTGCAGCCAAAAACTTTTGCAGATCAAAACCTGTTGGCTGTGGTTCACATTACAATACAGAGGGAGGGATGAGGCGTAATAGTGTGTCTATTGTGTGTCCCTGTGACAGTGCAGGGACAGCTGTGATGAGCTAATGACTTTGGCCGAAGGTCTCTGACCTTTACTGCTATTAATTAAGTCAGGTTCTAGGGACTGACTTGCACTCCACTTATTAATGTACTGCTAATGCAGGTTGCATTTTATCTCATATTCTAAATAAGGCTATTATCTAGTTATAAAGAAAAGTCAAAAATAGAAGTACAAAGCAAATTGAACAGTTGTAAATAGCAGGTATTTTTCTTATTAATGATCTATTTTTGTTGACACTTGTGTTGACTCAGGTATGTGGCCATTTTCAGACTGTAGCTACTTTATGGCTGTAGACTGTAATATGAAAAGGTGTTTCTGGTACAAATTTGATTTGATTCTAGATTGGACATACTCACAACAAAACCCCCTTTTTTGTGTGCTCTTTGGGAGTGTCATCACTAAGTGAGGCCATACAGAGTGTCAGTGAGCGAATCAGAGCATTTACAGCACAGTGGCTTGTAAACAAGCAAACCGGGGACAACATGTCCTGAATGACTCTTCTTTCTCTCTGTAAAGACTGACATTTTAACTAATGCATTTATACAGGACAGTGCTTCTGGCACAACAGAGCAATAATAACAGAAACTATCAGATGCATGTGCATGTGTGTCAGTGTGTTTGCTTGTACATGGATGAGTGTCTTCGGAAATAAATGGGTGCCTATTACTTGTGCCTTTTATAGGCAAACTCCCTGCTGACTACCAAATGGGAATAGCATGCACACTTGACACACAGACGTGCACATACACACACATGAACATTCACATAATGAGCTCCAACTGGAGGCCCTAGGCTGTGTAAAAGAAATGTAAAGCTTTCATGCAGAGACTCAGGATTATCCATGTAATAACTCATACACATATTGTACTATACACACACACACACACACACACAAGACACATACAGGCTCACTTCATGTGATTAATATTTTTTTAAACATTAAAGCCTCTATTTTCCTGCAATCGAGTGCAGTGCTAAAGTCAAGTCTTAATTCCATGGGCATGTTCAACAGTGTTTTGCAGTGGTGGTGACCACAGACACAATACAATTTTGTGCACAGCCAGTCGTTATCGGGAGCTCTGTGAAGGTGAGGTGGAATACATTATTATACAGATGAATACACAGTGAGCAGGTGGAGTCGGGGCTGGCTTTAGTTCTGTCCAATCAAACCAGCTCCTCTGATCTCCTTTAGAGAGCAGGACGGGAACCTGACTGACTGATGTCACTGATGTCAGGACATGGAAACATATGAGAGGAAAGATTCTTTCCCTGTGTCTTCTTCTGCCTGTTATGTACTCCATTCATAAAGTTTATGTAGAAGTACGGCACATAAATATTCACTCAGCAGTCTGCTAATATCACTGAACAGCTCTTGTGCATGGAAGAAAGAAAGTCCCTGGTCCTGTAACCAGCAGCAGTTATAGTATATAGTGTCATTTACTCACAGCTGCATCCAGTGGGTGAAACCTACAGGGGTCACACATGTAACTTCATAAATGTCTCACTGTTTTTAAAATAATCAATAAAGTCATATTGGAATCATCACATTTCTGGGGAAACTGAGTGTGGTTAGGCAGAGCACACAGCCAGTGCATGTGTCGCCCACTTTATCTCCACCTACAACTGCTTTCAAAGCCGATTAAACAGCCATAAAATGCAAAAACAGATACAACATATCCCACGCAGTATTAACAAAGGTTTGTATTTCTGTTTCAGTGAATAACCTTTGCATCTAATATCAAAGCATGTAAATGCAGCGACACACCAGAGTGAATAGACCAGCAAAAGAACAGCATATGGTGCTTCAGCCTGTCTGTAAGCTTGCAGTATTTCAGCAGAGTAGGACATAATCTCAAGAGGTCTTTAGCCTTTTCTCATGAGAAGGGAGGCAATGAGAGCACAGTAGCGATGCGTTACAGAGGATCCTGCTCTCTGTCTGCAAGGATATGCCTGCCTAAAGCTCTCCAGTCCAGGCTTAGCTTCCCAGCCCTGGCACTACCTTCCTCTCTCCCTGTGCCAGTGTCAACTTTAGCTCGGTACAGCGCCAGCTGCTAATGCCAGATTCAGCTTAGCTTGTGCCGAAGCCTGCTCTCCACATTAACTGGGTTTCTTCTTTCCTTTCTATCATCCCCCCCCCTTTGCTTGGATATCTTTCATTATGTTCTCTTCCTTTGTTCATGGACTTTTAGTCATTTTTTTTCCTTTCTTGTTTGCATCTCTAGTGTCTGCTTTACCTTCTTTTTGTTCTTTAAATTGTTTCTTGCTTTGTCTAATTTAAAGTATGTTAATTGTGTGTTTATACATATGTTGGCTCAGTTAGACTGCTCATATACGGTGCAGGCAGAAGGTTTTTTTTTTACCAAATCCTTCTATTATTAGCCCACACAACAACAAACACAGACTGCTCAAAGTTCCAGTTAAGGTGATAAATATCATATTAATTGTGATAAATTACCCCAGTCTATAACATTGCTTTCCAAAATCTATTTGTCAGCCAAATTTCAAAAACAACTCTGGAGTGGCTTTGGATCTGTTCGAGTAAGTCTATGTGGTTCTGAGAGAAGCAGTCAAGTGAAACAGCTGCTCATGGCCTGGAGACGCTTGAGACAAAAGCTACAGAGATACCATACTTGTCATGCAGTCACTTGGTTTAGGAAGCACAGAGGCATTAGGGTGAGGGGAAATTAGGTCTATATTCAAAAGAATGAGTAACTGAAGTTTTGAAGAAATAGTAAATACGTACAACCAGGGGGACCTGGGCAATGCCTCTGCTCCTCAGCGCTCATCACATATTGATTCATAGATGAAAACAAGTCCTTTTTTATCTTAGTGAACCTGGGTACACCCCTCTGGGAGCCTTTGGGAGTACAGCAGGATCCCAGTAGGGGGCCTGTAACTGTCAGTTCAGTTTAGGGTCTGTCTCATGGTTGCTGACTCAAATTGGCCCCCCAGGGCAACGGCAGACCCTCCACAGGACATCACCTCAGCGGATAATAGGCAAAGTATTCAGACCAGGCTCGACAGCTGTCAGCCATGACAAACATCTTCCTGCATGACACACACATGTGCACGGTATGTTGTTGGGAGTGTATGTTGCTACTATAGAATGTCTTTGTGTGGCTGTGTGGATATGTGCATGACTGCTTTTCTACAGAGGGATGTAATGTGTGCGCTTTCTTGTCTGTGTGTGTCTTTCCTTTTTTGGCACTGCTTATCCAAACCTCTGGTTACACACTCAGCATTTCCAAACAATATTCAGGTGATGCCATGTCAGGAGCAGTTTGGCACATCGGCAATGTCTTCCTGTAGGAGAGCTGTCAAGGAGAAGAAATCAAATACCCTCACGTGACCAGCTAATGCTGCAGTCGCCTCAGAGCTAAGACAGGCTTGGTGACAGGACCTGATTTCATGCCGTTAACAGAAATCCACAGGAGAAGATGGAGGAGCCGCCTGATACTTTGCGATATGAAATAATATGATTCGTACCCCAGGCTCAGGGACATCTATGTCACACTGCATATGCTGTACAGCTGGAGCAGTGTTTTGTCAACAAAATGTTATCTATGCTTGTGGCTTAGCAGATCTATATCAGTAGCTTCGGCAGGCTCATGCACTCATAGTGCTTGAGGTTCAGAACCAACAGGCGACCTTTGATGCACACACAGCACCATAACACACATGTTTACAATTAACATATATAGCATACAAAACTATTTTACAGTTTGCCATTTTGACCACGACTCTTGCAAAATAGACATACGGTAACATGATTTCATGAGGCTGACCTAGCAAAATAAAGGTTAAAATAAAACAGAATGAAAAGACCACAACAAAGCTATGACAACTAACTTTGGTTTGGTTTCATAAGTTTGCTGGCCTGTGTTGTAAATATCCTCCAACATCTCCACTGCCTTACTAGTCTTACATGACAACCCATTCATTTCAGTGAAAGCTGTTCACCGGTGCACACATACTGTACAAGATCTTGTGTAATGTCCTCTGATAATTCATGGCACCATAACGACCTGCGTTGCTGATCAGGCATAAGACTGGGCTCAGTGTGGCCACTGTGTTTAACCACACAGTGGGTTTCAGTTAGCAGGATGGCCTTCATTTGTGCCCATGTAAAGGTGTCTATGAGATCACTAGATGTGCGTTTTAGGATAGGTTTTGAATACCATTTCTTCATTATAGGCCAAGGCTGGGGGTCCTCCCATTATACACTGAGCTCCTCTCCTCTATTTTTCTCTATTATACTGCAAGGTCTAAACCCTAAAAGGTAATGTACCTCACCTGCAGATATTTGAATTCTGAAATATTTTGGCCATTTTTTTCTATTTGATATTTATCGGCGATTGTGTTCACATTGCTGTGTGTATTTGAAAAAAAAAAAAGATCAGACTCATTTCATGGTACTTTCGTACCTGCACACCAGGGGTGCCCAAACTTTTTCGACTTGCGAGCTACTTTTCAAATGACCAAGTCAAAATGATCGACCTACACGCTCGCACGTGCACACACACACACACACACAAATATATATGTATGAATGAGTGTCGTAATTTTTATGAACGGTCTGAAAGTGCCGCTACACATTTTGCTTCTTCGGATCAGTGATGGTAGATTGGTAGATCAAGCCAACATATTTCGAATATAACGTTGCGAAAAAAAAATCCTTCTCCCATTCCACATGGAATGTTTTCGGTTTCTTACTTGATTCGGCTCACCCACTCATTTTATACCCTTTAGTAGAAATTAATTTCAAGGCTGACAAGGTAGTTCGCTCACTGGAGTTTTGCAGTAGCTCGTGCGGTTGACTGTGCATGCTGTGACTCGCGTGTCAGGAAAGACAAGATCTCAGACTGGCTGCCCTGCATGTCAATCAAGTAGCAAATGACATAGGGATGATGGATGATAGGCTATATATGAATGATTGTCACTTTCTGCTTTTCCTGTTAGGGGTCGCCACAGCGAATCGTCACACTGACCATTCGCATGTTAACATTTGGCACGTGTTTTACGCCGGATACATCTAATTTATTTTTGAATGGCACGCGATCTACCAACACTACCTTTGTGATCGACGTATTGGGCACCCCTGCTGTACACAATGTTTAATCCCATTTGTCTATAAATCCCTGATCTGACAGCACCTGTGGTGACTAAAGACTGCAGGTGTAAAAGGAATTTGCCTTTTTAGATGTATATTTCCTCTCTAGTCTTACAGTCATCCTACTACATGTATATAATATAGTAGATCATTTTCTGCAATATTTTAAGCTTCCTAGACAAACTTCTTTTGTTATGCTATTATACAATTGTCATTATGAACAAATTTGAAGCAGCTGATTTTTCAGTTTCCACAACATAATATAACTGAAAAAATATCCACAACATTTATCTCAATATTTATGAATAAAATTACTAACTTAAACCCTTAAGTAGTCAAAAGGTCAGTTACAGTAAAACAGCAAGTCTTATATGTCACACAAAAGCTTATGCTGACCTACGGACTGTCGAGTTGCTCACAGTAAAGGCCTGTAGTTCTGTAGAGAAGTTTCCAGTTGTAAAAAGCACAAAAACTGTGGTTACGCTGGGCATCTCTTCACCATGAAAGATTACAGGTGCATAAGTGGAAAGGAAGGAACAACATCGTTCCATAACTCTTCCCCGAGTAAGTAAGTTTAAAAACTACAGGAACCTAATAAACAAGCAACACCAGACAATAAATCCAAAGCCCCAGAGGAACATGAAATTAAAAACTGCTTGCTGCCGCCCACAAGCCTGTGAGCAGCACAGCAGAGGTGAGGATAAATTCTGCTACATCACTGAATCTTCAGAGCTGACTTTGGTCCTTACCAACTAATTACACCTGACTATCGCAGAGTATGTGTCTTTCAAGATGTACGCGTGGGCATTTCCTGTGTCGTTTCTTATTAGTAATATTAGTCAGTGTTCTTTTATAGTCTTCATGCTTGATAAAGACAACTACTTTTTCAGGCGGGACAAGTTCAGGTGTACAGGTTTTTCCTGTGCGAGCAAATTGCGTTCGCTAATCCTCCTGGTTATTGTCTTTTCACCTGTCTGTCCTGGTCCTCCGACTCTCCTGGTTCCTGCCGTTATTCTGTCTACTCACCTGCTTGTCAGGTCCACTCAGCACGACCTGCCTCTCTTCCTCCTTTCTCTCTCTCATCTTTTTGACTCGCATTTGATTTCAGTACGTTCACTACTCTGCTTCCCTGACGGCGTCCCTTACTCAGCTTCCCTGACAGCGTTCGCTAATCCTCCTGGTTACTGTCTTTTCACCTGTCGTGCCGGTCCTCCGACTCTCCTGGTTCCTGCCGTTATTCAGTCTACTCACCTGTTCGTCCCGGTCTTCTCAGCCATCACTGCCCTACCCTGGTTATGTACTCTACATTGACTCAGTTACTTTGTTTGTGTTCTCCATTAAACCACCTTTTTCAGTAGCACCTGGGTCTGCATCTTGAGTCCTCCCTTTTGTTCTCCCTTGTCTCCCCTGGTGAGGGGGACTCAACCATAACAATGTTTTTGTTTTGTTTTCTTTCCTACCAGCTCTTTAATGTTAGGGGTGAGGGGCTAGGGCAGTGGTGGGCAAACGTTTTGACTCGCGGGCCACAATGGGTTCTAAAATTTGACAGAGGGGCTGACCTTCAATTTCAGTAGGAACAGTGTTGTTGGTCTCTCTTTTTAGCCAGTGAATCAAAGTCTGGAGTTAGTTTTGTTGTGGCTCTTCTCAGGATAGATCAGAGGTGTTGATCAGTTAAAATGGATCTGTGACTGGCTCTGTTGATGTTCATGATGCTGAATGTCTGCTCACACACACAGGTTGAGCCAAGCAACGCCAGCATCTTCTGTGCCGTCCTCTGAAGGTTTGGAAATGTGGCTTCGTTAAGTGAAGCATAAAAGTCATTCAGTTTAAGAGAGTGGAACTTCTCCTTTAAAACAGAGTCAGACTGAAGATCGATTAGTTCCAATTGCAGCTCCTGTGGTGCTGTTTCAGGTCTTGTGACAGGAGACAGGACACCAGCTGAAGGGACTTGTCATTTTTTTCAAAATCAGAGAACTGACGGCAGAATTCTCTGTGCAGGTCGTCCAGTGATTTGCTGTATTTCTTCGCATTTCGGGTGGCCTCTTTCTGCGTAGCTAGTGTGGGAAAATTAGCGAAAGATTTGTTTGAAATTTGTCTGGAGAATAAAGTCAGCTTGGATTTGCATGTCATGCACAAACTGATCTTTCCCCTGTAGCTTCATGTTCAGCTCATTCATGTGTGAAAAAATGTCCACAGCAAACGCAAAGTCACAAAGCCAGTTGTTGTCGCTCAGATCAGGAAATTCGTTGGATTTCCCCAGTAACTCCAAAAATGCACTAATCTCCTCTTTGAGCTCAAACACTTGTTGAAACACTTAACCACTTAACCAGTGGACACAAGAGTGGTAAAGTAAGTCCTGGTGATCCACATCGGTTTCCTCCTGGAACGTAATGAACTGACGGTGCTGAAGTCCCCTTGCTCGTATAAAGTTGACAAGTCTTATGACTGGATTCATGACATGATTAAGCTGCAATACAGACTTACACAGAGATTCCTGATGAATGATGCAATGAAGGAAAATAACATCCTGGTCAAGGTTTTCCTCTTTCCTCTAATTTGAGTGCCAGCGTAAAACTTGCCTTGGTATTTGACTCTTGAATCGTAGTTTGCCGGTGAAAAAATTTTTGCTGAGTCTGTAAATTAGCCATTGATCTCTGAGCAGTAGCTGCCCATTCTTGCATTGACTGCTTGCAAGCATAGTCAGCATGCTTTGTGGCAAAGTGACAGCTGATATTGTATTCTTTGAAAACCGCAACCGTTTCTTGGCATATCAGATGTACAGCTGTTGATCAGACTTCAGTAAAAAAAATATTTTGTTGTCCACTCCTTATTAAACACTCTGTCCACTTTTCTTTTCTTTGGTCCGTTCATTTTTACAGAAGGGGTCAAAGGGCAAAGCGAAAAAGTGAGGTAGAGAGGTCAATGTGTCTAAAGTACACCATCTACTGGGGAAACGTGGGCATTACAGGGAAAAGGCAAAACGAATGAGATTTAATGATAACATCATTTAATAATATACAGTAATTTGGACAAGTTCAGGAGGCCGAATTAAAAAGCCTAACGGGCCGTAGTTTGCCCATGCCTGGGCCAAGGAATGCATTATGTCAGTGAGTGTCCATACAGTATGGTTGTGAGTGTGAGGAGATTTTTTTTGTTGTTGTTATATGGCCTCAAACAAAAAAATTCC
>NW_018127976.1:3936130-3939806 GCF_001952655.1 Monopterus albus | reverse complement strand
CCCTGGCTGTGTTCTGGTACCACGGGGCAGCTGCCGGGACCCTGCTTTCGTCTTGGATAATTTCACTCACAGCTTGATCTCGACCCAGCACAGGTACCCACTTGGCACCCAAATGCTGTCACCATGGAAACGCCAACTTCAGAGGCCAAGAAGATGCCAATTTGTTCAAGGAGCTCAACCACAGGAGCCATGGATATGCTGCTCATTATAAACAGGCCACAATAGAACAAGAAGAGGAGGCGGTCAGTTACAGTATGTCCAATTAGACTTTCTCTTTTTCATTATTTATACTTTGCATGTTTTTTTCTTATGTCAGTTTTTAAAGGCTGAATATTTATTTAAAAACAAGATACACACTCAGATTCTGTGTGCAGACACTATACAAATAATACTATAACTTGAGCATGAGTGCCTCTTTGTGGTTCACTAGTGTCACTGCACCTGCTACACTACACTAAACCGCAGATTCAGGCATTTCTGATCTAATGGGCTTTTTCCTGTTAACCTCCCCTCAGGATTCGCCCTCTGGCTCCTGAGCTCATTCAGCCCAGTGGATGGGCTCGCTTTGTCATATCTCTGTTAATAGCAAGATCGAGACTACAAACACCAAGGGACCCAGCTCCTGAAATCATCTTCACTTATGTGTTATAAAGCTTCCTATACATAAAACATCTTGATGGTGACTTACATGCTATGCAAACTAACACTTAGAATGAGACTCAGTGTGTAAAGGCTTGATGCTGTCTGAAGGGGGGGGGTTCAGGCATAAACAGGGATGTGTGGGCAGTCATAGCCAGGGCAGGTGGCAGAAGAGGCAGCTTAAACAGAAGTGAGTGAGTGGAAAAATATCTTTATGTGCATCATACTAAAGTCAGAACTAGATGTTTCTCAGTAGAGCTGAACCATTACACTGAAGAAGCTGTCCTCTTCACCAATTAAATTAACTGCTATGCAACAGTAGGAGCAAACAAATGAATTCCTTTCGCTTTCTGAAACTCACAGTTTAACACCTAAGGACTTGATTACAACAATCGTGTTCACTTCTGCATGAGTGTGTTTTGCACAACAAAAACGACTTTGAATGTTTTATATATCATTATAATTACCAATGCAATAGCCCAATTTCCCTGCAACAACCATTAAAGTTTAATCTAATTTAGTCTAACTGGCCAATATGACACTCATTTCACCATTTATAAACCTCTTTCTACAGACACATACTTTGAATTTCTTACCCGAGGCCATCTTCTAACCAGGAGTCATTTTAACTGCCTCATTGCCATCTGGAGCAGAAATGAAATGTCTGTATCACAGCCATTTACAGCTGTTTTATAGCTGTCAGAGGTATTTTGTTCACACAGTGAAATTTTAAAAGCTTAACCTAAGGCTCTCAGCTAGATGTTTCCATCTCTGTCCTCCTCATTACGCTCACTAAAGTATTTGTATGATGTTAAATCACCGTCAAAATGACTCACTCAGCTCTGATGAAGACTAGTAGGCCAACTGTAACGACTGGGAGTTAGCTGCAATAAGTGTTTTGTATCAGTATTAGATATATATAAAAATGGGTCTCTCTCCAGTCAGTGTCAGTCAGGTACAGGAGAGGGGGCAATGGACCTGAAGTAGTTTGGTAACTGCCAGAAATGGCAGCAATAGAATAATGACTGCACTGCATCCTAAGCACCATTGGTGTGTTATTTAGAGTTGCAGAGTTCATTTAGTGCCTAAATATTCTTACTGGTCGGCCCTGCAATGGACTGGTGACCTGTCCAGGGTGTACCCAGCCTTCGCCCGATTGCCGGCCGGGATTGGCTCCATTATTATATGCAATCTTCTTCTTCTTCTTTCGGCTGTTCCCGTTAGGGGTCGCCACAGCAAATCATCAGTTTCCACCTAATTCTATCCTCGGCATCCTCTACTCTCACACCAGTTAACTTCATGTCCTCTTTTAGCACATCCATATATCTCCTCTTTGGCCTTCCTCTTGACCTCTTGCCTGGCAGCTCCATCTCCAACATCCTTCTACCAATATAACCACTATCCCTCCACTGCACATGTCCAAACCATCTCAATCTGTCCTCTCTGACCTTGTCCCCAAAACAGCCAACCTGAGCTGTCCCTCTGATGTGCTCATTCCTAATCCTGTCCATCCTGGTCACTCCTAAAGAGAACCTCAACATCCTCATCTCTGCTACCTCCATCTCTGCCTCTTGTCTTTTCCTCACTGCTACAGTCTCTAACCCATACAGCATAGCTGGTCTCACTACTGTCTTGTACACCTTTCCTTTGATTCTTGCTGACACTCTTCTGTCACACAACACTCCTGACACCTTTCTCCACCCACACTCCAACCTGCCTGCACTCACCTCTTCACCTCTTTCCTACACCCCCTGTCACACTGGACTGTTGACCCCAAATACTTAAACTCCTGCATCTTCTTGACCTCAGCCCCCTGTAACCTCACTGTCGTTCATACACATGTATTCTTCATACACATGTATTCTGTCTTACCACGACTGACTTTCATTGCTCTTCTTTCCAGAGCAGACCTCCTCCTTTCCAGGTGTTCCTCCACCTGCTCTCTGCTCTCACTACAGATCACAATGTCATCCGCAAACATCATTGTCCATGGAGATTCCTGTCTGACCTCATCTGTCAACCTGTCCATCACCATAGCAAACAAGAAGGGACTCAAAGCCGATCCTTGATGTAGCCCCACCTCCACCTTGAACTCCTCTGTCTGACTCACTCGTGCTCTTTCGTGCCTTGAAGCCATACTGCTGCTCACAGATATCTCTTTCTTTCTTAGCCTAGCTTCCAAAGGAAGTGGATATCTGTGAGCAGCAGTATGGCTTCATGCCCAGAAATTATAATATATAAAAATATGGTTTTAAAAAAAGTAATTGTCCTCTCAAGCTACTACTTCTACCAGCAGTCCATACAGTACCATAGCTCCTCTCTCGGCACTCTGTCATATGCTTTCTTAAATCCACAAAGACACAATGCAACTCCTTCTGACCATCTCTATACTTCTCCATTAACATTCTCAGAGCAAAAATTGCATCAGTAGTGCTCTTTCTGGGCATGAAGCCATACTGCTGCTCACAGATATCACTTTCTTTCTTAGCCTAGCTTCCAAAGGAAGTGGATATCTGTGAGCAGCAGTATGGCTTCATGCCCAGAAATTATTATATATAATAATATGGTTTAAAAAAAAGTAATTGTCCTCTCAAGCTACTACTTCTACCAGCAGTCCAGCAGATGGCAGCAGTGCACCAAAAGGCTGATGGCAACTGCCAATAGACAGGAGTTCACTCCTCAAAATCTAGTGACTCTTACTCAAACACAGTAAATGTGCATGACTAATAAGAGGCAGAGTGGTACACATAGTGTTAGGACATTACTGACAGTTCTGTGTCCCATCTCTCTCTGTTACTCTCTTCATCTCCGTGAAACTTTTCTGAGTAAATATGACACCAACAAACCATCAGCAATTCATCAGAATTATCTTTGTAGGCTAAGAAATGTAGACAGAGTTCAACGTCCCACTAGACCTAAACCTGAAAAAGCAACACAGATATCTGTGTAGCACAGAACTAAATCTTGATTCTCATATTTCTCATGCATGTGAAATGGAAGGAAGATCTGCAGAGCCCAGACAGGTTGCAGCACGCAG
>NW_018127976.1:3931785-3936062 GCF_001952655.1 Monopterus albus | reverse complement strand
ACGCACACACACACACACACACACCTAAGATTTGAACAGCATACATGCTCCCAAAACTTGCACAGTGACAGCAGTAGTTTGTGCATTAACTCCTGCCTTGCTGTGTTTTCTCTTCATGTCACTACAGTAACAAACTGCAGATATGAGATCTTTCTTTTAAGTTTGACAGCTCCTGTGTATTTGTGGAATGTCTTTGGCAGAAACTGCTGCTTTAGAAACCTAAACAGTGAATAATATCAGCATTGCTGATGTTTGATGTGATGTACTGCAGTCTTTTAGAAAAACAGATTTTTTGGTTTAATGCCTAAAGGAAGAGTGAAGTAAAATTCCAGATATTTGCTGTATACCCTCTATCTAATTGAGATATAACAAAAAAATAAATAAAATAAAATAAAATTCAGCCCCTTTTGTTAATTTGACTGTTTCCAATGGCAAATGTGTTGCATTTAGCTTTTTTGTGTTTATAATCGTGGCCTAAAGGTGTGAGGTTAGTTTAACTTGTTGTAACAAAAGTCCTTTAATAACAAGTCTTGCAATTAGTTTTGGGTCCAAGTTTTTTAAATCAACAGTTTGGCATTGAGCTGTGGCTATTTCATTTTGTTTCATCCATTTTTAAACTGTATTTAGATAATAAAATGGCATGGCTTGGTGGTTTACCAGCATTGATACCTACTCAAGTTCAGCTGTGATGTTGAGCAAGGCAAGGCAGGTTTATTTATATAGCATACTGTCACCCACCCTGGACAGGTCACCAGGGGTTAGATAAAACATTAAGAATAGAATTAAGGTACAGCAAAAAAAAAAGTGTAACAAACAAGTGTAACAAAAAAAAAAACATTCCATTTCTGGTATAAAGTGAACCATATTAGGCTTTAACCATATAAGAATAAGAGGACAGTTGTTCTCTAGAAGCAGAAGCTTGATGGAAGTACTACATCTACAAGAGTAACAGCAGGGTTGTAATGGGTTAAAACTTTTAGGTCTAGTGAACCACATGCCTGTGACTGTGTGTCTGTTGGTTGATTAAATGGTGGCAGCAGATGACAGAAGCAAACTGGACCAACTAGATTTACTGCTACAGCTCTATACATGCACAAAGAAGCAAACACCCCCACACACTGACATAAACTCATGTGCTCACACATACTGTGTACACACACACACACAGATGGCTGTTTCACTGTCCCAGCCCACATCCACCAGAGTCTTCGCAGTGTTTTGCAGCCACTATCAACAAAGTTTTACTACAGTTTGTCAGTCTTGTGTCAGTCTTGTCAGAGTGATAATCTTTATTTGGGGCTGACTGATATTGTTAGGGGTTTGACAGTGGAATCCAAGTACAGAGTACACTTCAGAGCTGTCGAATAACCTTTAGAATATCACTGTATAACTTTACTGATGGTGAATATTAGAAAACGATCAAAATCAACCGTTATTGTGCTTATTGATTTGTCTAAACAAAACAAGGAGGCAAACATTTTATCATGGAAATTAAATTCAATGTCGCCAATGAAATGGTAATGGACCCACACAACCACGAGGGGAAGCAGGTATTCACAGCAACAAGGCAAATGAATATAATGTGTAGTATGTGTGTCATTCACTAAACATGCCAAAGATGGCCTTTTTTCTCATCTAAGAAAAGTCAAAGGAGATGAGGAAAGGCAGTGAATGATAAAGCAAGATTGAAAAGGAGCAGGTGCAGAACTGCTGCTCTTCCCACTGATCCCACCTGATGTGTAACCATAGTACCTACCACACAGTCATTATGGAGATATACTTGCATGCTTACTCTCTCTCTCACACATACTGCATCTCATTCATGGAAAAGTACACACATAAAGACAAGGAGATTCTTGGCAGACAGCTCAGAGAATTGCTCTAAACCTCAGATACCATATTTGGGAAATGAACCCAGCTTAGTTATCTTTGCAGTGATGAAAGCACAAGATAAATCATCCATGTCACCACTACACCAGGATACAGTACACTAGAGTGAGAAATAACAGTCTTCAATCACAAAGCATTCATTTCAGAATCAGAATCAGTTTCAATGACCAGGTGTGTTGGACCCACAAGGAATTTGACAGTGGCTCTCATTGTGTATGTACAATGTTCTTCTGTAAAGCAATGAGTAGACAAGTAAACAAGGTAAGGATGTGTAAATGAGCAGTGTAAATAAACTAAAGCTAGGTTAGAAATAGTCACAATAATCATTTGCTCAAAAACTAGCCCTACACTGAAACCAAAGAGCTGGTGACTCAGGTGTAGTCATCACTGCTCCTATGGGAAGAGTGCAGTGGGACTGTGGGGTAATGGGTGGGGTGCATAGTGCTGTATCATGCCGCTTCTGACATAGATTTTGCTCACACACACTCTCAAATGAGCAAATATAGTATTACACACACCCACACTCCCACAGAAATGGAATGTACACCAAACAACACTGTATCAATCAACCTTCCATGAATAAAGCAGGTTGAAATGATTAACCGGAGAAAAGGGCAGTGTGCAATAGTTTACTGTTGGGCATTATTTTAATAATGATTGCCATCTTTGTCCTGTCTTGTGGGTCCCCTTACCTTTGTCCTCTATTCCCACTCTCATTATGTGCTCTGCCCAGCTCCACCTTCATGCACCTGAGTCTCATCCTGCGTAACCAGCCTTCCTGACTGTTGACTATCCAGTGTTTCTCTTAGCTCACCTATCTTTTTCACAACCTGCTTCTCCCTTGCTTGCCTATTAATAATGTTTGGACATTCCTGTGTTTGGACCTTTAGTTTCCTCTGAAAGCGAGTTCAACTAATACTAACTAGCTTGGGCTCATCTGGCTTCACTGAGCGTAACCAATGGTCTGCCTGAATAACTGGTACCCCAAAGCATGTTATCAACTGGTTCTGATTAGTCTGGGTTTTCCTATCAGTCTACGAGTACTTAACATAATACGAGATGAAACTGTGAGACCTGCGGGGAAATCTGTTTATAGCCAGAGCAAAACATGATACTGTGGTATTCAATGGTCAAATACGTATAACAGAATAATAATCTATAGAAACACTAGAAATCATTTTCAAATATTAAAGAAAGTCTAAGGATATAATGTAAATACCCGTATTTTCTGCACCATAAGGCGCACCGGATTATAAGGCGCAGTCTCAATTACAGGGTCTATTTCTAAAACGTAACGAAAGCAAAACAGTGAGTTTAGTTGAACTTTATTCTACTATTTAACAATACACTCACATTATTTTTTAATCATTTCGCAGCTGCTCTATTCCCATTTACAACCGCGTAACTGATAGCCTGTAGTTTGAATTGTGCCTCGTAAGCATGTCTCTTCACTGGTGCCATTTTCGGGGGTCCTTAGACCGGTTTAGACTGGTTTATCGCTGCCAGCGTAGTAGTGTACGTATTACGTTCCTGTGTCAGCGGGAAATGGTCCAACAGTCAATCAAGCGGAGCGCTTACCAAAGTCGCACAACAACATTTTTACAGATTTTGGAACTCAGTGCACACATAAGGCGCACCGGACTATCAGGCGCACGGCCGATTTTTGAGAAAATTTAAGGTTCTTAGGTGCGCCTTATAGTGCGGAAAATACGGTAAGTGCAGTATTATTGAAGGGGGCAGCACAGCGGCATGGTGGTTAGCACCATCACCTCACAGCAAGAAGGTTCCAGGTTTAAGCCTGGGCCGACCTGAGGTCTTTCTGTGCGGGGTTTGCATGTTCTCCCTGTGCGGGTTCTCTCTGGGTTCCTCCCACAGTCCAAAGACATGCAGTTAAGATTGATTGGCAGCTTTAAATTGCTCGTTGGAGTGAGTGTGGTCGTTTGTCTACGTGTCAGCCATGTGACAGACTGGCCGGGCTGCACCCTGCCTCTCGCTCAATGTCAGCTGGGATTGGCTCCAGTCCCACCGCAGGCCTCGTCAGGAATAACTGGTATAGATAATGAATTACTAAAAATGAAGATATAAAAATTAATTACTAAATTACCTTATTCTATGAATATGTTTTGGTTGTTTGCTCCCTGACTGAATCATTAGTATTACCTGTATTTTTATATCTTCCCGAGCCAGCAATAGCACTTACACTTTTTACCATCATCTTCAACCTCTCCCTCAGCCAGAGCATTGTCCCCACCTGCTATAAGACCACAACCATTGTCCCCCTTCCCAAGAAGAGCCTGGTCACCTGTCTGAACGACTACAGGCCAGTGGCACTCACCCCAGTCATTATGAAGTGTTTTGAGAGAGAGGTGCTGGCCCGCGGTCCGAGC
>NW_018127976.1:3924989-3931016 GCF_001952655.1 Monopterus albus | reverse complement strand
AAGACTGTTGAGAAGATCACCAGGACTCCACTACTCTCTCTGCAGAGCATTTGCCACCGCAGGGTGTGTAGGAAAGCTGCCTCCATCCTCAAGGAGCCCACCGACCCCCAGCACAGACTGTTTATACCCCTGCCCTCCAGTCGGAGGCTGAGAAATATGAGATGCAGGACCTCTAGACTGAAAAACTCTTTCTTTCCCTCTGCCATCAGACTCCTAAACACCTGACTCAGGCTCTACCTCATGTAATTCCATTTGTACTGTTTACATACTCATTTTGCACATGCATAATTGCACACTCACTGCTGACTATTTACACCCCACAGCTCGCACGTAGCATATATTCTCTCTGCATAATATTGTGTTCTTGTTGCATTTTTATTTGCTCCTTCACTTGCTGCTTTAAAGTGCCTTAGATTTGTGATTTTACTGCCTATTTAGATTTGTGTTATTGCTCATCTACTTTACATTTCACTTGTATTATGTGGCATCCATGTGGATGGCAAAGTAAGAATTTCATTGTACAAGGAAATGCCTTTACTAACTGTGCATATGACAAATAAACACTTTGACCTTTGACCTTGACCTTGCCTGCACATGCTCCTGTAATCTCGATTACACATCGACTTTGACTCACCCTGTCTTTGTCATCCACCACATCACACAGCATGTCCTCCAGGTCCAAAATGCCTCCATCCCCATGTTCCAACCTGTGGACCTGGACCCAGTAGTTAGAGTCCTGGAAGGAAAGGGGACAAAAAGTATTAGTTCAGTAGTAAGCTCAGCTTTATTTGCAACACAGACTCAGGATTTGTAGCCTTAAAGCCATACAACACACACTGTAAGCAATGCTAGGGCAAAGGAATTATCATCTTAGGTCTCATATAATGATCATCTAATGATTCAGTCAGCTGGCACGCAGAAGCTATGACGTGGTTATGGATTGACGTTATAATATGAAATATTTTAATCTCATGTTGACTGGTCTGCAAAATGAGCATGTCTCAAAGCTTCTTCATGTGGGGGTAGAAGAAGGAATAGATGTGAAACAGGCAGGTGGCATTTTTGCATCTCTTATCACTAGATATTTAGTTTTTAAATGTGCCTTTTTGTATCAGGATATGAATATCATCCATGGATATGTAATATATTCAGGTGGAGCATGTAGTGCAGTGCTTTGGCCACAGACGTGATACACTTCTTTTACAGTATTTAATGCTGCATCAGACAGTGTACAGTTCACAATTTGTGCCTCACTGACTTAGATGCAGTTTATATAAATAGTCTGAGATGTGTAATTACATGTCCATATGTCATATACAGAATATTACTTTCATAGTATTGCACCAGTATATTCATAGGACAGATGTGCAGTTTGTTTATTTATTCATTCATTCATTCACCCCTTATAAGACAAGGTTCAGAAGCTACAGAAGCACTGCTATAACAGAATATTTTTCACCAATAAGAAGTCTCATTCCGTCTATTTCTCCTGCTCTTTCCTCCCTACCCTCCTAAGACTTGAAGGCTCATAGCCTACAAGTACTGAGACAGAATGGCCCAGTCAGACATGAGTGTAAAGAGAAACCACACACCATGTTGGGAAAGAATCTCTTCACTCTTTTGTCTGTAATTACTTCTCACTATATTTCCTTCACTGTCTTTTTCCTTTACATTTTCTCCTCCAAACTGAGCTGTCTTCAGGTCTGTGTAAGTGCCTATGCACTGCACTACTGTACTGAACTTTTTGAGGTTCACCTGGTCCAGATCATATGGGAAATGACTGTGGGGGTATTCTTCCTTCCTTCTGGGATTGTTAGGAGGAAAAGACACAAGTTTATAAGTGACCTTTCCAAAAGACAAGACAAGAAAACAGAAACGGAAACAGAGACTTGTAGTGTCAGTAGTAGTTGTATTAATTAGGGCACCTCCTGAATTTACAGAACAATGAAAGCAGTCCAACCTGAGAGAACATGTAAATTATTTTCCAGAAGCTACACTCAAACCACTACACATGCAAAAAAAAAAAAACATTTACAACAGACATTTACATTAAAAAGAGGTCATTACAAATCACAAACTGACCCTCAGTATTAAATAAATTTTACATTTTCAAATGTTGACACACAAAAAAATCTTCACCAGACTTGTTCCTTACATGGATTATGAGAAACAAACATGATTCTGAAAGAAGCTCAGCCACAAAATCTAAACCCAGAAACACACTTGGCATAGAATGAAAGTCTCTGATTTGACAAAGACTGTTTAGATTTGAATTTACTCTGTAAAAACCCCATGTAAATGGTCTCTTTGCCTCTTGCAAGCCAAAAGTAATGCTTAAGAATTCTGTTTAAGAGACCTCATTATGGGAATATTACCAGAGAATCCATCACTGACTGGGATTCTGATGGATCATTTCTGAGTACGTCCTTGTAAATACTAAGGTCTTAACTGATACACACACAGCTGAATGGTCTTTTCCCCCTGCTAGGCACATGGAGTTATTACTAAGACCTCCTAGGAAGTTACAGTTAGCAATTCCACTCACAAAAAACTTTACAGTCATACATAACGGGACTTAAATCAATAACTTTAGTGCATGTTTGCTAACATTGAAATCCAATGAGTTTGGTAGCATTGTAGGAGCCTAAAGTGTGTCATCACATTTAACACCTTTGAACACATATAGGCTTAATCAAATATTGAAAGTGTAGTTTGAAAACCAGTACAAATGGACTGAAGAGAAGCAGAGTATCAGATCCTTGAAACAGATACATTTGTAGCACTGAATTATGAACAGTTACAGCACATGTGGAGAACAGCAGTAGAGCTCATAAAGCATTAGCAGACTCAGCAGCTAAGCAGCATATTTGCTGATCAACGTTATGCAAGATTGGCTCTTGCACAGTTTTATAGGTTTCTGACATTTCTTAACTATGTAACTGATTTAAGGCATTAATGAGCAATGCATATTGGGAGAGGGTCTTTCAGGAAACAGAAGAAGACAAAGCTTACTTTGCCCTCGTGCATATTTATTGAAATGTATAATAAAGATTTCACACTTCTCCAAAAACAAGGCTGAAATTATGTTAAAGAGAACTTCTCTGAACTGCCTTAAGCAAAAAGTGAACAGGCAATTTTCCAAAACCAATTTGCATCTTCCATCATCAAAGTCCTTCCAGAATAATAATAATAATAATAATAATAAAGCTTTATTTATATAGCACTTTACAACTCCGGGGAGCACAAAGTGCTGCACAATAGAACATGTGCATCAACCAAAAAAAAGAAAGAGCTACTTTTGGGGAGGCGACAGTGGTGTGGTGGGTAGAGCAGCCGTCTCCAACCAGAAGGTTGAAGGTTCAAATCTCGATGCTTGCAGTGCATATGTCGAAGTTTCCTTGGGCAAGACACTGAACCCCCCCACTGCCTGTGATGGCAGCGCGTATGCACGCAGTAGCCCGTGGCCCTCAGCTCCAAACATAATTTCATTGTATGTGTTACAATAAAGCTTCTTCTTTTTTAACATTGCTGCAGATTTTCAGAAACTTCTTCAGTGGAAACCTCTTGTGCGTTAGAGGAATAAAACCCATATCACATCCATGTAACATGTCTATACTGTTGCCTAAGTGCAGCCAAGTCTCATAAATAGCCTACAGTGTAGTTTGAAAAGACCTAAGACTATCCTTGTCCATAATGACAGAAGGGTTAAAGCAGTTCCTAACAAAGCAGCACTGAGACTGACTTTAGGTGTAAGTCCTCTCCACTGTCCTCCCATCTAGTTCACAGTTCACCTACATTTTGCCCTGACTATAAACACATTTCCCCACAGGTATCCCTGCTCCATCTCAGGTTACACAAAGCACTTCATTCATTGTTCCGGGCAGTGTTGCTTCTAATTAGCAAGTCCACCTCTTTCACATGAACAAGCTCACAGACTAATAGGAAAACCCAGCTGGGCCAGTTGGTAACAGGCTTTGCAGCACTGTACCAGTTACTGTGTCTGGGAAGACCAATGTTAGGCTCAGTGAAGCCAGATAACACCAAGTTAACCAGAATTAGTTGGATAATGGTACAGGCTCCTGGTTCACAGGGGGTGCAGTATGTCAGTGAGAGATGTGGTTGCATGTGTCAAAATGTAGCAAATGCAACAGAAGATTGAACTTAAAAAAACATGCTCTGCTGGAATAACAGAATTATCCCTGCTGTGTTGACACTGAACAGATCTGGAGGTAAAAAGAGGTTTATTGTATTCAGCACAGCAGATATGAGTGTGTATGCAGGGGGTATTGTCTGCTGTTTTTTTTAGCTCCTGCCCATATGACCTGTGTAGTCACTTTTCTCATTCATGCATACAGTGACTGAGCAACATAGTGCCACCCCTACTGCTCAGATATCTGCTTATATGATCCACTGTAAAAGGCAGAGTGGCAGTTGTTCTCTGTGTAACACACACAGGCACACACAAACACTCACACACACACACACTTGTGACACAAGCCTAGACAATAGCTCTCTTCACCCCATTATCTATGTCTTTGTAGCAGAGTGGACTGCCTGTTCCTGTCAAAGACCACACAAAGACTGGTGCCCTGGAGGAAGCTGGGGAGGGCATCCATCCCACTTTGGATGGTGTGGCTCTCATAGAGTTTATGTTACAACCTAAATTATGACAACCCAGAGTTGAGACCAGGACGCAGGACTGCAGTCTTATACACCTCTCTGCAGTCTCTTTGCAGCTGCTACCCACCCAAGACTTCCAGTACCCCATAGAGACTGTGTCTGCCCCTCAATCACCTAAATTATATAAATCAAAAATCAACTCAAGAGGAGTTATTCATAAGAACCTAATTAAACCTCTCCATGCATCTAGATGCCACCACTACATGTCACTAACTTTGTGTCTCCTCTCTCCCTGTACATTTCTGCAGGTAGCCCTGGCTCTGGAGCTCTATGTTTCTGATGAGCAGTCGCTGGCCACATCAACTTACCCAGTGTTTGAGTGCTGTTGTGTTTGTTGTGTCTTATTGCTTTTCTTTTCTTTTCTCTCTCCACTATCCACGCACCCCAATTGACTGTGGCAGAAGGCCGCCCATCAAGAGCTGGAGGTTTCTTCTGTTAAAAGGAGTTTTTCCTCCCCACTGCCACGGGGATTATTATTAATAATAATAATAAGAAGAAGAAGAAGAATTGTAATGTCTATACCTTACTATGTAAAATGTCCTGAGATGACTTTTGTTGGGCTTTGGTGCTATACAAATAAAACTGGGGCTGGGAAATAATGTGTATGAGTAAGAGAGCGCATGTACCTGTGTGTGTTTTATGAAGGCTACATTATCTCCTACAAGGGCTGCTGTTCTCACAGGTGCAGATGTACTTCTCAAATGTCTGGTGCACTATCAAGTCCTTGTGGCACAACAGACGCATGTCTGACTCCAGATCAGAAGGTTGCATGTTCAGATCACAGAGGCCATGCATTCATCAGTTCAGGTTAATCAGATAAATTGGCTGACAAAGGGAAATACTTATGTGACATGCAAAGTAGTGAAGGAAAAAGAGAGACGCTGGTAACACAATATGAGTTTCAGCAATGATAACACAGAGACAACTATGTTTCTCATTGGTTAGTATGTAGGAATGTCAAGCATTTGGAGATGGCCCCATAAAGACAGAACAAGCTGGATGATGTAGTTTCACAAACCATAAGCGGTAACAGCTCACAGGACAGATGAAATCTGACCGTGTCTGTTATCTTCTAAAAACAGCATCAACAAGCCCTGTTCTCTGTAAAATGAGAAAGTGGAGAAATGTGATAGGTTTGCAAGCATCTGACAAAAGACAAGCCACAGAGATGACCAATACTATGTTGATTATTTTATCGTTGATTTTAAGGCACTGTTGAAGTGCAATTTAATCAATTTAGCATGTTATAAAAATATAAAATGAAATTTCTGCAAAGTTCACTGGCTTTCTATATATTAATGCCTTCACACATGCATGTTTTACTTAATTAATTCAAACATATATATA
>NW_018127976.1:3923675-3923903 GCF_001952655.1 Monopterus albus | reverse complement strand
CGGTGCTGCAGCTGGGCAAGAGGCTCTCAATGATGCAGCTGTAGAAGTTGCTGAGGATCCTACATGCGACATGCCAACCCTCCTCAGCCTCCTCAGGAAGTACGCCGCCGTTGGGTCTTCTTGACCAGCTGTGTGGTGTTATGTGTACAAATGATGTCCTCACTGATGTGGAGCTGATGTAATTTGAAGCTGCTCACCCTCTCCACTTCAAGCCGCCGGATCAACAGT
>NW_018127976.1:3922098-3922625 GCF_001952655.1 Monopterus albus | reverse complement strand
CTGAACCCCCGCAGCCAGATCATCACCAAGAATGGTTACGGATACTGACTACGGAATGGAACAACCATCAGCCACCTCCTCTACATGGATAACATCAAGCTGTATGCCAGGAGTGAATAAGACATCAACTCACTGATCCACACCACTAGGATCTACAGCCAGGACATCGGAATGTCATTCGGACTGGATAAGTGTGGTCGAATGATAACAAGGAGAGGGAGGGTAGTCAGAACTGAGGGGATTGTACTACCAGAAGGCAACATAACAGATGTTGAGGACAGCTACAATTACCTTGGGATGCCGCAGGCACATGGGAACCCTGAAGAGGCCGCAAGGAAAGCAGCAACCACCAAGTACCTGCAGAGAGTAAGGCAAGTCCTGAGAAGTCAGCTGAATGGAAAGAACAAAGTCCGGGCAATTAACACCTATGCCCTGCCAGTCATCAGGTACCCCACTGGCATAATAAGCTGGCCAAAGGAGGAGATAGAGGCCACTGACATCAAGACAAGGAAGCTCCTTACAATGCA
>NW_018127976.1:3917433-3921492 GCF_001952655.1 Monopterus albus | reverse complement strand
CAGACATAGTAGTGGTGGACAAACAGAGGAAGAAGGCCGTAGTGATAGATGTAGCAATCCCAAGCAATAGCAACATCAGGAAGAAGGAACATGAGAAGCTTGAGAAATACGAAGGACTGAAAGAAGAGCTAGAAAAAATGTGGAAGGTGAAGGCACAAGTGGTCCCCGTGGTAATAGGAATGCTGGGGGCTGTGACCCCCAAACTGGGAGAGTGGCTCCAACAGATCCCAGGAACAAAATCTGAGATCTCTGTCCAGAAGAGTGCAGTCCTAGGAACAGCTAAGATACTGCGCAGGACCCTCAAGCTCCCAGGCCTCTGGTAGAGGACCTGAGCTTGAAGGAAGGAATACAAGACCGCCCCAAAGTGGGGGGTGAGTGGGGGATTTTTATATATGTATGTATACACACATACAGAGAGGGAGAGAGAGAAAGAGAGAGGTAAAATGACTTTAGACTGTCCTTCCTTAAAAAACTCCATAGGTTACCTTAAGCTGATAATCATCATTGCTGCTTCCTTTAAGCATGTCCATTGCATGTTTATTTTTATAACCATGATGATTAATGTGCACTAACCCTAAAAAAAGTTTTTGTTTTACCTAAACTCTGATCTTTCACTAAACCTAATCAAGTACCAAATTACAATAGCACCATAAGCTTAAATGTGTATTTGCTATAGCCACTGACATATACAGTATACTATGGACATGGCATCACCACTTCACTCCACTCTGCAAAAATGAAGCCAAAATATTGTGAATAGGGCAGCTGCGGTGACTCCCAGTTTTAAATAAAGTTTAATGCTCTCTCTTTCTTTTGTCTGTACCTGCAACCTATTATCTTTGTTTGGGTTCTGTTTTACATTACAGTCACACACTCTCCATATATTTTATAGTACACTACTAACAGGCCTCAAATTTTGAATAGTTAGTTTCTTTACTAAAATGAACAATTTAATTGAATGGAATCTGCATGTCCATTCCCATTTTTCCCACGATTGATGCACTGGTTATGACACAGAAGGTACAGACAAATTACCTATATTGTCACTTAATTGAGGCTGTCTCCTCCCATGCAAACAAATACAGAATGAGACATTTAGGCAGCTCTGCTCTAGTGTCATAAAAGCTGACACTGCAAATTCATAAAATCTAATTGCTGGCTATTTATAAAAGCCTTCTTTAGGCCTAAATGACCAAACAGAAATGGTGGCTGGTTTGCATTATACATTGGAGGCAAGACAAATTGTCTGGGAACCAGCAGCTGATTTTCCAGTTTAAGTCACCAGGTCTGATTTACCTCACTAAAATAGACTGGGTGTCCCTTCAGGGTATAACAGTTACTTCCTAGTGGAATATTGCAGTCCCAAACTGTGGGTGTGTAGGCAGAAGGGCTGAAGCAGTGAAAACTATTAGAGACTGTGAAAAGTCTTATTCCTCGAAGACAAAGTCACCTTAAGGATCTGTGCATTATTGATGCCCTGCCTGGCCAAAGCAACCACAGCCTGCAAAGTACAGCACAGAAAGAAATATGATACCTCACTACACACATAGCAGCCCCACACACACAAGAGGCCTACTGCATGTAGCACATCCATAGTATATGCTGTGACATAGGAAAGTGAACTGAAGACTCAAACGCTTCATATAATGACAATAAAATTCTTTTGTGGTCTTACTATGATTAGGTTTAAATGATTTTCACACAGTACACTGTAAGGACCTGCACAGAGTGCAACTGGGCAGCTCCCAAACATATTAAACTCACAAAACTGTATTCAAGGAAAAGGAAATGCACCTACCCCACCTTGAAAGAGAGACAGAAATCACAGGTGTGCATAACACAAATAGCAGCCTCTTTTACACAGAGATTCCATGATATTGGCATTTAGCTAGCTTTCCTTTAATGCAGCTTTACCTATTTACACTCAAAAGGTCAGCATGATGTCGCTTCTATATTCTTTTTTGCACAGGTACTTTCAGCCCAGTATTAGAGGTGTAACATGTCAGTGAAAATAACACACATCAGAAATAGAAAACATACTGGCAGCTTCTCACACAACAGATGCTCTGAATCCTTTAATGATATTAGGTACCATAGATGATGAAAACCCCAAATTCTTTGCAATTTTACACTGAGAAACATTATTTTTATATTGTTGAACAATTTGCCACACAGAGTGATGAACCTCACTCCATCCTTACTTCTGAAAGTCTCAGCCTCTCTGGGATTAACTTGAATATTTTTTAACCATTGTGCAGCTATTCCAGTTTTTGTTGCCCCTGTCCCAAATTAAGAATAAGCT
This sequence comes from Monopterus albus, assembly GCF_001952655.1. Classification (NCBI taxonomy): domain Eukaryota; kingdom Metazoa; phylum Chordata; class Actinopteri; order Synbranchiformes; family Synbranchidae; genus Monopterus; species Monopterus albus. The sequence goes on along the minus strand of NW_018127976.1, from coordinate 3,919,190 downwards.
AATATACATGAAATTATTTGAACATTAGATATCTTATAGTTGTACTGTTACCAAACAAATCAGGGGTAAAAGGGTTTTCAAAACAATTACAATTTACACAGCTAACTAGTTTGATTTGTCAGTTCTGCCCCATCTGCTAACATGGACGGGGTGGGGTTTATGTCCTATACTGCAACCAGCTACCAGGAGGTAAATCTACTTGTGGTGACTTCACTTTTGGGGAGCTGTCGCCTCATCAGTCTTTATATAAAGTCTATGGTTCTGATTTGACCAATTTGCATCAGTGTTGTGATGTAGAACACAGAAAGTGTTTACATGACCTTTTTTATGTTGAAAGGAGTCTGATTTTCACTAAGAATGAATTAATTTACCTATCAAGCATTTGAACAATAAAGCACAACAGCTAAATTGAAACACCATATCAGTGCAGTGTCCACAGTTGGACTGCACTCAGCACAGCTTTAGGCACTTGTGAATACAACGTCAGAAGTCAAGACAGTTATTATCAGTCTACCTTGGCAATGGCTACACTATTGTTTGGCTGCGCTTTTTACTCATTCAGTGATTTATTGTTCCAGTAATTATTCAAATAATTCAAATGCATGTAAAGTATGTGATTTAGTGTCTCAGATGCTGAAACACTGTGCATTTAGACTGAACAAAGTGCTCAGAAAGCGCAAGGGACAAAGTCTGGAAATGAATCATTTTCTCTTTTTCAAGTGGGAAAGAAAATCCCACATAAGTGCCAGAAACCTTCACTTTTACTAAAAACGTAAGTGTAAAAGAGTCAGCTACTGGATTCATGGTGTTGGATGGCTATTTTTATAGTGCAGGTACTTGTGAAAGATAAATGTGTATTTCTTTTGGCCAACAGTTAACAACTCCCCTGTCCTGTGTAGTATAGGGGAGTACTGGTGGTCGAAATGTAGGCATGGGATCAAGCTGGTAATTCAGGCCAGCCAGTCAAACACCAAGCCAAATCCTACAGCCTCTAGACTTTGAGAGCCTCCAAATATCTGCCACACCTACATACACATTTCATAAAGAGTCCTAAAATACCATACTATCACCATTATTTAAAGGCACAGCCATACTTTAGAAAAATTATACCTAACTTTTCAGGCTTTCTGAAATGAGTTGTGTGTTTGGATAAATCTCTGAAGTCATCTCTGCTACTGTGTAATCTGCTTGAGTGGTGGATTTGTAGTTCCACATTCCACCCCCAATGATAAGTACAGTGTTGAGAGTGGAGCATCTGGTCTGGACCAAAAAAAGCAGGTCATAGTGTTTGTGTGTTTAATAATAAAAATTTTATAAATCAGCACCTTTTAAAATGGTTACACAGTTTACATTAAAAACAAAGAATTATTTAAAAAATTCAAAAAAGAGCTTAAATCTTAAATATGATGATCAGTTAAAACGAAAGGCCATGCAATAAAAGTGAGTTTTAAAAAGAGATTTAGAGCAGTTTGCCAGCCTGAGATTATTACGCAGTAGTTCAGCTGAAGGGCTCGGACAGCAAAGGCCCACTCACCTTTAGTAACAAGAGGAGATTGTGGAACCATTAGTAAGGCCCTGCCAGAGGATCTCAAGCAGCAGTCTCATAAGACTATGGGTTATCCAAAATAACATGCATGATTTAGCAATTGGGATCCACTAAGGGAGAAAAAATAAAATCGCATCAAATTGTGGACGCAAATGAAAGCATTAATGCATTGGTCTGCCATGAAGCGAAACTACTGAAGTTTCCTTGGCAA
>NW_018127976.1:3853727-3917388 GCF_001952655.1 Monopterus albus | reverse complement strand
GCCATGGATGGGTGAAAGCTAAGGAACTTACATAAAGTGGAGCCTGGTAGTTTCAAACACTTACCAGCAGAAATCAAGTCACAGCAGAAACAAAATATGGTGGTGTCATATTACTGAAAGGACATTTTAGTTTGAGACATCCAACCCATGCCATCTGCTCAGCCTAAGACTGAGAAGAGGATGTGGTCAGATTTGGTGCAGCTATGAAATAGTAATAATATTATTGTAAGTTGTCATCATGAAGTAAAGAACAGGTGACAGACTTTTAAAGAATAAATGATTAATTATCCATCATTCATTGTCAGTGTGTCATTGTATACAAGGTTCAGTCTTCATTTAGGGAAACAATGAGAAGTGCAGCAACAGATTACTTGATCAATACAGGAAGAAGGAAACGATCAATGTATGTTTTCATGTGGCTGTGCTGCCTTGAAGTTACTGTTTCTCACAGAGAACAAGTGCAAAAGAGCCACATGAATATTTTAGCAATAAGTCCCTGTAATTTTCAGAACGGGTCTTCCAACCTAGACACATATAGGTTGCTTGGCCCTACTTTCTGATTTGCTCCTGTGCAGGCCTCCTTCACTGTGCAACTACTACCATAGGGGCAATAGGTGCACACAGCTCTTACACAGACTGCAAATGTGGAGCACAGAGGTCACAGTGTGCCTTCTAGAATTTGTGTTTGTGTGTCATTATGTGCTAGTTATTGTGCCATGTTCATAGAAAATTAAATGTCAGTGCTCAGTAGTGGCTGTACAACTTCCAACTGTCTGCAATTGACATTTCTTTCATGAAAGTTAAGTTGACATCGATTAATATCTCCTGATGTCAAAAAAAAGCTGTGCTACACAAAGGTGGAAAGTAACTAAGTACATTTATTCAAGTACTGCACTGAAGTACAACTTTGAGGTATCTGTACTTTGAGTATTGTCATTTTCTCCTACTTCATACTTTGACTTTACTAGATTTCAGAGAAAAATACTGTACTTTGTACTCACATTTGTTTGATAACCTTAGCTACTAATTACTTTTCAGAATAATCACAAGATTTATTGATCCTTGGTGTAAAATTCAAGTTACCCAGCAGCAATTCAAATTATAAGCATATAGGTAGTTAAAATTAGCTTTACAGTTAACAGCTGAAACATTAAATGTGAGGTACACAGTAATATATAAAAAATTATAATTGAATACAATGATGTACATGATTGTAAACTGTGCAATTTGGTACTTTAAGTAAATTTTAGGATCATATTTTTGCACTTTTACTTGTATCAGAGTATTTTTACACCATGGTATTGATATTTTTCCTTAAGTAAACAATCTGAGTATGTCTTCCACCACTGGTGCTACACATTAACAGGCTCTCAGTGTCACTGGACCAGTTGAATCAGCCCCCCTCAGTTCCCCACTTCCACTGTCCTTACACTTTGTCCTTGCATCTTTTGTGGATGGGATGAAGATGCAAGGAAAGACAAGGGAAATGTGGATGTAATTAGTGGAAATGAGAGTCACCTTTTCAAAACAGTGTTTTTGAACATCGTAGTATATGTTTACAAGAGAAAAGGCTTTAAGGTCAGAGACTAAGTGGTTAGTTTTGCACAGGCACGTGTGGTTTATTTGCCCATCTCTATTAAAGTGTAACACACAGCCATCTCCAAAATCTTCCTGGGAGATACGTCCAGGATTGACTCCTATGCAGATGGTGATGGTACTGTTTCACCAGCTCCCACTGTGATGCTCTCATGGCTAATGACTTCTGGGCACTTGGTTTGATGACAGTTTCATCAATAGTCGCTCAAGCAGTCAGTTTGGAGTTTTATTTGCATTTGCATTTGCATTTGCGCTCAGCCATTTCTTCAGGGCACAGGCTGTCAGTGCTAACTGTTGGAAATGACTGACTCTTTATGCCACATTGACAACCGCTGCTACCTCAGGTATGGCTGTTTGCAGTGATAATCACATCAAAGACTAGTCGACATCATGTTGAAAAGGTTGGCTCTGCATGGTGAAGTTGACCAGTCAAATAATCTGTGAAACCCTTGGTACTCACATTGACATATGGTCAAACTGTGACCGATCCACATACAACAGCTATGGGGACAGGGACAAACTCAAGTTATTAAGGAAATACACACAAACCATACAAGTGACAGGCATCTCAGTCTGTTATTGTATCTGTGGATGGGGAGCACATAGGACTTCTGTTTAAAATAATCTGTATTTTGCCAGGGAATAAAATGTTTTTTCTTAGATAGTTTAAGTGTGGACTCAGCTATTCACTCCAAGGTTCCACATTTAATCTCTAAATATGACCACATAAATACTGGGAAATGAAACACAGCCTCTGAGGTATTAGGTATTGTCTGTTAATGTTTATGTTAGAATGAAAACAGGCTTAGTAATGATAGAAGAGGGACAGTAATCTTCCTATCAGTGGTAGTAAAATGGGTGGAAACCTACTTAGGGGGTCACATGTTATATTATCTGAAGACAGGTTAAGATGAACAACACAAACCTTTTATTGTTTTATTGCCCACATGGAGTTTGCCTAAATGACATTAAGGGCTGAGTAACATTTGAAATATGCAAAGGTGTACAGAATCGTATACGTACATGTATGCATTATATCAGTGAGTGCCCTCACAAGTATAGAAAGACAAGCATGGGTATATGGCTGTGCAAATCCCAGTGGGTTGAAGAGGAACATATGCAGAGCAGACAGTGAGGTCCCAGGGGTGTACAGGCCAGCTGCAGGGAGTGGCAATGCTTTGGTCTCACATGTTGAGACAGTACACCATGCTCATCACATCTGTACTGTAACTACTGCATATAAAATGAGTTCATGTTCCTGTAAAGAGTTCCCTTATATCATTTTCACATGTGGCCAGTACATCTACACTGGTGGGAAACAAGTCTCCATTCAACATAAAAAAGCTCATGTATCCACTTTCTGTGTTCTACATCACAACACTGATGCAAATTGGTCAAATCAGAACCACAGACTTTATATAAAGACCAATGAGGCGACAACTCCCCAAAAGTGAAGTCACCACAAGTAGATTTACCTCCTGGTAGCTGGTTGCAGTATAGGACATAAACCCCACCCCGTCCATGTTAGCAGCCGGGACAGAACTGACAAAGTAAAGTGGTAGAAGAAGAGCTGTGTGTGTACGATCAAATTTCAATATAAGGTGTGAAGTAACAACTCTATTTACAGTAATACATCTGTGGAGAGTCTGGATCTGTGTGTGTTGGAAAAAGAAACTGAGCAAAGGAATTAAGGTTTAGAAAGGACAATTGTGAAGGAAGAAACAGTCACAAATTACTAATTAGGGGGGAAAACAGTGAACGTGAAAACATTCACAGGGACACTGGAGGGGGTATAAAATTGAAGCAAGAACAAGAGACAGGAAAGGAGGGGAAAACTGAAGAATGAAAGTGAGAAACAGGTAAAGGGAGGACTTCATGGACAAATGATGTGTTTGATAGTTTAGATGGACAGAAAACATTCAAAGAGAGGAAATTAAATAGAGAAGACAGTCAATTACATGCAAAACAAGGGGGTCATAAGGATTAACTGCAAAAAAAAAAAAAAAAACGCTCACTGTCTCATTAGGTAGATGTCAGAAGGTAAAGCTGCCCTCTGTAATCACTTTGTTCTGACTCGTACTTTTAATTTTTTTTTACTATTGACATGTAAACACAATACTGTTCATCAGCCAACTAGAAGGCAACGGGTGCAGTGCTGCCCTCCAGCATATGAACACTTACAACCCAAACATCTAAACTGCTAGAAATCACATATCAAGATGAACATTAAAATGTAATTAAGGTTTGGCCAAGGGCAACCTGTCTCACTTTCAAACAAACACATACAGTACATGCACACAGATGGATGAACCTCACTTAAATTTCACTGTCAGAGATAAACTATATACAATATACCTGCTGTTATAAACAATCCTGAAAGAAAAAGAATGCTCTGATTTGACAACATTTTGTGATTCAATGCAACCATACGGTATCTGACTCCAGATCAGCAGCTGTATGTTCAAATCATGTTGAAGTCAGTGCAGTGGAGCAACGCATTCATAGATCAAGGCCCAGTCCCATTTCCTATTTCTTACCCCTACCCTTCATTTTTAAGTTAACACCCAAAAAATGGAGTTACAAGGAATAGTAGTTGAAATCTTCCCCTATGAAATGGGACAACCCTTCAAGAACTCTAGGTGTCATTGATAACTAATGATGACAATTAAGTAAACAGATGCAACAAGTTGTTGAATTTTGAATCACACAAGGCTATCTTCAGCTGTGGTGATTTCACTAAGCATTGGTTTGCGATTTTCAAAAGCAAATAACAAAATTGGAAGGATAGAAATATGTTGTTGATACCAGGGAACATTGGTGGATTTGTATGAGGTGAGTAGCATCGACTGCAAGGTAACATTTGATGTAGTTAGGGTTACTTTTATGATTGCTAATCTAGCAACACTTCCTGCCTCCTCCTTCCACAAGCTGCTAGGGTCAATGGGATTTGTTCTTGTTTGTTGTAAATCTAAGAGTCAAATTATGTTCTGTGCAAACACAAATGAAAGCATGACATTATCTAGATGAGTTAGGTTAAAATCCAGGCCAGGATTTTGACCAAGAATTTTCAGCACATAATTGCATGGTTATTTTCATGTCTGCTTTGGTTTTTGGCTAGGGTTAATGTACTGCCTAATGCTCTGTGTTTATTTCAAAATTAAACATAATTGCCTATTTAAAATGAACTGCTTACATATTTTGCCACGCAACTCTGGTCATGCCTGATCTTGTCAGCTCAGATCTACAGCATGAAGAACATGGACACTTGCACAAGTAACATGAATTTTACTTCTATCACTCTGTTCTCTGTGGTGACAGCAGTATTACTGTTATTGTTATTCCATTTTCAACCAGTTTTGTCTAAATCTCTCTATCATGTGTCATGACACAATACAAACACAGCAGTTCAACCCGCAACACTGCAACAGCAACGAGCAAACGGGTCATTGAGGGAGCCAGCCTATCAACCAGTGAGCAAACCTGGCTGTGGTTCAGTCTGAGATGAAAAGTGATGTAAAAAACATTATATTATATGACTATGTTTCCACTATCAGAACCTAATGAGCGGTATACCCCATACTTCCCTTAACCATTATCCAGCATAGCCTCCGGAGTTGATGCGGACTGTCCTGCTTTTTTTCTCCACTGTATTTTCTCTCTGTTGGCCTCTGTTTAGAGGAGGGAGGGGCCACTCCTCTCTCACAAGTCATTTTTACACTGATGTGGTGCCTGCGGATGAGTGCGCTCCCAGCACCTCATCCGCCTACCCTGGTTCCATCAACAGCTCCGCCCGACAAGTGCTGGAGCGTACCCCTGGTGGCGATGCACACCAGCTCCCAATCAGCAGAGCAGTACTTAAGGTGAGCATTGGTGTGTTCTCGTCGCCAGATGATCTCTCGACGTACTGCTATCATCAGTAAGCAGTCCGATCTGACTAATCTGTGTTTCCTTTTTTGTGTCTTGATGATCCCTGTGTTTTTTTGCATTTATCTGAACAGTACTGATCTGAACTGAACTCAGAATCACTGTATGAGCTGATTTTTGCTTTGTGCCAGTAGAACTCCCCTTGAGCCTTTTTTGAACGAACTATTGTTCAAGGGAGCTTGGGTTTTGTTTGCTTTTTTTTGCACCCTGCTATCTCTTCGCAATCTGAGATTTTATTTAAGGTTTATCCTGTGGGACGGTCCGCGCCATCCACGGCGATTCAGCTTCCCAGACGCCCCTTCCACACTGGCGTTGAACTGGGCTGCACTCTCTGTAGCTGTGACCCACAGCTTCCCCCACCAGCGGATCCATGCACCGGCCATCAGTCATCTCGCCACCTCCTGCCTCCCTGCACAGCATCGTTCTTCAGATCCAGGTTCCCATCATTGTTTCCCACATAGTCAGTATTGATCTGCTTAGTCTTCTCAGACTCCTCCTCTGTTCTCGATTTAGTGGCTGCCTCTGCTCGCTGCACCCCACCACGGGTTGCTCACCGAGTGGTCCAGTCGACACAGCTCCCAGTCGTCCGTACCAGCCGTAACATCCACACTACTCCTTACACCTTCTGTTACTCTAATCACAAGCCAGCCTGTAAATTCAGACAGCAGGCCGGCACCCCGCACCAGAGGTGAGACGCGACGTCGCTCGGCATCAACTGTGACGTACATTTTGCGACAGTAATCTACAAGCCAAAATAACAATGGTGGGAGAGTTTAGTGTGGATGTAGCTTTGATGGTCTTCAAACATTTATTTCACTTCATGCAAAATTGGTTAGCATGTTTCTTGCTATGTGTGTGAATGTCATGGGTAATAACTGTAATCAGCACATTCATGACATCAGGAGCGCTTTGACCTACAAGTTAGAGAGAAGCTGAGAACAGTTTGAGGCAGGGAGACATGCGGACTTCAGTTGCCAGTGATAGTGTCACACATATATTACATCATCAAAACATAGCACTTTGTCCCAGACTGCCTTCTCCCCTTTGTTTCACCTCTGGTACTACCTCCCAGAGGAAGACCAGAGGCACAACGAAAATGGCCTGCCATTCTGGCTTTGCACCTTACACACAGAAAACAAGTTGGGCTTCAGGGGCCACATGCATCTCAAGGTGGTGGTGGAAAAAACTATATTTGAGAAGGGGTGGGATGAAAATAGTGGCCCATGTCCCATAAACTCTCTTTACATTGAGGCACAGACCCACTGTAAAGAATGCTGGGTTGATCCAGATACTTTGAAACAGAGGGAGTTAAACTGGGGACTTGATTTGATTTGATTTGATTTATTCTTTCAAGCATGTAAAACAGTTGATATGACAACACACATAATTTTACACATATCCAACAAATGCTAATCCAATATCAATTTGCTTATACCTAATACATGCTTGAATGGAGTAGGAAGAAGTCAGACTTATCCAGTCCTACCCCAAGACATCATCTTACCATCATTGGTTTGCAAGGGATGGTATGTGTTTACCTCTGATTTATAATGTACTGCCAGACACAGACCCAACCAGGGCATTTTTCAGTGAATTGCTAGCCAACACGGAAACCAAACACCTCTATACTAGAGAACCTGTATTGTTTCCAAAGGACAAAACAATGTGCTTTTCATTCTATTCTAATGCACATTCTCTTTCATTTCCTGACAGATAAAGACAAAGCAGGAGTTTCTGGCTCAACAGTAACTTATACGATTCCCAATCAGGAGGTTGTGTCTCAACTCAAACTATGGTTTCTGAAACTAAGCTAATGTTGACACTGTCCTCCTGTAAAAAAAAAACAAAAAAAACAAAACAATAGTAATTATGACAACTATGACACAAGCAAAGCAGTAAGTTAGGTGACACAGTATATAAAACAAGAAAGTATATGTTCGGAGGAGGTTGGGGTGAATGGCAAGGTGCATAACAGGACTCACCCCTGGTGAGCAGGAGTCAGTTTCAGTGTGTGATGTGTGTTTTTTCATTTAGTCTTATACCTAACCAAGTGGTTTGTGTAACTAAATGTAATGAAACCTAGACTGTTTCATCATCATACCAACATGTTCATGACAGTTTCCATGACAGTGGAATGTCGTTATGCTTGCCTTCATATTCGTTGCTGTTGTCATTAATGTTGACTGAGTTCTTGTATTTCTGCCTGCCAACTTAAGTAGCACTATTTCAGGAGATGTTCCTATAGGTCATATGAGAGGGAAGGGATGAGTGACTCACATAGGCCATATAGGCTGGAGGACTTTCATAGGGTTGATGTAGTATTGCTAATGCCTTCCTCAAAATGGATCGATATATGGTGAGGGTTTTGGTGTTTGACTACAAAATTGAGGATAAGGTAGCATAATGTCTCAATTAGAGCTAAACTTTGGTCCTGGATCGACTGAGAACATGAGAGGCTGGTTGGAGTTTTTCATGGGATTACAGCAGACAACAGACAAAAAAGAAGTGATGAGTTGAAGTACCTCAGGGAGTCTATTGCAAAGAGAAGAATTACTGAGAAATCTATTTTGATGACAGACTGCATTGAAACTAACTGTAAGAAACTGGCTCCACCTGGATATTCACCTAAACCTGGCAGGATATAGCCAGAAACACACACACACACACACACACACACTCAGTCTTTCCAGGACACCATTAAGGTATGCCAAAGCAAAAGCAAATATTATTCTATAAGGAAACTGCAGTGTTTGGCAGATGTACCTTACAGGTGGAGGATGTTTACATAGCCTTGCGTCTATGGAGCCAGGACAGAGAATTAGCAAAAATGGTTCACCTGCACCTCAAGGTTCAAGAATTATTGACAAAAATGCAAAGCACTAGCTGGATGGAGTATTGCTTAAATATTTGATTATGTTGACCGCATGTTAAGACAAACTGTGTGTACCAAATATCATTTATTTGCATGTCAAGGTTTGCCAGTTTTTTTGTTTGTTTTGTAGTAAAAGAAATAACCACTTATTTTTCAATAACTTTATATATAGCCATAAGGTGGGGCTGTTGTCATGGAACCAGAAATAATTTGTTTCATGGTTCATGAGTCATTAACCATAACAGGAAGTTTTTATAACTTACTACTAGGTGTCAGTATGGGTATCAGGCTTTAATACAGTATGTTTAGAACATGAGAAGGGGGATGTCTGTACCAAAAATGATTTGCTTGCTTGTCACAGTTTGTGAATTATTAGTCAAAATGCAAAATTACTGCATTATAAAGTGATAACATGGCCAGCCTATTTGACTTCCATCTCATTTACAGAAGTTTTGCCAGAGGAGAAAAAACAATTAATGCTGATAATCATGACATGAAAATCAAAACTGTAATTAATTGCATTAAGAAGGGCTGTATTCCATATAAGTGTACTAGTTCTATAAGAACTTATAATTCTTATAATGAGAATGTGAAGACCTTCACTGTCATTACTTACTGCCACAGCTAAATGGAATAGAAAAATTATTAAAGACCCTAAGGGCCTTAAAGGGCCTGAGGAAATTTTCCTGTACAGGGACCTGCTGTTTTACCTGACCAGGTGTAACCTACAAGCAGCTGGCCAGTGAAGCCCCCCCATGGCAGTGAATGATCAGCTCAGCTCATCAGTGCTGGTACCCCAGACGTTTTGACTGCTTGAGGCCAGTGTGTCTGTTGCATGTGATGTGTTTCTGGTTAACAAGCGGATTAATGATCCATGATGTTATTGTCAGCGCTACACTACCTTTTGGAATTATTTTCACTACTTTGGGACTGTATGTGGTTGTGTGGGGGAAGACACAGTGACCACCTGTTGGATTTACTGACCTTGGAGCTACTTGAAAGGGAGTGAAGGGAACTTAATGGTAAGTTAAAAAAAACATGTTGCATGCCTGTTAATGCCTTGTTTCTGTAACATTAGAGAGAATTGTTGTAAGGCTGGAGAAGTTACTATGTCAACATTATGCCAGTTCAAATATGGGGTTTCTCAATTACCTGCTCTGTTTAGTGTTACACGTCTCTTTTCATTGGTACACATAATTACAAACTATTTGGAGTTATGATGGGTTCAAAGCTAATCTATCGGTACCACAGATTAAACATTAAATGGCTTGAAATGAGCAAAATGAGCATGCCATGAGGACTTTAAAGTTATTAGTTCCACCAATACTTATCCTGCAACCAGCCTGACGCAGCTTTATGACTATCAGTGTGTACGTTTCTGGGCAAGAAAAAACCTTTACATTTTTGTTTTTATTTATGGTTGTTTTAATCCATTTTATTTTAATATGAATGACCTTGTTTCAAGGTGCTGTAATTATATTAGCAGAAGCCATGGCATTAATGAGTACTTAAAGTTCAATAACAGAGAATAACACAGCAATGAGGAAATAAATGTGTCACTGTCTTATTACTATAAACCAAATGTACTAGTAATGTAAGAGGGTATTTGTAGAACATGTCTCATCTGATCCATGCATCATGTGAAAATAAGCTTACATAAGGTGAAAAAAAATTTTTTTTTTTTTAAATCAAGTGGACTAGGTTTTTGGTCGAAGACCTTACATAAGAAATGAATCTGGTGTTCTATCTGGAAGACAATCAGATAGAAATCTAGTTCTTAATTCTTTGACAAAAACCCTGTGCTTGTGCTCCATTAACTTTGTAGTGCTCTATAACTGCAGTCGCGGCCACAGAGATAAGCTGTTGACTAAACAGTGGATCACACCTAAGAGATCCTGGCATGTCATGCATGTTGAAACACCACAAACCACATAGTTGGCCTTTGCTACTACTTGCACAAAGTTGGATCCAGCTGGAGGCAGGAATTCTCTTCTCATGGAAACATGGGATGAGAGGGAAAAAAGAGGAATAATTTAAAGCACTTCAGAAGGCTTCTTTTAAATGGTCTTATATAAATCAAACCAAAACTACAGATTCACAGTCTGTCATTAAACACAACATTCATCATGTGCAACAATTTACATTTTATTGATAAGTAAAGTAGATGTATATGGCTCTCAGCACCGTAGTTGCTGGGTTAATAGAGACAACATGACTCCATGGTGAGCTTTAACTTAAGTCCATTCCATCAGTCAACAAGACTTTTTTTGTATTTTGTGCAAAGGTTCATTGTATAGTCATATTTTACAAACCATTCAGGTCTGCCAGTCTACAAGCTGCACCCACATACAAAATTGGTTTTATTTCACAGTTCAGGATAATGATTAGCAAGTTCATCTGAACCAGTGGGTAAAGATAAAGCAAAGTCCTGATCATTACAAGGCTGTGGCAGCTATCAATTAAATTATGTTTGATATAATGGCATGTCACACAATGCCTTACAGTAATGCCAATGCAAACATTATTGTATTTAAGAAGCAAAACTAAAAACCACCTTGTTCTGCTTCCTGATGTTCAAATGGCAACCTAACACTTTGAAACGTATGTGCAAGTGATGCATGGGCATCAGTCACATTTTCCTCTTTTCTCTGCATACAACTTGTCTTTTCAAGGCCACTTCTTTCCTGAATGTTAAGAATCTGGTAATCTCAGCTTTCCTTTACCATCAGCTGATCTGCTGCCAAACGAATCACAGGAAGAAGGGGGCACCATCTTGTTACTTTCTTTGTTTCTGGAAGATATATTGTATACCATTTATAGGTTCTATCATGTCTGTAGCAGTGGTTTTGTTTTCATCATAACAGTCGCACAGTACGTGACATGCATATACGATGCATACTCCAAGGGCCATGGATAAACACAGCAAAACCAATAAAGAAACAAACAAACAAAAAACTTTATCAACTATTAAACCACATCAGTAATGACAGCAGAAGCTGTCTCTGACCCAGAATGTCCCATCACTGGCAAACCAGTCACACAATGGCATATATGCAGACTCTGGCAATTATTATTATGTCATGTGGCCTGCTTACATTGTTTTAGCAGCTACTGCCAACATTCTCCCAACCCCAATGCTTTCAACTCAGCATCCAGATTAGCTGATATTTCTCCCTGCCCAGTAATAAATCTTTGCATCCACGTGCCCTCACTACCATATGCATCACAGTGAGTCTCTGGATCACTGGAAGAAGTTGCTCTTGAAAGAACTTTTGATGCCATGAAGAAACACATGACCAAAACCAGAGGCAGAATTAGACTTTCTTTGTGGGCATGGAGCAAGAAACAAAGCCACTGACCAGAACAGTTGAATCCATACATTTGCATGGTAAACACAGAACACTGACCAGAAAGGAAATGCATGCATGAAGTAGTGAACACAGGCAACAGCCTCCGTTAAGTTCATGACGAGAACAAAGGGAAATACACAAAACTGTGGCTGCTGGACTAAGATGCAGGTGAATCACTCTAGGTGGCAGTTAATGAACAAGAGTTCACATGCTGTTTAAATACAGAGTGTAATGAGAGCATGTATTGAATGCAGTGAAGCTGGAGTAGAGACAGGTGCCAGGTAAGAAGGCAGAAGTGCACCAAAATAAAATCCTTTAACAAGAAGCTGCTGGGAATCATGACAGTTCTCCATTGACACACTATACTATAAATATGTTACAAGTAACATGTGAAGTACAGGCTATTTTGCACTGTGCAGTCTGTCAGTGCATGTTCTCTTATTGCTCTCAGTGTATTACATTGCAGATACTACCTGAAGTGCTTTCCCAATGTAACTTCTTAGTTTGAAAAGCAAGAAACTGGCAAAAAGAAAGTCACTGTCTTAAATCAAGTCATTTTAATGCCTCTGCACTGGCGGCAGCTTCGGCCAGAGGCATTATGTTTTTGAGTGGTCCATCCAGCCCATTCTTGTGAACATGACATGTTTATTCAAATTTAGCATAAATGTCTACTTGGACTCAAAGATGAACTGATTAGATCTTGGTGGTCAAAAGGTCAAGGTTAGTGCCCTCACATCTGGTTAGTAGAAACAAGTGGTAATTCAAGTTTCAAAATATAACCCAACATCATAAATCTTTCTTTCTTTCTTCTCATAAATTAGAAATTTGCCTCAAGTGGTTAGCTCTCAGTAGACAGTGTACAGTGCAGGCTGGGGTGGGTAACATCTTTTATGGATGCTTTGGAGCACTTCGAATTATGGCTACTTGAAGTGTGGCCGTGTGATGTTTTCCCTAAAGATGCACAGGCACCAAATCCCCTGGAATGAGTTAGCACAAAAGCAAGCACACCGCTCATTTGACTGGAAGACAAGACTGTTGGAGTTTTTCCACTGTAGGAACCTACTGAAACATCCTGGGTTCTGTGTTTGTTTCCACTGCCATGTGCCAGCTTTTGAAGTGCGTTCCAGGAGCTAAATTTCAGCGCCACTCGGGAGGTAGTACTAAAATCAAGTTTCAAGTACCTGAGAGGGGAGGGGGTTGTCACCTGTGACTGGATAAATGTTAGAGTCATCACAGCTCAACTATTAGCATTACAGGTTGGCCGCGGGCAAAGTGGCAAGCACGTCACATCTCTACAAGTTCAGGTTCTGTTTGTTCAACTGCTCATACAGTCTGTTTAGTGTTGCACTAATGAGCAATGTGGTCCTTGACTCACATGCTGCGTGTGTATTGTGTGTATATGTGTTTGTGGGCCCAAAGTCCTGGAGTTATTATTTTCATGAAGACCAGAGGTAGTTCATTGAATTTTACAAAAATGTTGGGGTGTAAGGTTAGAGCAAGTGTCGGCTTTGGTTAAGGTTAGGGTAAGTCTAAGTCGATGTACAGACCCTGTAAGTGATTACTGCAGGACTGTTTGTGTGTGCATGTGTATGTGTGTGCTAGAAGTGCAGCCCTGCCCTCGTGTAAACAGAAAATGACACAAGGAAAAATGCAGTGGAAAAACAAAGTGGAACGAAACGCATCAGCCCATCACGTTATACTGGGTGACAGTTATAGGAAGCATGAGGTGTACAGTTCAGTGAGTTCCTACAGTAAGAAAGGAAGAAAAGAAAAGAGAGAGATCAAGACACAAAAGAATAAAAACAAAGAATAGGAACATAAAGAAAAGCCAGCAGAGAACACAACAAGAGGAGGGGAGGTAACTGAGTCCACAGTGCTTTGTTCCCTGCTGTGATTACAATGAACCATTTGACCATCTACTCATACTTAGTTACCATCAGTTACATTGATCACATATTGTATCATCCTACAGGGCATATATAACTGTTCTACAGGCCACTTGCATAGTAATCACCCCCATTTACCTTCAGTAGGTTTAGTTCTTCTTCATTACATAACCAGTCAGCTGCTGAATATAATAACCTAGTAAGCTCTGACAACCATTTTCTTTCCCAAAATGTCAAACTATTCATTTAAAGCTAAACTGTTAATAACTCCTTATTTGTAGCTTTATCATTTTGTTATTTATCTCAGCTTGACAGATTCTATGTTGTTTTTGTACAAAGCTTGTAGTTGGGAGTAGTGCAGAATACCGGTACTGAAGCCTAAACCACTGGTAGAGAAGCGTTTCCAATCAGGGTATGGAGGCACCAACATTTTAAGTGGTAATCAATAGTCCACAGCATCAGATCAGATGGTCTTATAAATAACTGTACTCAGTGATATTTATGACTTCGTTAAATCAAAGGATTCCAAATTGTCATGGTGTCTTTGTTTAACAGTTATTTTCATTATTTCCACAGTGGGCACAGCTACTGTTAAGTCAGCTACTAGTGGTGTACCATTTTGTGACCAATAATTACTATTGACTTCAGACATCCAGGAACCAGAGGACATATGCTCATGATATACTGCTGATATATTGTAAAATAAAAGAAAGGGTAATACGGAAACATGCATCCTAGCTATGTTGATTGCTAAGGCTATTCTGCATTTGTATATTTTAGCAACTCGTCTAAGGTGTGCCATGTCTGCAGTGGCACACAGGGAGCTCAACCTGGGAATGTGCTGTTAAGTGGCTATAATTTGATTTGTCAAACTGGAGACAGGTTAATCTATCAACAACTCAATCTAAAAAAAAAAAAACACAATCTGCTTGTTTATTTGTCTGGTTTGTAAAATGATGGATCTCATTTTCCAAGGTTTTCCTACCAATGTTCTTGTACAATTAAAATTTTAAAAATCTATATACATCTCCAGCTCTTTCGAAAGAGATCATGTCAAATAAATCAGTCCCTGCTTTGCCTTCATCACTGTCTTCTGAGGCCTTGTCTCCCTCTCCTCTCTCCCACAGCTGTACTGGGCTCTGTATCCAACCTTTGCCTTTCACTGCAGCCTGACTGTGCACCAGAATTTTTAAGATGAAGTTTTTGTTTGTTTTTAGTACTCATAAGACCGCATAAGGGATCCATGCTCCAATCACAATTGCACCGTGCACTGGCAGTGGTTCTGTGTGGCCTCGTCTCCCTCCACTATCTATGGCCGGCTCAGACCCACTCTGTCCACCTGCTCACCTTTCATGTGTTTCTATCACTAAACGCTGCGGCAGCAACAGTAGACTGTTGTTGACTTGCTTTACATGAATAACAGAGGTTTGATAAAGCAAAGGGGTGGCTACAGTTTGGCATTAATACAGAGATGTTCCCTGCTAGGTTTTTGAGCAAGTCTCCCCTATTCCACCTAATCAGAGAAGGCAAAAATGAGGGGTGGAAGCCAGAATAATCCAAAATGCTTCAAACTGTTGTAGAGGCAACAGAGAGGAGGATACTTGTTAGTGTGTCCACTCAGTTTTATGGTCATTTTGAGACTGGAGCTACTGTTGTTGTCATTGTGGACGGTCATCAAAAAAAGCTGTTTCTGATATATTTTTTTTCTTCACAAATTACAGCAATAAAGAATCTGTAACTGAATTGGATTAATACAGCTTGACTATATCACTAAAAATGAAAGAAATCTGTATGTGCAGGTATTTCTTCAACTAATCATCAGATGCTTGTGATGCTTGTTACATTATAAATGTAGCCAATTAAAAAAAAATTACTTTCAAAATAGAGCCTTCAGGTAATCAAGCACTAGCAGGAGACTCAAAAGCAAACCACCATTACCTCAATCCACTAGGCTCCACCCAGCCCCTCACCTACATCCTCATCAATTGTACTGATTGACAGTCATGGCTCCCACCCTTCATTTTGGCCTTCTCTGATTAGGTGGAAGGGGGAGGCTTGCTCAAAAACCTAGCAGGGAACATCTCTGTATTAATGCCAAGCTGTTCAATGAGTCTGGGTTAGAGAAGCAATTGACAGCATCTCTCCACATAAGGACATGTTTTGAAGCATATTTAAATAAAACAATATTTGAAAAAAGGTACACACCCTAGCTAGATTAAATCAATTCCTAATAGTTGTCAGATGTTGGAATATGATATAAATGAAGTGACCTCTGTGTGCTTGCATCTTCCTTTAGTCCAAAGGTCTTGTCTGGCCTGTAATACAGTAGTTAGTGTTGACACATGGCCAAGCATTCTCCAGGGAGAAAGCCACATTTACCGTACCACTGCATGGATCAGTGAACCAGTCACCTCCATTCTGCTAAACCACAGAAACCCATCAAGTACAGGTAAACAGAAGACAGAGTGTGTGTGGGTATGTGTATGTGACTGTTAGTGTATGTCTAAGGCGCAAGTGCTCTTCACGATCTACTGTACTAATGCTGACCTACTTTATCACTGTTTGCCCCCAATGGTTAAATATAGTATTGTTGTGGTGGAACAGTAAGTATTCATTATGTCACCATGGACATGAGCATTAAGGTGTGAAATGAAAAGTGGCAAATTAAGGAAGCACTGAATCTCTGGCAATAAAGTGGAAAAAAAATGGTGTCTGAATCAAATCCACATAAGCCTTCACTATAGCCTTAGTCCTGGTGTTGTTGTATGTTATTGTACATACAATGTTATTGTAGGCTCTTCTTGCAAAGAGAAGACAAAGTATTCCAGTACCTAAACAGTCGAAAGACATAACTTGGCAACAGAGGTATATCCTTGAGGTAAATATGCAACCTCTCCATCATTGCATACTTTCTGGTAAACAGAAGAAAGTGCTGCCACTAACCACTGTAACAGTTCCAGCTTTTAATTCATTCATTAGTCATGGGCTTTACAACAGACACGAGAAACCTACAAAGAGGAAACCAATGTCCTATCAGGTCTCATTCATATGGTGCAGGAGATTCACACAGTGATGTGTTCTGTCATTTAATAGGTGAAGGTGGAGTGATGGAGTTGGTTAGCTCCTCAGCTGCATTTGTAAACTATATAAGAAAATGTAGTGTATAAAAGGTAGGCTTAAGCTTGTACCCTTTCAATCAAACAGCATTGTGATTGTACTTTTTGACTGTATGTAACAGCGTGTAACATAAACAAAATAAATAAATAAATAGAAAACTAAATAACTTAAAAACCTTTTCTTAGTGTGTAACTGAAAGGCCAATGAATGCAAAATATAGTTCCTCCCTACAGGATATTCATTCCTTTGACCTATTACTACATAAAAGACATGAATGCCCAGACAGATTAAGGTGAATTTACAACATAGTGAATGTCACTTGTATAACCAGTAGTCCAGTTTAATATATTTTCCTATTGTCTGGTTGCACAGATGTTTTACAGATAATTCAAACTGCCGTTATAGCACACCTACACACGCGCCCACACAGCAGGGATTATTTTCTTCCTGTTTCACCGTCATTGCGCCACACACTCTTGATTGCATTTCTGACACTGGTACTGAATGACCATTCTGGTGTTTCCCGAACCTTTCATGATCGATCTGATAGATGCACAACACGTCATAAAACGGGATCATCAGCTTGACTGGAGAAAATAGTGAACTACCAGTAACCATTTGTGAGCATTTGAAATAACAATGCAACAAGTTTTCTCTTAAACTCAGTAGTGCACTTAGCCAGTGGGGGCCCTTGGGGGCCGCTGCTATGATTCTGAGGGGCAGTCACCAGCTATCCAGTCTCTCCTTCTTTCTGGCTGGATAAAAGCGCCATGTTAAGGGAGTAGCGCGCTTCTCCGCGCACTGGGAGCGGGAGAGGCGGGTGGGAGTGCTTACCTTGGCAGTCGCCCTTTTATACCTCATGGCCGCTTGTTCTACAAGGTTGTGAACTTTAATATTTCCATTGCCACACGGAACGACCACTCGGGTCCTCCCGAAACACACCGTCACTTTCATTCCTCCTCCGTTGCGTTAATCCCAATGAGGAAACAGCCGCATCAAAACAATAACCATTCCCGGCGTGCGAAGGTTAAAGACGAAATCCCCAGCTGTTGAGAAACGACTTAAATGTCGCTTTGTCTTGTCCTGTTTCCACGGAAGAAAACTGCGGCAGATCCAGCAGTAATGCAGGGTGGCGTCCTCCTTGTGCTGTGTTGACTCACATACAGAAACTTCCTAACAAAACGCCTCTCCTGGGAGAGTGCACAACAGGACTGTCACTGCGGGTGCGACCACATGATGGAGCAGGCACATTCTTCCAACACTATCCAATCCAATGCAGGTCACAGCTTGACGTCGACGGGGGAAAATTCGTCGAAATTTTATATTACTTTGCTTTTATATCATAAAACATGCGCTGTAGCCTATGTGGGTTTACAGGCATATTGGTGTGATAGAAAACCTTCTGAAGCTGAAGTCCAGTCTTACCTGGGGCAGGTGCTTTGGTTTGAGGAGTACTTGTTTAATAGAACAAAATAAGGGGCTGTCACTGAATCCTGCAAAGAGAGATGTGAATTCTTTCCAGATGAATAATTACCTGCTGTTCCTACATTTCAGTGTCTTCTGGAATCAGACAATACCTTATCAGAAATCCTGATCCAGGCTAAAGTTGGGTACTGCAGTAAGTGTCAGACAATTTCCACATTTGGATTTGAGGTGTCTGATTACTTGGATGATTCATCATATGGTAGCCTACACCAAAACAAATGTTGAATTTCATTTGGAATGAATGAAGTGAACTCCCCAGCAGCATAGGGTGTATGAGTTGTGTACTTTCACTTAAATTTGTGCACTTTTAAGGTGCTCTAAATTAATTAGACTTTTTTCATTAAAGGTTGTTGGGGTGGGGGTGCTCTTTTCTGGTTCAAGGGTCCTAAAACAGAGGGTGTTGTATGCTGTACAGGAAATGTTTTTAAGATAAACTGCCCACATCCAGGTGTCAAAGTTTATACAAAGTACTGAATTAAGGATCTGGATACTTTTGTAAATGAGTAAATTCAGGTAGGGATTTTTTAATAAATTAGCACAAAAAGTCTAAAACATGTTTTGATTTGTCTACTTTACATATTATCTATTTAATAATTCTTCCATACAGTCAAATGTGCAAAAAGGGGTCTGAATACTTTGGGAGGCTAATGTACAGTATGTTGTCAGAAAGAACTGCTGAGGGGACACCAAAGTCTGTATTTTAGTGAGATGCATCTATGTCTCTAACTCCAAAGTATATATTAATGTATAGCATAAATATCTGAATTGCACCACCAGATGAGAAATCTGCCTAAGGCTGGATCTACAATATGACCCAATTTACTGATAAAAGCTGCAACCTTTCTGTAGAGCTTCACTCACTCTCTGCAGCTCTTATTCATTATGAGTGGAAGACCAGGATCTCGATGCAAGATATAAGTGAAGTTTCAAGTTTTAACCCTCCTGAGCTTTCAACAGCTTTTTTTTTCTTTTTCTTTTTTTAGGAAGAGTAAGTGTAATCACCCAGCCAGCACCAGCATTCATTTCTTGCCAGATTCTTTGATGAACTTTCTTGGTAACTTTCATGCCCATTGTTTACCTCAGTTTTGTGTATATTGATTGTTCTTGTGTTTTTGTTTTCTTGTGTTTATGTTTTTGAACCTTGCCTGCCTTTGGACTCGCCTCTGTCCCTGAATTTACTGCTTAGCCTGGTCTGGACTGATTACATGCCTCTGACCTTTCATTAGCTCTTTTTTTGCCTCTGCTTCTGCAGCTCGGTTTTGGCAGGCTGTGCACTAAAATAAGCATCTCTTTTTCCCTGTGTAATAATAAACCATTACGCATTATCTAGCTTGCTAGTCTGCATTAGGGTCCTCCTTTTATATTTACTGTTTCTTTAGAAAGAAACATGACCAAATAGCACAGCCTGAGGATTGCCATGTGAGGGGATACACTGACATATTTTGTAAACACCAACTATTTCTGCCTGACCTCCAGTTTCCCAACAATCACACAACCACTGTACAAACTGAAAATGGAATCCATAATCATCAAAAAGTTACATCAATAGAAGGTTCTCATATTGTTGTCAGAACAACAGGCACATCCATAAACTTGTGTGCTGAGCTGAGTGTGCGAAACAGATTAGGATACATACAGTACAGTCGCATCTGCTCACTTTTTCTTCTCATGCACTTCATTCTTTGAAATAAAATCTTATGTAATATAATCCTTTGTTTAGTGTTTACGTAGAATGTAAACCCCTTTTTATTGGCCAGATGTTGAAACAAAGAAATTGTGCATTTAAAACTGATCACACCTGAGTGCAACTTGAAGTTCTCTGTGTGCCAGTGCAAAGACTCTGTTTTGCTCCACTTGTTATTAAGTCTGACTCTGTGAAGCTTTGGACAGATGGTCGTGTAATAATTCTGATTAATATTGCCCAAATTTGGGTAATTAGCTGAAATGTCTTGCTGGAGAACCACACACAGCATTGACAGCTTGAGTCTGGTCGCTGACATTTTGTCAAAGGTCTTCTCATTTTCCTTCTAGCTCTATCTCCCCAGTTTCTTGTCTGCCTCATATGTATATATATATATAATTTATTACCCTGTGTTCAGTGTGTATGTTGTAGCTAAAAGGTGTTTCTTGGTAGACATGTTCCAACAAGGTCCCAAGAGTGGAGGGCGTCATGAAATAGGACAAACCCTTCTGTCATAATAGACTTACCTCACCCCTGCAGAATTCAACACCCACATACACACTGCCTTTATATACTGCAGATCAATCCATACACACATGTAATCTACTGGGTACTTTGTCTACCTTTACAATCTTCTATTACCACCCTTCTTTGACTCTATTGAAGGTGTATTGAAACTTTCAACTTGTGGAACAGGCTATGAACTCAGGGGAAGATACCCTTTATATGTGGACTTAAAAATTCAAATAAAATTTGCATTATATGTACAGTGAATTCCCTAAAGTGAAGCATCATGATTTATTGTCATGGCTGTCTGGGTGGTTGCCTTTAACATCAGGCATGTCATGCAAGAAATTGCATGTTAAGGGCAGATCCAAGACCAGGCAAGATTTTGTGAGATCCAGCTGCAAAGATGGCTATAAAAAATCAAAATCACATTTATTTTTCTCCACAACTGCATATATAGGTTGATTTTTAAACAGTTTCCTTAGAGAACTGCAACAACGCCATACGGCAGGGGTGGCCAGTTCCAGTCCTCAAGGGTCGCTGTCCTGCTTGTTTTCCAACTATCCCTGCCTGATCTGCTGCTGATTATCTGGCTCAGGTGTGTTCAGCCAGTCAGAAGCTGGAAGATACCAATTCACTTTATCTTTCCTCACTCCACTTTCATCTAAGATGGTATCTGCCATTTCAGGATTCTGTGCTCTTGATCTTTATAACACCAAAACTGTAGGAAGAAGGGAGATGAGAGAAGGCATTTTGTTCCTATGTACTCATCCATTAGCTCTTCATTTCATCTTTGTCTAATTCTTGTCCAGTTCTTCATGCAGCTGCTTCATGTGAGTCTGCAGATAGAGATGTGATAATTAAGTGATAGTAGTTTCAGGTACAGAATAGTAGACTGCAGTTTTGTAATTTAAACCCCGGTGAACTGTATCATTGACAGATAAGAAAGTCTCAATTGAAATGCTTTATTATAACTCAATAATAGCTCAAGGCAATCTAACCATAACTCAGGTTAACATATTACCACAAGAAACATGGATTAAAACTTTAATCTTACAAGCTTAAAAATTTTTTACTGTGATATACCTATTATACCCAAAAAAAATTTAATAAACTAGCTAATCTGATATTTGTTTTTATAATTTTCATAATGTGTCCTTTCGTTTCACATAATAAATCCTTAATAAATCACTTAATGCATCATTTCTATATTCTGATATGTCCTGCAACCTCAACAGCACTGCTGCTCTGTATGTCTGAAAGCGCAGGCTAAATGAAATACTGTACCTTGTCTTGCCTTCTCTCTCAGAATCTTCATTCAGTGAAAATAGCTCTTACAGACAGGACAACACACTATTTAGTATTTAAACTGATACAGTAACATGCAATTATGTGAACTGCTTAAACACCCAAAACATAAATAAAACAGGACTCAGGAAGGACCCACTAACAGGCAAAAATGTACCTGAGGACCTTTATAGATTCCTCCTAGTTTGTGTGTATTGGGCAAATTTCAGCTCTTTTTTTGGGATGTGGCTGTTTTGTAAAACTTTGTTATTCCATGTTAGACTCATTCCTTCATTTGAAAAGACCTGCACTGGGAATATTTTACCCAAGGTCATGTTTTAACCATGCAGGATTCATTTCTCTAAATTATGTCACTGCTACAAGGGCATAGGTTTGGTCTGAGCACCAGTAGGGACATCACAGCAGTCTGTTGACCACATGGTGGAAGCAGTTGAAGAAGCAATGATTCAAAGGGTAAATCCCAATTCCCATATATTATTATTCCTCAATCCTTACTTGATCCAGAAGTCATTACACTCTGCCATCTTTAAGGATGTCCTAAAGCTCCTATTCTTGCTCTGTGGAGTGAGGAGTGAGGAGCAAGGAGGCTGACTGGAGGAACCATAAGTGAGGATACATGACACCATCCTTTGTGGAAGTCTTTCATGAACCAACATGCCCCTTTATCAGAAATCATCCATCCATCCATCTTCTAAACCACATAGTCCCAAATGGGGTCACGGGGGGCTGGAGCCAATCCCAGCCAGCTGTGGGCGAAAGGCGGGGTACACCCTGGACAGGTCGCCAGTCCATCGCAGGGCTTATCAGAAATCAGTTGGTGATTAGATTCTTGTAATGAAGGAAAGTTTGTTTCATTTCTGAACAGATGCTTCCTTGATTCTTCTCTTCTTATATTTTTCTTGCATTTTTTTCCTCACCTTTTACTGTACTTGGGACAGACTAAGACACAAGGAAAAGATACAAGTCAGAGAAACATGGATGTAACTAGAACACTAACCCTCACAAGACAACTCAGTTTCATGGCTGATCTTCCTTTGGCTTTCTCACCCATTCTGACCTGTGGCTGCATTAAGCACAGCTGTCCATGCAACAGTTCACTTCGCACATGCTATACTTCTTGTAAACGTTGCATGCTGAATGTGCATTAACCAGATTTTTTTAACCATTGACACATGCTCTGTAAATATGAGTCCCTGATACTGTGCTGTGTCAGTGGGTTTGATTTTAGTTTGGTTCACTTTCTACATACATCTAAATTAAAGAAAGCCATTGTTAAATCAAATGGAAGGGTCCCTAAAAGTTGGACCTATTACAAACTAGAAATCAACAAGACATGAATAGTGAGTTAGACACATTATTTAGTGCAATATCAATAAGTGACTTTTGTTTCATTTCATTATCATGTGAAAACCAAACAATGGTGCATAAGTTCTGCAGGTGTTCCAGTTTTCTGAAATATGGCCCATTTTGCTTCTGTTTTATGTGAAGATCTGGAGGAAAGCTGAGCTTGTTGCTGTTCAGCTTTGGTCCAGTGTTTCTTCCTTTGTTACAGAATGACCTGTAAAAATAACCTTTTCTCAGAAATGCACAAAAACTACAGAGCAACAACAGTCAGGGCAAAGCAAACCTGACTATGAAAACAGCAGAATCCATCAAAGTGCTCTCTGAGGTAACAGGCAGATTTCAAGCTTTGATCCAAACTTTTTCAACACTAAAGATAAACTTTGAACTGTTCTCTTAAGAATTAAAGATTGTTGGATGGTAGCTGGTGTCAGACAGAAACAACATGATACTGTTTCTACTCCAGATCCAGCTCTGTTCAAACACAGATCTTCTTCACAGATCACAGCTGTCACACTGTGCCCATCATGTCTTGTGCTTTATCTTCCCTTTTTTGCTTTTCCAGCAGTTCCCTCCATGTCACCAGCAGGTATTACCTTAAGTAAACATGTGTGGGTTACACCAGGAGTTGCTCTGCTCTGTATCTGAGACTCTTGGTTTGGTTATCCCCTCCTAATGTAGCACTACATGCAAGGAGTGTCCAATCGTGAAGCCTTAAGGCACAGAGCATCTGATCCAAAAGGTGATTAGGCCCTTCTAAGTGTACACAGCATAAAAGCTCAGTATACCTTGGAATAAAGTTCCTTTCCTGATCCTGAACTTCGGGCAGGTACCTAATGAGTGCTTATAGTCTCTTATAGATGCACAGTATCATCTCTAGTGTGACTTAATGCACTCCACTGTCTGAAAGTGACCACCGCATGTCCGCTCTCATATCAAGGGAACTTTCAGTTCTATCCATTTATGCTAACAATGGATTTTCACATGATGCTTGGTCCACAGTCCTCAGTCTACAGATCAGTGTGTGGATGAATCCTTATATGGTAGCGTCATGCATTAGATGGATGCTGAATGGATTTGGTATGGATGTTGAGCGATTGTCTGTTTTGAATGTGTGCAGCTCACACATTTCCAGCATGACCTTCTTCTAACAAGCTTTGAACTGAACAGAATGTTTCACACTTCTGACATGAGTTACTCATTAACATCAGCTTAACAGCTCTATATGATTTAGCAAATGGAATGCTTATGTCAATAAAAGCCCTAATATTAATGTCAGGTTTGCCGGTGGCACCTTCCTCTCTTCTTTTCCTCGCACTAGCCAGCTCCCTTGCACTGATTGCCCGATCTGACACACCTGCCCCGCTCCATTGATTATCACCAGCTGCGCCTCGTTATTCTCCCTCCTTATTTATACACTGCTCACCGATCACTCCCCTGCCAGTTCTTTCTCTGTCTTCAGGCCCACATGGATGTTAATGTCATTGCTTTTTGTGCCAAGTACGCTCTCTGTTTTCTTTCTGTGTTTACCCAAGTCTCTGTAGTGATGGACGATGAGGCCTTGTTGAAGCTTTGACACAGTGTTCACACAAATGGTTCATTACTCGAAGCCTCAATGACACAGTGCTCGAGTAGGACATCTACTGGTCAAGAAATTGAAGTGCAGTCAAGACGTGTCACTTATTGGTTCATGGATTGGGATTTGATTAGCCATGCACATTCCAGTTTCACTACACTACATAGTTGTATGGTTTCAAGCCGACACAATAAAATATAAAATAAACATGGACACATGTTGAAGACCATGTTTCTTATGTGGCACATCTGACTGTAACCCTATATACTCCTCACTTATATTTTGTGTTAAGAAGACATTTAAATGGTGCTGCTACATTCATGAGATGTGCTCTACAAATTCAGACAGATGTCATTTTCACACGGGACAGGTGCAAATACAGATTATAGTATGGACTTCGGCAAAGTTTGTTTTGGGCGGTTGTATCCAGTTTAGGTGCTTCAGCCCCCTCACTCACAGATAAAACCTTGGAGTGATATTTGATAGCGGCTTTAATCTTGATAAGCAGATCAGGGCCGTGGCTGAGACTTTTAACGAAGGTGAAGCCTTTTTTATCGGGTGCAGATTTAGAAAAAGCCATCCACGTTTTTACCACTGCACGACTAGACTACTGTAATGCCCTCTACGCTGGTATTTCTTAGTCTTTGCTTCGGAAGCTTCAACTGGTCCAAAACGCTGCGGCTCAGCTGCTGTCGAACATTCCTAGGTATGCCCACATCACCCCCGTCCTTCTCTCCCTACACTGGTTGCCAGTACAGTGGAGAGTTGAGTTTCAATGTTGCTATTTGTCTTTAAGGCTATATATGGCCTCACTCCGCCGTACCTGTCGGATCTACTATCTATCTATGCTCTGCGCAGAGCTGTGTGCTCCTCAGAGCACTTGTCCTTGGTTGTCCCACGGTCTCGATATAAGAAAATGGGGCGACCGCTCTTTTGCTGTGTATGGCCCCAGAGTCTGGAATTCTTTACTGCTAGAGCTTCAGTCCATAACCAGGCTAGCGGTTTTTAAGTCAACTTTAAAAACTCACCTTTTTAAACAGGCCTTTGGTGCTTAATCCGTTTTATTTGTCCCGAAG
This sequence comes from Monopterus albus, assembly GCF_001952655.1. Classification (NCBI taxonomy): domain Eukaryota; kingdom Metazoa; phylum Chordata; class Actinopteri; order Synbranchiformes; family Synbranchidae; genus Monopterus; species Monopterus albus. The sequence goes on along the minus strand of NW_018127976.1, from coordinate 3,891,669 downwards.
GGACATCTTTTAACTTTTTGTTTTATGCTATTTGTATCTTGATATGGTAGTTTTTATTGCTCTGATTTTGGAAATTTGTGTTTTATTCTTAATTAGGTTTTATTGTTCTAGTATTGTATTTTAGTTGATATACATGTTCTATTGTGCAGCACTTTGTAATCCCCGGAGTTGTAAAGTGCTATATAAATAAAGCTTTATTATTATTATTATTTGTACAAAAATGGAAAAAAACCCGTTCACATGGCATAGATGAGGATGGGGTACACAGGAAATGCTTGGATAATTCATAGAGGTTTATGTGGCGAAAATCAATTCACAGGGAGAATCACTGCAGTGCCAATCGTCATTTATTGAACAATATTGTATGACAATGATTGAGAGGGCAAGAAACAGGATCACCTGTCAGGTTTGGGGTCTCGGTTGTATGTGATAGCTGGTAAAGTGTTCATTAATAGTGCACGTCGCTAACCTTGTTATTCTCGCTATGCACTTCCTTTCATTTCATGTACGCCTCTTAGTTGAATGATTTGGCTCGATCTAGGATCTGTTTTCTCTTGTGCATGGTTCATAGTGCATTTAAAGTTTAATTGTTTAAGTTACCAGTGTGTTTATAAACTGCATGGTGTTTCTGTGAATATACAGTATATTGCATGTTACGACGCTAAACAAAGGTTCGTCACATATACCGCTAAACGGGGGTTGTGACTCGTAACTTAATTTCGAATTAGTTTATAAATAACAGATCTCTGTATACTTTGTTCATCCAGCCCTACGTTAATATGCATTATACTTATGCATACGGTAATGTGCCTATAAGATGCATATATCTTAAATCCTTATTCATTGTATTTGTATCTATATTATTTGCAGGAAAACCACACCCACATGTAATCTTTGTATGAGAAATTGGATTAAAGGATCGTTAACTGCAACGTCAAGCACCTGATTCATTCTGGGAATGTATGGGCCTTAAGTGGTGTTCTGGCCGACACACCGAGGTGACCATAGTGTCATAAGGGCTGACCAGTGCCACAGACATTTGGAGTTTTCCTCGCTCACATTAATGGTCCTTCGAGCCGGATAACACTAGGATAACTTCAGAGATGGAACCATTTCCAGGATATGACGTGTGTGGTGCACGGCCTAAACGACAGATTTACCCCCCTGTGCGTTATGAAGCGTACGAAGTGGACTATCCAGCTTCTCTCAGTCAACCCTTAAGAGAGGTGGTGGAGCCTAGATATCAGGAGGATATGACCAGGACGGCCCCCCTCACCCCCACCTTTAGCCTTTACCGACCAAGTACACCGCCAAACAGAGACGCTATTCTCCAAGAGACAGATTTGTGGTACGGGGGTGTGAGCCGACTATACATCCAGGAGAAGCAGACAGACCCTCCGCTGTTGGCAGAGAGAGAGCTCAAAGGAAAGTGGCATGGTTACTCCACTCCGTTAACTCAAGCATTGCACTATAGGCATCCACAGGAAGACATTAAAGCAGAACTATATGACATTCGCCAAGAGCGCCACCTCATGCAGCAGTCACAGAAGCGCATGTCAGAGGATCTTGTTGAACTGAGAGCGCTACGAGCAGAGATAAAACAGTTAGTGGAAGCTGTTCGAAAATTGCCATGCACAGCCTCCTCACGAAGTCATATTTCGACACAGTCTCCGATTATCGAGTTGAATAGACCTGAGCAGGATGAGGATGAGGACTGGCCTGCCCCACCTCCCTGGCCGGATCCAGTAGAGTAAGTCCTCCCGCCTAGTGAGCTCCCAGTGACACATTATCAGCCCAGAGATAAGTCAGTGCAGGATTCACCTCTCTGGATCAAACCGGTTCCAGCGGAGCGCCTTACTGCAGCTTATGATGATGCAAAGTCAGACCTTGACTGTAATTCAGTATCCTCAGAGCAGCATCTTAAGATGGCTTGGACACAACCACAGTATCACGCCACACCTGGTGGTAGGAGTTCAATGACATCAGACGTGACTTATCATGGTCCCAGGCCGAAGATCACTAATCTGGCCACTAGGGATCTGAGTGAGTTTGCAAGGCCTAAGATTTCCCTGGAGAATCTCCTCCCAGCTAACGCGACCGAGCTGTTTAAATACCAGGTGCTAGTAGATCACCTGGAGCTGGAAGAGGCCAGATTAATAGCGGATGCCTACCTGAACTCACCTACTCCCTTTACAGACACCATGGTCGCACTGAGTGATAAGTTTGGCCAACCACATCAGATTGTGCTGAAACGTATTGCAGTACTGATGGACTCTCCTGACGTAAGGCAGGGGGACGCGTTAGCCTTCGAGAGGTTTGCACTCCAGACACAGTCTCTGGTGGGAATGCTAAGAACATTAGGTCGAGAGGGTGAGGTGGAGTTACAATGTGGTTCACATGTTGCTCGCTTACTAAGTAAATTGCCACCTGAGCAGAGTTCCGCCGCTGCATGTTCCATCAAAGCATAAAGACCCCCACATTGACGGATTTATCAGAATGGTTGACATACGAGTCCTGGTGTCAGGACTCTGAAGGACAGTTAGGAGTGAAGGGGAATAGAGAGAGGTGTGGGAACAGACCAGAGATATGACCAAGCAAACGACCTACTACAGTATTGCATGGCGTGAAGGATACAGAGGAGAAACTTGAGACTTCACCGTCAGGCTATTCCTTCAACAAGAGTAAGAGTAAGCCATACTGCCCTTTCTGTGACAATGAGGAGCATTACCTTAGTCAGTACATGGTGGTATCCAAGTTGTCTAAGGATCAGCTCACACAGTGGATAAAGGACAAAGGGAGATGCTGGCGTTGTGCACGATCACACCAAGCAGCCCAGTGTAATCTGAAGAAGGCTTGTGGTCTTTGTGGAAGGAAACACCTACAAGTGCTACATGATGTGAATGCTAAGGTACAGAAAAGGACACCACCAACAACGATGGAGGAAGGTCGTGTCTCAAGACCGTCAACAGAAGTTCTGTATTTAGACAGACCCACTTCAAAGTGCACATCCACAATGGAGATAAGACACTCAGCACTTATGCTGTCTTAGACAATGGCTCCGAAAGGACAATGCTGTTGCCACGGGCAGCGGAGCAGTTAGGTCTGAAAGGGACCCCCGAGGCCTTGCCATTGCGCACTATTAGGCAGGATGTGCAGATCCTTCAGGGTGAATCAGTATCATTCACGATTTCCTTCCCTCTGAAGCCTAAAACTAAATATAAAATAACAGGTGCATTCACGGCTGCACGCATTGGTCTGGCAGCGCACACTTATCCCATGGGTGAGCTAAAGGGAAAATACAAGCACCTCATTGGCCTTCCCATACGGACTCTGACTAACATCGAGCCCTTGCTCCTCAGTGGGAGTGATCACCCCCTTCTCGTTACACCAATAGAACCAGTCAGGCTGGGACCTCCCCGTGGACCAGCTGCAATCCACACTCGACTGGGCTGGGCGCTACAAGGGCCAGCTGGTGCGCTCTGCCAATTCGAGTGCTCACAACAGTGTTTATTCACAACAGTAGCACCTCAGAACAGTGAGTTACAGAAACATGTGGAAAAACTATGGCAAGTGGATACTGTGCCATTCAAGAGTGAAAGGCTCACTACTCGTTCAAGGCAAGATCAGGAGGCCATCCACATCTTGGAGACGAAAATAGTGAGAGAAGAAGTTGATGGCACACTCCGCTATGCTACCCCACTGCTGCGTCGTAAGGACATGCCACTATTAAAAGCTACAAAGGAGGCGGTCATGCCAAGCCTACAGAGTGTAGAGCGGAGACTAGCTGGAGAACCTACTCGGGCTGAAGCCTACCGGGAGGAGAAGGCAAAGCTCATCCAGGCTGGCTCTGTTATCGAATGTGGTTTACAGACACCAGAAACAGAGGGTGATGAGAAATGGTACATCCCTCATCACATGGTGAGCCATAACGGCAAGAATAGACTGGTCTGCTGCCTGGACCAACACTAGGAGCATCACTCCTGGGTGTTCTGTTGCGAATCAGAGAGCATGCAGTGGCTGTTAGTGGAGACATCAGAGGCATGTTCCACCAAGTTGGCCTCTTACCGCAAGATCGTGCTCTTCTCACATTTGTTTGGCGCGATGTACAGTGTGAAAAGCCTCCGTCAGTCTATGAATGGCAGGTGTTGCCATTCGGAACAACATGTAGCCCCTGCTGTGCCGTCTTCGCCTTGCAACACCATGTGATAAACAACAGCCAACCCGGTGACGACATGAGGTTCTCAATTGAAAGATGTTTTTACGTTGATAACTGCCTACAGAGTTTCCCTACTGTGACAGAGGTGAAGCACCTTGTCGACAAAGTACGGGCTCTTCTAGCATCTGGCGAGTTTGAGCTGCGTCAGTGGGCTAGTAACTATCCTGATGTCATCAGTCACCTACCAAAGGAAAGTTGCTCCGCCAGCGTTGAGCTATGGCTGGCACAAGACAAGACCAATTCCCCAGAATCCACACTAGGGTTAAGCTGGCTCTTTCCCACAGATGTGCTAAGTTACAAACATTGTCATGTTCCATATGCCACCCCTACAGTGCGCAATATCTATAAAGTCCTCGTGAGTCAATATGATCCCTTGGGGTTCATCCTACCCTATACTACCAGAACAAAGATAATTGTCAGGCATCTGTGGAACAAGCCACGCGGTTGGGATGATCCACAGCTACCACAGGAACTTTTGCAACAGTGGACAGCCTGGGAAGAAGAACTGTTAGTCCTGGCTGAAGTTACCTTGCCTCGTCCATATTTGACAACTGAGGGGGCCTACGGCTCGGTGGCTCACATCCGGACCACTGACAGGCACGGAAGAGTGCATCTCTCATTCGTGATTGTTCGCTCTAGGGTCGCCCCCAAACGACTTCACTCCATGCCCCGATTAGAGCTCTGTGCCGCACTCACTGGTGCCCAGCTTTCCCAGGTACTAGAGAAGGAGCTTACACTTGAAATCCATGGAACCATCCTCTGGTCTGATTCCACAACGGTACTGACCTGGCTGAGATCAGAATCCTGCCGATTCAAGGTCTTTGTTGGTACTCGTGTCGCTGAAATCCAGGAGCTGACAGACAGACATCTCTGGAAGTACGTTGACTCGGCAAGAAACCCAGCAGACAATGTGACACGAGGGAAAAGGTTGAGAGACCTTATTGTCTCTAATAGATGGAGCAATGGACCTCCTTTCCTTCTACAACACCCCGATTCATGGCCAGAGGATCCTACTACTGGCCAAGCAGAAGACGTCACAGAGTATCGTAAAGCTACATTCTGTGGGTTTACAACAACTACACCCGGCTCACCAATGCCAAACCTAAGTCAGTACAGGTCCTGGAGTGGTATGTTAGAATCCACAGTGCAGGAGTTACATGTGGTGGCCAAACGGGATGAATATCCTACGGCTGAGGAATATAAACAAGCCGAAAGGCTGATCCTTCAGAGAGCCCAGATGGATAATTTTCAGGAGGAGTTCAAGCTATTGAAGGATGGGAAACCTATCCCAAGGCGCAGTCGTCTTCTACCTCTGTCCCCAGAGCTGGATAGCACTGGAGAGCTCATCTGTGTAGGGGGACGACTGGATAGCACTGGAAAGCTCATCTGTGTAGGGGGACGACTTCGCCGTTCAGCAGATCTAGCATTGACGACACTACATCCAGTCATCCTAGATCCCAGTCATCCAGGGACTAAACTCCTGATCCAGGATTTCGATAGTCGTCTCCACCATCCAGGGCCGGAGCGCGTGTTCGCTGAGATCAGACGCTCCTTCTGGATCCTGCGTGGCCGGGAAGCAGTCCGGCGTTATCAGCATAGCTGTGCCGACTGTCAAAGATGGAGAGCTCGACCTTCAGTGGCAAAAATGGCAGACTTACCAGAGGCCTGATTACGCCTATTCAAGCCTGCATTCTATTCTACAGGGATGGACTGTTTCGGCCCCTTTGAAATCAAGATGAGTCGACGCCGAGAGAAAAGATGGGGGGTTATATTTAAGTGTCTCAATACGAGGGCAGTGCATTTGGAGCTTCTTACCAACGTTGACGCAGATGCCTTCTTGATGTCACTTCGCCGATTCATAGCACGCAGGGGAACACCTGCTGAGTTGTTCTCAGATCAGGGAACGAATTTCAAGGGAGGTGAAAGAGAGTTGCGTGAGACCTTCATGGGAATGGCTCCGGAACTTCAGCAGCTTCTCGGCTCACAAAGGATCCTCTTCCACTTTAACCCCCCTGGTGCCCCCCATTTTGGAGGAGTTTGGGAGACGGAGATCCGCTCAGTAAAGAGTGCCCTTTATGCCACAGTGGGTGCTCAACCCGTCCCTGAAGACGTGCTCCATATGGTACTGATTGAGGTGGAAGGGATACTGAACAGTAAACCTCTAGGATATGTGTCTTCCGATGCCAGAGATCCAGATCTCGTGACTCCCAATACTCTCCTGATGGGGCGGCCTGATGGATCTCTACCGCAGATAGTGTACCCAGAGAACGAGCTTCTGAGTTGTCGCAGATGGAGATATTCTCAGGTTTTGGCTGACCACTTTTGGTCACGTTTCATCAGGCTCTACATACCAGGAATGCATATACGACAGAAGTGGCAGGCAAACACTTCAGACATCGCCACAGGCTCAGTTGTGATGATTGCTGATCCACAGCTTCCCAGGGCCCTCTGGTCTATTGGGAAGGTGACCAAGACTCACCCTGGACCTGATGGACACATTAGGTCTGCTGATGTCAGAGTGAAAGAGAGAGTGTATACGCGACCAGTAGCCAGGCTGATTGTCCTTCCTGCCCTCCCATCTGGAGAAGATGCGGACGATTCCACTTCCCTAAATTCAGCACACGTTTAGAACTTAATGCCTTTGTTAGTGAGCAAATGTATTACATACATTTGGGGGCGGCTGTACAAAAGGCCCAAAGTTCATACTGTAGTGGTTACTTTCCTAGGTCAGGGCCCTTTAAGTTGAAGCATGATGTAGCCTACTGACGTCACTTCCACTGGGTGTGTAGTATGGGTGTCGAATGGTGCTTGTCTACTTAGTGATGGAGATATGTGGTTGTGGGTTAATACTATGTAAGTATTATCAGTTATGGGCCCTTTTAGGGTTATGGGGAAGCGGTTGTATGTGATAGCTGGTAAAGTGTTCATTAATAGTGCACGTCGCTAACCTTGTTATTCTCGCTATGCACTTCCTTTCATTTCATGTACGCCTCTTAGTTGAATGATTTGGCTCGATCTAGGATCTGTTTTCTCTTGTGCATGGTTCATAGTGCATTTAAAGTTTAATTGTTTAAGTTACCAGTGTGTTTATAAACTGCATGGTGTTTCTGTGAATATACAGTATATTGTATGTTACGACGCTAAACAAAGGTTCGTCACATATACCGCTAAACGGGGGTTGTGACTCCACCGGGAGTGGTATTTCCGGTTAAACCTTCACAATAAGAGCATTTGGTTTGTTTGTAACCGATACAGGATGTGTTCCTTAGGCATGTGTGGTAACTTACTTTCGAATTAGTTTACACATAATAGATCTCTGTATACTTTGCTCATCCAGCCTTACGTTAATATGTATTATACTTATGGATACGGTAATGTGCTTATAAGGTGCATATATCTTAAATCCTTATTCATTGTATTTGTGTCTATATTATTTGCAGGAAAACCACACCCACATGTAATCTTTGTATGAGATATTGGATTAAAGGATCGTTAACTGCAACGTCAAGCACCTGATTCATTCTGGGAATGTATGGGCCTTAAGTGGTGTTCTGGCCGACACACCGAGGTGACCATAGTATCACAAGGGCTGACCAGTGCCACAGACATTTGGAGTTTTCCTCACTCACATTATTATTTCCCCTGTCTTGGAAAAAACTTGTTCACATGGCACAGATGAGGCTGGGGTACACAGGAAATGCTTGGATAATTCATAGAGGTTTGGGTAACTATATATGCAATATATCTTATCTATATCTAATGTTATTTAGGACTATCTATGTAACTATATCTAGTGTTATTTAACTGTGTAACTACTTTATCTATTTCTCTATGTAACTTACTATCTAGCTATCTATTGATCTATCTCTCTATCTACAGTGATTCTCCACTAAATACACAATCTGCTACAACACTACTAACTCTCAAAGCAACAAAACAACCTACTCTGCAAAGACAGATTCAAATGAACGCCACTAAATAGGGATATCCTGTCTCTGAACACACTTGATCCAAAGTGATTCACATGACAAACCGAACCAGTCAACTGATTCACCTGACATCCGACGAACCCAACGTCACTCAAGTGATTCAAACGTCACTAGTCACGTGACCGAAACATGCCTCGGCACAGTGGTTCGAAACAATTGCTTTATGAGCTACCGCGCATGTGTCGGAGCCTCGGGTGTCAAACGGCCATCACTAAGTGTCTGTCCTGCCCCGCCGTATCTGGTTTCCCTTCTCGACAGACCTCTCTTCTGGACCCTGGTTTCCCTCAGCTCTACCAGCCACCGCCTCACAGGTCGATGCACAGTCTCCGGTAATCTGTCTTTCTGCTACTCTCTCCTCTCAGTCATCATCACCTCCAACCCGACCAGCCCAGGAGTGAATCCTACTACCGCAGCCCGGCCCATCATCACACCATTGACTGTATTTCCTGCTACCGCTGATCGACACCCGGTCCTCTCACTACTCCTCTCCTCCTATATATATTTTTGCACTGACAACACTGTAAATAAATCTCACTGCTTGCACCGAAGCCAGCTGCCTGGTTCCATTAATTCTCCGCTCGCTCATCAGTGTATCGAGCATTCATAACAGTTAATGAAAACATTAACAATGAACACTTTCTTTCACTCTGTATAATAGCATGGAGTGAACGTTAAGGAATACATTTTGTCCTTGTAATACGAGACAAGCCTTTGTAGTTATAAATTCAGTACATGGAAGAGCTGGTTGTACTTTTTGATAGTCATACATCATAAGTTACTGAAGCACTGATTATACTTTATAAATCATAAGGGACAAGGCACATTCAAAAAGGTTATGTGCAAATAAACAGCAAGTAATATGTGAGTAACATAAATAAACAAATAATATGCAAAGGTAACAAACAAAGGGAATTTATTCATAATTGTTCATGGAGGTGATAATGATGATCACAAGGAGGATTAAGGATAAATGAGGGGAGATCTGACAGTTCACTCATTAAGTGCTTTTGCCACTCACAAGACACCTAATGCTCCAGGAGTTTCTCCAGAAGCTGACGTAAAACTGGTCCAGACTCTCTGTCCATAACATGTGTCCAGACAGACTCAGGCTTCTGTTCTGCTGGGACACTATAAGTAACTACTGGGAAACAGAAGGGGTGTGTTCAAAAAAATAGCAGTATGGCATTCAATCAGTGAGGTCATCAATTTTGTGAAATAACAGGTGTGAATCAGGTGGCCCCTATTTAAGGATGAAGCCAGCACTTGTTGAACATGCATTTGAAAGCCTGAGGAAAATGGGTCGTTCAAGACATTGTTCAGAAGAACAGCGTACTTTGATTAAAAAGTTGATTGGAGAGGGGAAAACCTATAAAGAGGTGCAAAAAATTATAGGCTGTTCAGCTAAAATGATCTCCAATGCCTTAAAATGGAGAGCAAAACCAGAGAGACGTGGAAGAAAACGGAAGACAACCATCAAAATGGATCGAAGAATAACCAGAATGGCAAAGGCCCAGCCAATGATCAGCTCCAGGATGATCAAAGACAGTCTGGAGTTACCTGTAAGTACTGTGACAGTTAGAAGACGTCTGTGTGAAGCTAATCTATTTTCAAGAATCCCCCGCAAAGTCCCTCTGTTAAAAAAAAGGCACGTGCAGAAGAGGTTACAATTTGCCAAAGAACACATCAACTGGCCTAAAGAGAAATGGAGGAACATTTTGTGGACTGATGAGAGTAAAATTGTTCTTTTTGGGTCCAAGGGCCACAGACAGTTTGTGAGACGACCCCCAAACTCTGAATTCAAGCCACAGTACACAGTGAAGACAGTGAAGCATGGTGGTGCAAGCATCATGATATGGGCATGTTTCTCCTACTATGGTGTTGGGCCTATTTATCGCATACCAGGGATCATGGATCAGTTTGCATATGTCAAAATACTTGAAGAGGTCATGTTGCCTTATGCTGAAGAGGACATGCCCTTGAAATGGTTGTTTCAACAAGACAATGACCCCAAACACACTAGTAAACGAGCAAAGTCTTGGTTCCAAACCAACAAAATTAATGTTATGGAGTGGCCAGCCCAATCCCCGGACCTTAATCCAATCGAGAACTTGTGGGGTGATATCAAAAATGCTGTTTCTGAAGCAAAACCAAGAAATGTAAATGAATTGTGGAATGTTGTTAAAGAATCATGGAGTGGAATAACAGCTGAAAGGTGCCACAAGTTGGTTGACTCCATGCCACACAGATGTGAAGCAGTTATAACAAACTGTGGTCATACAACTAAATATTAGTTTAGTGATTCACAGGATTGCTAAATCCTAGAAACAAAAACGTTTGTACAACATAGTTTTGTGTTTGTACAGTCAACGGCAGACACTGCTATTTTTTTGAACACACCCCTTTCAACTAATTGCCCAATTGCACAGCCTTAAGAGCGTGCATATCATGAATGCTGGGTCTTGTTTGCTTTCTGAGAATCTACTGCACCTACTGGTAACTTGTTTGCCATGTAGCAATAAAAAATATACTAAAAACCTGGATTATTCTGGTTAGTCACATTGTACTGCTATTATTTTGAACAATACTGTAAATGTAGTGGAGTCAAGCAGCAGTGGCTCAAACTGAACTTTCTGTGAGACCAGGACTGGAGAAACTGGATTCCGTGACTTTCCACCACTGGTTCCAGCAGCAGAGTAAAGTCCATGGAGTCACAGCCACCTGTGCAGCCATCCACACACTCAGAGAGGACAAGGACGTTTAGACTGGACCCAGGTCGAACGGTCTGAGGGATGACTGTCATCTGACTTGTTCAGTTATTTGGCAGACATTGAGGAGTTGATTGATCGGGGTCTTTGTCCTTCTTCAGCTGAATGCAGGCCTCTTGCACAAGTCTCTGTCTGTGATTTCTTGTCACAGCTAGTTGATTTCTGTTCCAGTGGCTTCAGGACATGTTCAGATCCCTTCACTGTGTTATACCCCAGTTCTTTTATTGGACAGATCTGAATAACGAAAGAGTCTGTCTTTCTTCATTTTAGTGCTGATTTATTTTAACCACAAGCAAAGTTACAAAACACAACCCTGGTGGCCCCTTCCTCCAGACATCCGCAGACAGGCTGCTGGAAAAAAGAGTGCTCCCAGAAGAACAGAGCCTAATACATTTATAAGTTTTTGGGCTAACCCCTTACACAAAAAGATTACAAAACATCACGAGATGAGACAGTCTGGCGTCTCCTTCTCTTATCTAGAGCTCCACAAGCTTGGAGAAGCTGGCCATAACAAAATGAAGAATTTCAATGTGTGTGTGTTGTCATGTGGTGCATAACTAAAACATTCATTCAAACATAATTCTAAAACAGGATGAATACAAGAAAACAATTGGTGTCAAGGTGCACTTTTCAGAATCAACATTCTATCTGTCAACCTTGAAACAGAGCAGACTAGAGCAAACCTTAATCTTACTAAATTGCATTACTAATACATTTGATTCAACACATTGTCTAATAATTATCTGACTGATTTACTAATATCTAACAACTGTCTGCACTTTATTGTCTTGTAGATTCATTGTCAACTGATAAAGAAAACTCTGACCCTTTCTATTGTTGCCAATCAGTCTACACTCAGTAACCCAAAGTGGCAAAGCAAAAACATGGTGACATTGTTGCAAATGATAAAAATCAAAGCTGCAATCTCTCATGTACAAAAGTAATTTATCCAGGCCTTAATCCAGGACTCTGTAGGACCCCTTCTGGCAGCAGGTGCAGCTCCAGTCTTCTTGGCTGAGTCTCTACCAGCTGTGCAAACCTGGATTTGAGCAGTTGATCCCGTTCTTCTTGCAGATCCTCTCAGGCTCCATCAGACTGGATGGGAAGTGTCTGTGAACTCTTCAGGTCTCCAGGGTCTGGACTTTGGTTGGCCCCTCAGTGACAGCCAGATCAGTTTATTGATGACAGTTTGATGAAGAGGAGACACTGTTTCACTACTCACATGATTTGTTTCTGGAAGTTTTAATCACACTGTCCATGCCATACCTGTAGGAACAAAGAGAGCAGTTAGATAGTGAGTGGAAATAATCAGCTTGTGTCTTGAGTCGAATTAAACCTGACAGTGATGATCCAGATCATCAGTCTCAGCAACTGAAGACATCAGCAACATGAAACAACACATGTGGAATAATCTAGGAAGCAAAGCCATGTTACAGCAGAACAGGGCTCATGGTACCACTGTTTGCCTTGATGCCAGCTGTGCATACTGCTGGCCACATGCGGAACAAGCCGCTGAGCCAAAGCACATGTCCAGGCTCTGTGAGGGCTGTTTGACCAAGGAGACTGATGGAGGCTGCATCAGGTGACCTGGGCTCCACAGGCAGCCAGCTCCACCCAGCGGAGATGGTTTGGGCTGAGTCAGGGCGCAGAGTGAAGGACAAGCAGCTGACAAGTGCTCAGCATATGCGGGAACTTCTTCAGACTGATGGAGAAGCATCGAGTTGCCTCTTTCATGGAGTGTGCACAGCTGCTGCCACAGCTCAGCATGTCCACTTGCACTGTCTCACAAAGGTCACATGGTGTTATTGGGTTGGATCAGCATGTGATACACTTTTAAAGTCATCATATCACACGTGTTGTCTGTTTTCTAAGTGTGTGCATGTGAGAGCATGTGAATCCTAGGTCAGCCAGACAACAGCTCTTAGCTCTTCCAGATGTATTGGCCATGGAGAAATGACGGGGCCAAGGTTCCAGAGACCAGAGGCTTCTACCTGTTGTCTCTGTGTGGACATGTGCTCAGAGTGGGGTGTGTTCTGCTCACACAACTAGTTTGTAGGCTGGATGGAAACATGAGAGAAGGACAGTAGAGTCTGTCCAGTGTCCATGTCTCCTCCTGAATCTGGACCAGTGGATCCAAACTTGTATTAAAGTGTCTGAAAAGAGAATCCTAGCCCTTGTCTGGTCTGGTCAAACCTCCATCTCAGCTGGGAAGAAGAACTCCCCTCACATATCAGACTGTCTCAGCACTTTGCTTTCGTTCTACATCAATACATGTGTGTTATTTCATAGTTTGGTTGTTTTCACTGAGGGAATCAGCCACTGAGAAGGTTGGAGGTTTACAGGAAACACTGGCTCTTTGCTTTGATACTGGCTGGGTTTAGTACAATACTGCTGAGGCAGCATGGACCGAATGTAACCATCTACTGACCTCAAAGTCTCCAGTCGACAGTCTGGACTCTCCACTAAATCACACAGGAGCTTCATATCTGAAACCTGCAGGCTGTTGTTCCAGCTCAGGTCTAGTTCTCTCAGATGGGAGGGGTTGGACTTCAGAGCTGAGGCCAGAGAAGCACAGTTGGTCTCTGGCAAACCACAGCAACTCAGTCTGGATAAAGAATAAACCATATAGATGAAGTAATTGATAATCCAGTCAGATATGTCCTAATCAATGTGCTTTTCATTAAAATGAGCAGAGTGACTTTGTCCTTCTGTTATTCTACCATTTCTGATCATAGCTGTGAATCAGGAGTTCTGTTATCAGGTTTGTGAAGAACCAGGTGTAAAACTCAGAAAGTTCCAGCTGTTATTTCACTGGGTCACAACAATCAATATCAGTGAGTGATCAATATGTCACATCTGCTGCTGCTTAGCTCATGTTCAGCTTGGAACTACTGGTCATCAATTCAATTCAGTTTCTTCCTTAATGTTCATGTTAGTCAATTTAGTAGCTGCCAGTAAAAAATTGTAGGATCTTTGACTTGTCCCTCAACAACTGCACCTGTTATGTAGGGCAGGTACGGGTGGACCCAACATGCAGACACACACGGGAGTGGAACAAAAAAGGAGTTTATGAAATATAGAAAGGAACAGGTTACTGGGTGGAGGAGAGAGGGGAACAGAGGCAGAGCGGGAACTGGATGGGACAGGCAGGCTTCTAGGAGGCTGCTAGGGAGTGCAGAGTCGAGGAATGGAGAGCTGGAGAATGAAGAGTTGGAAATGAGAGCTGGAGCTGGGGAATAGAGAGCTAGAGAATTCAGAATTGGAAGCAGAGAGCTGGAACATTGGGTAGCAGATCAGAGAGAAGATGAGTGTAGACAATAAACTAATGGGGAGCAAACAGAAAAAGAGCGTATATGTAGGGGACTGAACTGGGAGATAATGAGTGGCAGGTGGATGCAATGATGGGTGATTGTGCTGGCTAAGGACATGACAGGTAGGCAGAGACAGGGAATCTGGGCAGTGTTAGGTATTTTTAGTCAGATAGATATTGGATAGATACTTTATGTATTAGAAATGTTTAGTGGAGATAGGGTGTCTAGTTAGACTGTTAAATGCTTAGGCTTGCTTATGAGTTTCTACAGGGTACATCTGGTCAAGGATAACTAGAGAGAAGAGTTGATGACTGTCAGCAGACAGGGTGTTCAATATTATTATTACGATGTGTATAACTGTACACCACTTAACCAACAGACATACACATTCACACATTGATTTGCTTCATGTTTTGACTACTGCTAGGGCCAGCTGCAAAGCTGGCAACAAAGACGTCCCGGTTGACGTTTCTGTGTAGTATGGGGCTAGCCCAACCGAGGTGATATAATGTATAGGCCTGGTGGGCTCAGGGTCTTTCATCTTACATCTGCCTGCGTGCATGTTGGATGTGCAAGACACTTGAGCGTGTAATGTTAATTTTACCTGTAATCCTTTGAATAAATCAGCACTGTTTTGAAGTTACTTGGACTGCCTCGTCTCTCAGAGTTAGCATGGTAGCAAGAACGGGATCCTACACATCCCTGCCTATTCATAGCTAGCTGAGATTTACAGAGAACACCTATGGTGCATGACTTGCTCAATCGAGGCCGTCTGCCAAAAAAGTCCTTCTGCACATACAACAGCAACAAGCCCTGGTTCACAGCAAGACTCAAACAGCTTTGTCGTGCCAAAGAGGAGGCTCACAGAAGTGGGGACAGGACTCTGTACAGCCAGGCAAGGAACACACTGACAAGGGAGATCAGAGCACCATCTTCGCACTCATCTTCAACAGGTCACTGGAGCTGTGTGAAGTCCCCTCCTGCTTCAAATGCTCCACCATTATCTCAGTCCCCAAGAAAACCTCCATCAGTGGATTGAATAACTACAGACCTGTCGCCCTGACATCTGTAGTTATGAAGTCCTTTGAGAAATTGTTGGCCCACCTGTAGACCCCCTGCTAGACCTCCTGCAGTTCGCCTACCGGGCAAATAGGTCAGTGGACGATACAGTGAACATGACACTGCATTACATCCTGCAACACCTCCACTCCCCAGGGACCTATGCATGGGCCCTCTTTATGGACTTCAGCTCAGCGTTCAACACCATCATCCCAGACATCCTCCGCTCCAAACTGACCCAGCTCACTGTGCTTGCCCCCACCTGTCAGTGGATTACTAGCTTTCTGACAGACAGGAAGTAGCAGGTGAGGTTGGGGAAAACCACATCCAGCACCCGGACAAGCATAAGGACAAGGACAATCACCTTTATTAGCCAAGTATGTTACACACAAGGAATTTGTTTCCGGTACAGAACCGAGGGCAGCCATCTGCGGCGCCAACTCAACCGATGCTCTAACTATCAGGGGCAACGGGGGGGGGTTCAGTGTTTTGCCCAAAGACACTGCACTATTGCCTCTACACTATTGGTCTCATTCGAAATGGTGACGAGTCAGCCTACAGATGGGAGGTTGAGCAGCTGGTCCTGTGGTGTAGCCACAACAACCTGGAGCTGAACACGCTCCAAACAGTGGAGATGACAGTGGACTTCAGGAAGAACCCCCCCACCTTACCCCCACTCACCATACTTGCCAGCACTGTATCAGCAGTAAAATCATACAAGTTCCTGGGCTCCACTATCTCCCAGGACCCGAAGTGGACATCCAACATCAGGATCATCATCAAGAAGGCACAGCAGAGGTTGTACTTCCTGCGCCAGCTCGGGAAGTTTGACCTGCCCCAGGAGCTGCTGATACAGTTCTACAGAGGAATCATTGAGTCTGTTCTCTGCACCTCCATCACTGTCTGGTTTGGCTCAGCAACCAAACAGGACAAGTACAGACTTCAGTGAACAGACAAGACTGCAGAAAAGGTCATTGGTGCAAGCCTGCCCTCCATGGAGGACCTGTACACCTCACAGGTCAAAAGGAGGGCAGAGAGGATCACTACAGACCCCTCACACCTGGGACACAATCTATTCGAATTCCTCTCCTCTGGACAGCATTACAGGTCACTGTGCACCAAGACAACCAGGCATAAGGACAGTTTCTTCACCCGGGCCATTGCTCTGATACTTGACCCATGACAATATGACTGGACAATAATCCTCAGTGCAATACCTGTAAATATACATTGTGCAAATCATACAGGTCTCTATCTCTAAGTACTCTACTTTTATTCCCCTTTTTATTTCATTTCAGTGAGCATTCCTATGTCTGTCTGCACTGTTTGTTGCTTGTTAATACAGCTTATTTTGTTATATTACACAGCCTTATGCTGGTTTATTGTTTACTTGCCCCTTGCATGGGGATATGTACATACACATTGAGAGCTGATGTACCAGAGTCAAATTCCTCGTGTGTCCAACACACCTGGCCAGTAAAGCAGATTCTGATTCTTCACTAAGTCTAGAGAAAGTTGAGAACCAAAGAAACTTTGTGTAGCAAAGTTTTATTTTCACTGAATCCTTTGATAAAACTCCAGAGACACTACCAAAATGATCCTGCTACAATCAGTTTAAATTCAATACGTTTTTTTGGTGATACATCTCTGAACAGCCATCAATAGAAGAACCCTGGTGAAGCCAGCACTGTGAAGAAAACTGGCCATCTGGGAAGCAGCTTCTTCCAAGAGTGAGCCTATCCAAATCTGACAATGACAGATGTGTCCTGAGTCCTCAGCTTGATTACTGTCATGATTTAGTCCCGCCTGCTTCTGGTCTTATGATTTTATTTTGGCACCACTTCCTGTTGCAGTCTCACCTCAGCTACGAACTCTTTACCCTAACCAGTGTTTATTGTTTGCACCTGTTTTTACCCCTTTATAGGCAGTTTCCTCCCACCAGGAAGCTCCTGGATTCTTCTAGACTCCCGTTCAGATTTTCCACTGTTATTCTTCGTACCTGATATTCCTGTTCTGACCCCAGATTGCTTTTGACCACCCGTCTTACTCTCCTGATCCTGATCATTTTCTGTGCATTGACCCTTGGACTTCCCCTTTTGATCATGCTTGTGAGGATTTTCTTGGCTGTGTTAGTTGCTGGCATTGACCCTGGACTGGTATTATTGACTCGAGTGTGTTTTCTGGACTTTTGTATTGTATACTGCTACTGTGATCAGTAAAGAGACAGTTATCTACTATATCACATCTGGCATTATAATTGAGTCCACCATTGACACTTTTGGCAGCGTTACTCGCCAAACCTGACAGATTACCATTTTGGAAATCCAAATCCGGCTCAACTCTGACCCAAAGAACCTCCAAACCAGAGCTTCTCTCCTCCAGGCCACATGTAACCTCCAAAGCTAAACTCCTGCTAACAGATAAGTGCACCCTGGCTAACGGATGCCTCATGAAAACTGTAGTTAATAGCTATTAGTTACCAAATTTAAAGTCTATAACCTGTAGCAATCGACAGCTATTTTTCCTCTGCATAGTCGTGACTAAACCCCAGAATTTAGATCTAGAATCTAGCTCTATTTTTGACCAGAATCCCCTTCTTCCACCATTGCTAACAAGAAACTGTTCAGTCAGTCATCCAAAGCATTCACAGCTGTACCATTTGAATCATCTCTTTCCTCCGGATCATTTTCCCAGCTTAGATAAATAAACTTAGAACTGGCTTCATTATATCATCTTTGGGTCTTTTGTTTCAGCAAGTGGGTTCACTGAACTGGTAGGATTCATTACTTTCACGCTTAGACTGATATAATTACTGTAATTGTTTAATAGTTTGATGGAACTATAACTATCTGGTGCCATACTCTAATGAGGTATTTGAATATTAAATATCAATATTCATTTTCATAAGTGTAGTTATTTCCACTAGAACATTTAAATTAGGTTCAGATGTAATTTAGGTTACCAGGTCTACAACAGTAACAGTCAGTGAACTGACCTCAGAGTCTCCAGTCTACAGTGTGGACTCTGCAGAAAATCACAGATCAGCTTCAACCCTAAATCCCGCACATTGTTGCATCTCAGGTCCAGTTCTCTCAGATGGGAGGGGTTACAATTCAAAGCCAAGGCCAGGGATGCACAGCTGGTTTCTGACAACTTGCAGCGCCACAATCTGAGCAAAGAAGAAGCCAGGTGAAGGTAGGATACAAAGTTCCTGCTTAAAACCAGTGTTCATTATATGTTCAGAAAGTAGAAGTTTTGAAACTGAAAACTCCAAACAGATGAACCCAACAGGATGCAGGTTAAAAACAGTCAGATATAAAAAGTGACAAAGAGCTCTCATTAATATGAATGACAACATTCTGCCACTTCAATAAAGTAGAAACATTAAAGAGCATTTTAAAAGTATTTTCACCAGACTAATTATGCCTTTGTTATTGTCTGATAGATTACACAGTAGGTTGTTATTGTTTTAAACGTATTTCAGAGAAAGTAAACAGTCAATGGACTAAGACACTGTAAAAAGAAACAACATGTGAATTGAAGCTCCTCAGTGTGGATCAGTATAATATCAGCCCTAAGCCTGCAGTTTAGTGTCAACACAACTTTCACATCATATTCATCTCAGCACAGAACTAAAACATGGTATCTGACCTCAGAGTCTCCAGTTGACAGTGTGGACTCTCCAGTCCAGCACACAGCAGCTTCACTCCTGAGTCCTGCAGCTTGTCATCACTCAGATCCAGTTCTCTCAGATGGGAGGGGTTAGATTTCAGAGCTGAGGCCAGAGAAGCACAGCTGGTCTCTGACAAACTGCAGTCCCTCAATCTGAATAAAGAATACATCACTGATAAACCAATCAGATATGTCCTAATCAATGAGTTTTCTCTAAAATTGGTTTAGACTCACTGTTAATGTGTGTTTGCTACAACATTATATATTGTGACTTAATGTCAAAGCATATTGTAGGATAAATTGACAGTTTTGCTATAAATGTCAATCCAGTTTGATGACTGAGCAAAACAACTGAACTGAGGGACATTTAAATCTTTTGTTGATTTTAAAATGAACAAGGGCAAAAACATATGGACTGACCTAAGAATCTCCAGTCGACAGTGTGGACTCTCCAGTCCAGCACACAGCTGCTTCACTCCTGAATCCTGCAGGTCGTTGTTGTAGCTAAGTTCCAGTTCCCTCAGATGGGAGGGGTTGGACTTCAGAGCTGAGGCCACAATTTCACAGTGAGTTTCTGAGAGTCGACAGTTATAAAGCCTGTGATGACAAAAACATCAAATTTAAAATTTTATCAAACCTGAGAACTGGAATAAAAACAATATTTATTTGTTTTGATTCTAAAGCAGATTGACATGAGCAGCTGTAGCTCAGGTGCTGGAGGTTTCTGACAGATCTCAGCTCGACTGTTGCTGCTGGGAAATGCAGACAGGAAACACAGGGCTACAGTCTCTCATGTCTTACATGAGGCTGAGCAGATGGAAAAGGGGGAACATGAGGAGCAGCTTGAAACAAGGCTCTTTATCAGGGACCATGAGCCAAGCAGCTCTGGAACATCCCACTGTTTACAGAGCAGTCCATTCAAATGCTGCCAGAGAGATGCAAAGACAGCAGCATTGCTTCTGCTTCTACATAAGATTCATGTCTAACACAGCAACACACACGAACAGATGTTCACTGTTAGAACAACACAAGTCGAAGCCATACTTAAATGAGAATGGAGAGGGGGTGTTTAGTTTGATTCCTTGTACCAGAGGGAAGACGCCCCCAACATACAACTAATGTTTGCTGGATGTTTCTAACAGATCTCAGCTGTCAGAACATGCACATACACCCTCTTCAGCTCCAGCAGTGATTATAGAAGTTGGAGAAAATATGACAATGGACAGAACAGTTCTTACTGTGAAACAGCAAGTGCTGATAATAAATACATGGTAACGGCAATATATGCATGAAAACTGTGCTCAGATGCAGCTGCTGTTAGTTCCACCAGGTCCCGGACATTAGAGGGAACGGGAGTCTGTATATAAAAGATGAATAAACAGCCAGATGAAAGAAACACAGAGCAGACACTGTGTCCACTCTAACAAGAATGCCATCAACTGAGAAAACATGTTGACTGTCCATATTTTTCAAGTTTTTCTGCTGGATTTATGTAAAACTTCCATCAACCAGAGAAAGACAGAAGATCCTTGTGTTCACTGACTTTACAGCTGGAAACACAAACATTTTGGACTCATCAAAATTCTGAAGACAAAGATATTAGTAGCATAACATGATTAAAATTGTTTCAATTGCTTCAATACTAGTTTAATAAAACATTTAAAGTGTTTGTGTTCTATATTGTGTATGTGTATAAAGTGTGTGTTTTTACTCTGATAATGATGCTTCAGCTTTGTGTTGCTTTATAATGTTGATGGTCACATCTGGACTTACTGTTATGGTTTAGTCCCCCTCACCAGGAGGGTGAGGGAGAACTGGGGTTGGACTCAAGATGGCTGACCCAGGTGCTAGTACAAAAAGGTGGTTTAATGGAATAAAAACAACATGACAACATAACAGGGTCCATAATACTGTAGTGATCCTTCACTTGGCATGTTATGATGTTCTAAATTGTTATGGTTCCTTGATGGGTGTGGAGCTTCAGGGGTTAAGAGGTGTGAGAGCGGGAGGGAGTGAAGTGTGGGGGATTTGAGCTACAGAGGGTGTTAGCAGGCTGTTTTTCTTTCTTATTGTTGTTGGGCTGTTGTTTTGGCGTGGTTACGGCCAATAGTAACCGGTTGTGTGGAGTTAATAAAAAGCGACTATTCGTCGGCACTCAAGGTTGTCTTCCTTGTGTCCTGCGGGACGCTACATTTGGTGTCAGAAGTGAAACGCCGGAGTTACGCCTGCCATTAGCCTTAGCCTCCGGCTTATCGGGCCTTGATAAACACCTGACTAGATGGCAGCGCGACGGGTGAGGAGCCAGGCTGGAGGAGCTGGCACCATATGTCTTCAGCGTGGAGTATAGGGCGGGAGCTCGCCATGCCAACGCTGATGCTATGTCCCGGCGTCCTTGTGCACATGACGGCTGTCGATATTGTGAAAAGCGTGAGTCCCGAGAGGTGGAGCTCCGCAGTGACAGGTGGCGGTGGGGGCCCCGATGGAGAGAGTGGCCGTGGACATTATGGGTCCCTTTCCACGCACAGATAAAGGTAACCGCTATGTCCTGGCTGCCATGGACTATTTTACAAAATGGCCGGAGGCATACGCCATACCAGACCAGGAGGCAGAGACAGTCGTGGATGCATTGGTGGATGGAATGTTTTCCAGGTTTGGAGCAGCTGAAGTGGTTCATAGTGATCAGGGCAGGAATTTTGAGTCGGCACTCAAGGTTGTCTTCCTTGTGTCCTGCGGGACGCTACAATACATACAAGGGAAGGGCAGTGATGACTAAGGAGACCAGGACGGTAAACACACAAACTAACGACAGGAACTAGGATAGCAGGAGGATGAGAACGGACAGGTGAACAAAAAGAACCAACGTAAACAATGCAATCCACAGCACAGAGGCTGTCAGTGTGGAAGACAAAGCACGTATTTCTGTGTTGCTAACCGCATAATTAGCGTGATAAGGTCAAGCCAAAACGCACAGAGACTGTCAGCGTAGCATCTTACACACGTCTAAAAATATGCGGGTCAAACACAACATTTGTCACTTACATAGGGTAAGTATTGTCCATTACATGTCGCAATGCTCCGGCAACGATAGGGCGTCTGCCAGAGGTATAAATAAGGAAGCCAACAAATCACCGGAATACGCCTCAGGTGTGCGCACCGACCCCCAAGTCACTAATTACCCAATGCGACACAGCTGAGGCATTGATCCCGCAAAAAGGGAGAGCAGGAGAGGAAAAGAAAGAAAGAGGCAGGTCGTGCCAAATGGACCTGACACTTACCGAAACCTTCTGCAGTTCCTCACAGCAGGGATCAGTCTTCGTTGTCCCTCTTCTGATGTGTTGTACTTCTTCAGGTCCAACTCATCCAGAACCTCCTCTGACATCTGCAGCATGTAGGCCAGAGCTGAGCACTGGATCTCAGAGAGTTCCTTCTTTGACCTGGTCTCTGACTTAAGGAACTCTTGGATCTGCTGATGGACTGAGTGGTCATTCAGCTCCATCAGACATTGAAAGATGTTGATGCTTCTATCAGGAGAGATGCTGTACATATTCATCTCTTTCAGGTTGTCAGTGGCTCTCTGGATGGTTTCTGGACTGTTCTCTGTCTGACCCAGCAGGCCTCCTAAGAGTCTCTGGTTGGACTTCATTAAGAAACCATGAAGGAATCGGACAAACAGGTCAAGATGGCCAGTTTTACTTTCAAGGGATTTGTCCATGGCTCTCTTCAGGACATCATTCAGAGATGAGACCTTGTAGTCTTTCCCCAGAAATGTCTCCAGTACCTCTATGTTCCTGTTGGTACAACAGTGGGCCATGAAGACTGCAGCCAGAAACTCCTGAACACTCAGATGAACAAAGCAGTAGACTGATTTCTGGAAGATCGTCCGCTCTCTTTTGAAGATCTCTGTACAAAGTCCTGAGTACACTGAGGCCTCTGAGACATTTAAACCACACTGCTCCAGGTCTTCTTGGTAGAACATGATGTCTCCTGTCTCCAGATGTTCAAACGCCAGCCTCCCCAGCTTCAGAAGAACGTCCCTGTTGGCCTCCATCAGCTCCTGTAGGCTTGTCCCATGTACCTCACTGTACTTGTGCTTCTTCCTCTTGGTCTGAACCAGCAGGAAGTGTGAATACAGTTCAGTCAGAGTCTTGGGCAGCTCTCCTCTCTGCTCTGTAGTCAACATGTGCTCCAGAACTGTAGCAGTGATCCAGCAGAAGACCGGGACTTGACACATGATGTGGAGGCTCCTGGAGGCCTTGATGTGTGAGAAGATCCTGCTGGACAGCTCTTCATTACCGGACCTCCTCCTGAAGTACTCGTCCTTCTGGGCGTCAGTGAAGCCTCGTACTTCTGTCACCCTGTCGACGCATGTCGGAGGGATCTGATTGGCTGCTGCAGGTCGGGAAGTGATCCAGACGAGAGCCGAGGACAGCAGGTTCCCCTGGATGAGGTTTGTCACCAGCACGCTGACTGAGGACTTCTGAGTGACGTCGGACACAACCTCACTGTTGCTGAAATCCAATGAAAGTCTGCTTTCATCCAGGCCATCAAAGATGAAGAGAGCTTTACAGAGAGCCAGCTCCTCTGCTGTGACCTTCTGTAAGGTTGGATGGAAAACATGGAGCAGTGTGAAAAGACTGTGCTGCTCATGTCTGAGCAGGTTCAGCTCCCTGAACGAGAGCAGAACCAGCAGCCTGATATCTTGGTTTTCCAAACCCTCTGCCCAGTCCAGAGTAAACTTCTGCACTGAGAAGGTTTTTCCAATGCCGGCGTCACCACTCGTCAGAACCACTCTGATGTGTCTCTGTTGGTCGGGGAAGGCTTTAAAGATCTCGTGGCACTTGATTGGAGTGTCCTGGAGGGTCTTCTTGGAAGTGGTCTCAAATTGCCTCACCTCATGTTGGGTATTGACATCTTCACTGTGTCCCTCTGTGATGTAGAGCTCAGTGTAGATCCTGTTGAGGGGGATTTCACTTCCTGTTCTATCAGTTCCTTCAGTCACACATTCACATCTCCTCCTCAGACTGATCTTATGTTCATCCAACACCTCCTGCAGCCCACCACCAGCTGAAAAACAAGAAACAGTGTGAGACTAAAGAAAGAATCTGTCAAGACAAAAGCTCTGTGTTGTTTCTAATCATGTTAAATGCTGTGTGATAGAACAAAACCAGTCCAGTTGTCAGTGAGGACATCAGCAGGTTGTTGTATGTACAGTCTTACTTTGTACCATGCTGGTCTGACTGGCTGTCTGCAGTCCAGGTCTGGTTCTGGATTCATCTCCACACCTGGAACCAGTCTGGTTCATCCTCCACAGCTGCTCCTCTTCACCAACACCACTTTTCTTCTTCTTTCTGTGTAAACATGTCTTTAAAAATGACTGTGGCTGAAAAATCTCCAGATGATTATCCTTATCCTTATTATGTATCCAACATAGTCTAGAAGCTGTGATGGTCACAGAGAACAGTGAGAGTGGTGCTACGTTTCTGTTTGGACTCAGAGTTCAGTCTGTAATGGAAATGACTTTTTATTTGTTTGACACTCTCCTGCTCTTACAAACTAATGAGCTGCTTTTCCTCTTGACTGTCTTATTAAACATTTACTGGCCTGCCTGGAATTTATTTATGATACAAACTCAACACTTCCGGAAGCTCCTTCACAATAAAAGCCTTCCATTAAAGTGAGCTGATGCTGTCCTTTACTGTTTCACAGTGGGCAGCTTAGCTCAGGTCAGTCAGGTGTGAGCTGAGGTCAGACGTGGTCTACAGACTGTGGTGGACCAGTTTCAGACACACAACATGTAACAGAGGTATCTCAGGTTTGTGCCTCATTTCCTCTCTATTCTACGTCACTCTCTAATGTCGACCATCAATTGAAGGCCTCAGTGCCAAACACAGACTCTCAGACAGAGAACTGCTCTAAATCTACATGTGTTTACAATCAACTCAACTCAACTCAACTTTATTTATATAGCGCTTTACCACAGCACAGCTGACCAAAGCACTTAACATATCATACAAATATAAAAACAACACATAAAAAGCTATAAACAATACTATAAACACTAACACCACGGACAGAGTGTCATTCCTGATCAAACGCCAGTGAATAAAAATAGGTCTTCAAATAAGACTTAAAAGTGGGCAGTGAGGGGGCCTGCCTAATATAAAGCGGCAAGGCATTCCATAGGTTTGGACCTATCACAGCAAAGGCTCTGTCCCCCCTAGTTTTCCGCCTGGCCCTTGGTGCCTCCAGAAGAAGCTGATCTGCTGATCTGAGGCACCGCGATGGAGTATACGGATGCAAAAGTTCCACAAGATAAGAAGGTGCCAGCCCATTTAAAGATTTATAAACAAATAAAAGAATCTTAAAACGAACCCTAAAACGCACCGGAAGCCAGTGGAGAGATGCCAGTACGGGCGTTATGTGGTCCTTCTTACGCCCCCCAACCAATAGCCGAGCGGCAGCGTTCTGGACCCTCTGGAGGCGGGCAAGCCCCGATTGACCAACTCCAGCGTACAGTGCATTACATCCCAGGGGTTCCATCCCAGGGGTTGTCACACTAACCCTAGGATAAGACACTGTGGCTGTGGCTCATGAGGTAGGGCAAGTCGTCGTGGTTCGACTCCCGGTCTCCCCGCATGCCCAAGTGTCCCTGAGCAAGACACTGAACCCCGAATTGCTCCCGGTGGCTTGACTAGCGCCGTTGTGTGGCAGCCTTGTCGTCATCGGTGTGTGAATGGGTGAATGGTGTATGATCTCCTGTAAAGCGCTTTGGCCAGTGCAACACACTGTGAAAAATGCGCTATATAAATACAGTCCATTTACCATTTACTAGTTTAATCACACAGGACAACAACATTTACACATTTCTATATCAAAACACCGTGTGTGTTCTGTCTTGGTATGAAGGTCATGTGATCTATGAGTTCCCTCACTGGCTCCATTGTTGTGCTGGATCATGTTCTATAGTTCAACTGTGCTGGGCTGCAACACTGCCGCAGATCTGCAGACTAAAGGGAAGCCACTGCCCCAAACCCTCATGCACTGTATGAATCAATCATTTCAGTGGAGTGCTGTGCTACTTCTCATCATGAAGGTTGTTGTCGAGGACTCAGCACCTGATTACACACACTGGGCTGAGTGTGTTGATTGATCACACTGAATCTCCATCTGACCATGTTCTGACCTGTTTTGTCCCCAGGTGACTTTTACATGAGCACTGCCCACAGATGGTTGTTGTTCACCTGTAGGAACAAGATGTTGTGGAGAGAGTCCAAACTCAAAGGTCACCTTACTAATGTTCCCCGGCTTTCAGATGAGGGACAGATGAACATCTTTACAGCGATGTCAGCATCAGGGCAAAGAGATTTTCCTGACATGTGAACTGTGACCAGAAGGTTCTCAGGTTGTTTCTACAGAAACACCATCAGCAGTTTGTGGCTAAAAAAGCCAGACTCATGTTTGTGTTCCTGTTCAGAGAATCATCTTCAGGTCAGTTCACAACAGAAACTGTCTCTTACTTTATGTCTGGGGGTCCACATTCAAGACTGAAGGCTGGAGGATAATCTATGGACCAGCCACTCTTCATAGACAGATGACTGGATACTGGAGGCGCTGGTCTTTGTCTGTGGTACCGAAACACAAACATGGTTTTATTCATATCCCACCAGTCACTGATTTGTTCTCTGATAACAGTCACTGTGCAGTGTTTTGAAAAGATCAGAGAACTGGAAAGCAGTGATAGCTATAGACAGCAGTATGAGCCTAATGTATGATTTTATATGTGATTTTACCAGTGTGATGCACTGCATGTGTGTACAGCTGCCATTTAAAAAAGGGTAAGTTGGTGTGTGGAAAAACATGAAGTCATCAGACATTCCTACAAAAGAAGTGCAGGCAGAGATGTCTGAGTGTCTGTAAGAAGAGGAAAAAAAGAAAAGACAGGAACCACCGAGTTTACTGAAAAGAAAGAGATTAAAATACAACAGCTTCATGCAAAAAGTAAAGTAAATATCTGGTTCATCAGTAATCAGTGTTTAATCAAGGGTTAAAGATATTTTGTATTCAGAATAATATAGTGTGGTGGCAATTTTTATGATAGTACCCTTACAATAGTGATTGTTTTAGATGAGATGTGTTAACAGCAGTGTTTGGAGCTTTAATAGGTTTCAAATATGCCATCTTAGTGTGCAAGGTTAAACTATAATATGCTCCTAATTCCAGGGATTAGCAAATCAAGGCCTTCAAACAAGTGACATCCCCATTTAACACCAAACATTACACTGAAGGATAAAGCAACATTATCACTGTGGTGTCAGTCATTAACAGTGGAGCTCTATGGCTCAGTGGAGTCAGAGATATAATCCACACATTGTAGTTTTTAGTGGGAGACACTCAGTGTTGGTTCGACTCTGCACATTGGATTTGTTGGAAATAAGAAAACTCCCTAAACAAATCAGACACAGCCTTCAGCATGAACTGGTTCTATTTACTGGACTGAACAACTTGACTGATGAACCCTGGGTTTGCTGACTCATTAGTTCACAGTTCAAATGCTGCTGCTCACAAAGAGTCTAAAGTTCAACTGTGCATTGTGAAACTCTTCATCTTATCATCGTTCACTGAAACACTCCTCCTTTGTTATCTGGCAATTTCTGACTCCACTGTGGCCCTTTAGTTACTGATCAACTTTTAAACTATTCATGTTTATCAGCTGCAGTAACATACAGTATGTAAAATACAGTAAACATGTGTGTGTAAAGTTCACAGACAAGGCTAGAAGAACCAGGGAAGGTTTATTTTCTGCCAACAGCAGCTGTTAACATCAATACAATAAATCCTGTTAGAGGCAACAGCGTGGGGGTTCACAGGTTTGTAGCAGGTCTCTTACCTTGTGTCTGAGGGTCCAGGTCCAGGACCGAAGGCTGGAGGATAATCTTTGGACCAGTCACTCTTCATAGACAGATGACTGGATACTGGAGACTCTGGTCTGTTCTCATCTTCCTCCATTCTGGACTGGAGTCAGTCTGAATTAAACCAGTAACTTCAACTGGGAGCTTTGAACACAAGAGTCACAATAAACACGTCTGTTCAAGAGTCGCACACCAGCCTGAAAGAACAGGAAGTAAAACATATTTGCACAGTGTAATAAAAGCAGGAAACTCACTGAGTAGGTTCTGCCCCCACTTCATTTATACAAAGTCACATGAGTCTGCCTCCACCTGTGTGTATGTAGATCATGATGACTGAAACCTGTTAACACACTCACTGTGGGGACTCAGCCAACCTTGTGGGGACTAACTTCTGGTCCCCACAAAGAAATCACTGAATTTTAGGGTGGCAACATGGTTAGGGTGAGGTTAAGTGTTAGATGTTAGGCAAATAGTGGTTATGGTTAAGGTTAGTATAAGTCTACAGGAAATGAATGTAAGTCAATGTAAAGTCCCCACAAAGAATGAAAACACAGCGTGTGTGTGTTTGTGGTGTTCACATGACATGTTTATGAGCATCCATCTTGGCTTGAAGAGTTTGAATTAAACTAACTACTGGTCAAATATTGTCCAGTTAAATCCTGTAAATAAATGTGTTTCCAGCTGTTTTCTTTCACAGACATACAGGGAACAAGAAGTCAGTTGAGTATCAGCTCCTGCAGCTCCATCTATGGACAGGTGACACTGGGTCCATCTCCCCCTGTGACCCTCATCACAGGATCCCCCCAAGACTGAATCCTTCTCCCCTAACACTTTCCTTCTTTACACCAACATTTTAGCAAACAGCCACCATTCAAAGAATAATCTAGACCAGCCTGGTGTGACAGCTCTGACACTACACACTGTGTGAAGTGGCTGTCCTCATAACTTTGTCTAGTCCATTTTTATTACAGTTTTTTTGCTGTTGCTAAGAAGCATTAACCAATACTTAAAATACTTCTTCTAAACTCTTAACACAGCAACACAGTTACATCACACACCTGGCCAAATGGTTCATTTTCGGACAAAAACCACTTTTTGTTAAATAAATACAAACTTTACATTTCACAATGCAAAATACCATTTTCTACATATACTAACTTTATCAAAACACAGCAAACCTGACTCATAATTGAGTCGTTTAATCAAAACATTAGCACTAGTTTTCTATCCAACAGGAACATATAGTCATAGTGCACAGACTGTCAAAATGTGAAAAAGTAATCACATTACAAAAATGACATTACTTCTCATTGAACTGTATACAATATGAAAACCATCTTTGATATCCAAAAATGTAGAAATACAGTAATTCAGTCAGCCTTACTGTAAACACACTAAAATTGTGTGTGGATAAATTTTGTATAGTATATGTACAGTGGAACCGTCAGTACTTTATGGATTATAAAAAAAGGACAGAATTGCTGCAGTAAAGGCTTTACGGTATTGGCATTTGCACATTGCTATCAGTAATCACAGAAAAAAGCACTTTGCCCTGTGTTTACAACAATAGACAAAAATAAAACAAAATGACAGACCAAAAAGTCCTAATCTACACGATCATCAGCATTTGGCCACATGTTCTCATCAACATCACACCTTATAATGTCTCTTGCTATGCACCTTGGAAAGAAACGTTTAGAATGCCTTATCCACCCCTGGCAATCTTCAGCTGAGATGTCTCTGCAGCCAGCCTCCATTGCATCCAGAAGGGACATTTGATCATGTGGTCGATGATCATAGACTTTCCACCTCCATGCAGACAAAAATTCTTCAGTGGGAATGGAGAGTATGGAGGAAGAAAAAGTGAAATCATTCTCAGATGGGCTGCAAACCAATTTGTGACTGCTTGTGAATGGTGGAATGCTACGTTGTCCCATGCAATAACAAATATTGTCATGTTTCCGCCCACTTGTTCCCTTTCTGCTTCTGGCACCAGTTGTTGATGAAGGTCATCTAAAAACAAAAGAAGGCGCTCTGTGTTGTAGGGACCTATCTGGCTTTTCTGCAGGACCAAACCAGCACTTGAGATTGCAGCGCACATTGTGATATTTGCTCCTCTCTGACAAATTGGAACCAGCTGTTTCCCAAGTAGAACAATAATTCTTATCAGCTCTTTGAGCTAATTACGTTTCTTCCTCGTCTACGAGTTTTGGGCAGGTTAAATCCTGCCTCATCTACATAAATAAAATCATGTGGTGTCTGATTAGCCTCCAACTCCATAACTCTCTGAAAGAAATACGTAAAACACAAGTTAGAGTAAAAAGCTTTTCACTATGTGGGTATGGATGAGTCACTTAGATTTGATATAGTAGGTACCTGGACATACTGCTGTCGGAGTTCCATGACCCGCTCGCTATTTCTTTCAAAGGGAACTGTGTACAGGTGTTTCATTACAATTCTGTGTTTCTTCAAAGTTCGAGCAATGGTAGCCAGGCTGATGCTGTAATACCAGGTTGTCCTGTACAATTCTGTCCTGAATTTCTCTGAGTTTTATAGCATTGTCAGCAATTACCCATCTTATAATACTATGCTCGTGGTTTCCATTTAGCAGCTGTCTTCTTCCCCCAGAGTAAGGACGTCGCTGTGTCCTTTACATACGTAAATGAACAAATGTGTTACATATTTGTATTTGTAGATGTTGGTAGTCAGCAGTTACTGTGGTACATTACAAATGCAAGTATGGCGCTCATGAAATGAATTACTAACCTGTTGGTTTGTTGAAAAATTCAGATAATGGAAGCCACAGTTGATCGTCTGAGATTAGGCTGGACTCTTTCACCGGCCTCTCTCAGTGACAGACCATGGTTTATTACATGGTCTATGATGGTGGCTCTTATTTCATTAGTGACAACAGCTCTTACTCTCCTTTGACCTCCTCCACACATTCTTACTCCTCTCCCCCTATCTCTCCTTCTCCCTTGTCCTGCTGCAACTATTCCTCTCCTTAGATCACCTTGTCCTCTCCCTCATCCAACTATTCCTCCTTGTCTAATTCCTCTCCCTTGTCCAGACATTTTCTGCCTCTATGTGTTTTTCTGTATTGTTTTGAACAAACCCGGTCTAGAGAGTGCATGCTTTTTTTTTTATTGTGCTTGAACATGCATGGAAAGATGTGGGATTAATCAGTGTCAAATTGGAACCAGCTGTTTCCCAATTAGAACAATAATTTTTATCAGCTCTTTGAGCTGTTGTGGCAAAAGTAGAGGCTTTACATTATATTTAAAGTTTGGATCATTAGGTCTTCAATTCTGTCATGATGTGTTTAAGCATTTGTTAGAGATATTTGAAAGATCCATTATTTTGCTATGGGGTAAGCTTGTGTGAAAAGAAAATGTAAGGATTTTAGAAATGTGTGCATTGACTAAATTTTGTGTGAAAACGACATTAATTGTATTAATGGTATGGTCACAACAGACAGATGTTGTAATAATTGTGTTTAGAGTTTTGAAAATATGAATACAGAATGGACAAATGGATGTTAGCAACTGCGAAAAACTGTAAAATATCTAACCTCTCTGATTCGTCTTTGGGCTTTTACTTGAGTAACCTTGTCATGCAGCTACATAAAAACATTCAGTTGCATTTTTGAACATAAAATAAAAAATTAAAACAATGTGATTTGAACCCGTACACCACTGTGAAAAAACACTGTAACCCAATGCAGCACCATTGCTTCAATTCAATTAAATCAATTCAAGCTTTATTTGCATAGCACTTTACCACATCAGTATGTTGACCAAGTTGCTTCATATTGTAGGTTAAATACCATTTAAAATAAAGAACAAAAATAAAATAAAACAAAATTATAAATGATGCATCCAATCATTGAGTTGATTGATTGAGTTGTACCAATCAGAACATACCATCTCTAATAAGATTCATAAGCCAAGGTAAATAAATATGTTTTAAAAAGGGATTTAAAACTGGACAAAAAGAGCCAGATTTAAGACTAAATGGTAAAGTATTCCAGTGTGTCCTACTTCCTCTCTTCTCTGGTGTATGAGACTGACTGGAAAGAGCAGCTGCGCTGGATTCTGTCTTGTCTCTGTTTTGGACACACATGCCATCATTACAGTTACACACTTTCCACAACCACATCTCATTGTCATCTTAGGCTAAGGTTTCTGTAAAGGTGTGGATCCAACTCATAGATAAGGACAATCGGGGATGAACTGGTTTCTGTCCCTTTCTTATGCACCATGCACATTGATCACAGCTCAAGCCCTGTCACCCCTGGTTTTTGCTCTGGCCGGCTCCATTTCTTCTTGGTATATAACGCCCTGCTGCAACAGATTATCCAGCAGCTGGTTTAGAACTGGTTAAGACATGCTTCAACAAACTGAGTCCGAACAAAGAACAACATTCTCTCTGGTGACAGACTCTGAAGCCTCTGTAGACGGTCATTACTTGCACCAGGATCTGAGGCACAAGCAGAAAACAGGCTTTGGTCAATAGCTTTTATTTAAAGCACTTTATAATGTAACTCTCATTCATACATTCACACAGTGCTACCATGAAATGTGTGACTGCTCAATTACAGTGGGGGCTGACATATTACATTTTGAACCCCCATGGACTCAACCATGCTACACTGGTTGAGCATGGACACCTGCAGTACCAGGTGTTCATGTGTGAGGTGACAACCTGCTAGATTCTGCTACTGTTTGTTGCCTTTTAAAAGACAGCTAAGTCGAGTGAGAAGAGGTTTATCTTCAGACTGTGGTCACACTGTATGAACGACATGTTCACCTGCTGAGGTCCGATCCCAACAGCAGCCTGATCACCTCCAGATGTGGTCTGGCCACTCTGATCACACCGAGATCCAGATATGTTTCTACACCTGCATTAATGTGCACTTCATGGTCCAGTCAGGACATGCAGACTTGTTATTGTCAGTAGTTAACAGGGTCAACATATGCACGAAGCTGAGGACTGATGTCAATGCGGCCCTGAAACGTCACCTCTGCAGGATGACTACTGGCTGATTCAGTGCCTGAGGGAGGACTGTGTGACTGGACATGATTAGAGTCCTCATTTCCCAACAAAGGCTGTTACTTTCAGCTTGTTCACTCCTTTTTACACACTGTTCAGCTTAAAGTTGGATCACATAAACACAGATTCATATAAATACATGTATCTGGGTTTCTATATTGACGAACATGTGAATTGTAGAAAACTAAAACAGATATTTGTATGTACCCAAGCTAGCAGGAGGGAGGATATGGGATGGGAATCGTCTGGTTACTTGACATGGAAGAAAGGTGGCTGACAAAAAGATCTTCATTCGGGACAAATTAGTTTCTCTTGGTCAAAAAATGTTAGCTTTCCTTTAGGGATCGGAATCGAATCAGGATCGAAATTGGTGATGCTTTTTCTAATTATGAGAAGATTCATGTTTGTTCAGACAAGTTGTGTTTGCTGAGAGTAAAAGACAATGGGTGGCTGATATATGAACTAAACCAGGACTGGGCACATTTAACATGATAAAAATGTATTTAGTACTGAGAATTATACAAAATATTATTTATCTAAAACATAAAGGTCTGTGTATGTTCTCAGCTGAGATCTGGTATTTTGCCATTTGCAATGGGAACTGGACTGTTTCTTATTTAGAAGAAGGGAAGCTGACCTGTGCACTGTGTTGTTTGAATGATATGGGAATTAGTTTCAATTTTTATATTGTATTTTTTAATGGGAACTATACAATATCTTAGTTAGTAAAATAACTATCGATACTGATTGTGTAAATATGGATGATGCCGAGAGACTGAGTTCATAGTTTACATATGAAACATGTACATTTGCTAAAACCTTGGAGAAAGCCTGGGAGAAGAGGAAACAATCAAGCTGATTTGTACAAATTAGCAATTACAATGTTGTAAGCTTTCTCTCTTTTTGTTTCTTGCACTGTATATGTTACCAGAAAATGTATCATTTGTAAAAATAATGGTGTCTGTAATCCCATGCAGGATGGACCAGATGTCTGGCATGACACAGAAATAAAATAAAATTAACTAATAAACTAACGCACAGTGAACCTGGAGCTCCTTGGCCAATAAGATACCTAAAAACCTGTTACAAAAAGTGAACAGTAGAAGGAAAGACTGAAGAGTAATGTGAGGCAGAATAAGAATAAAGTCACCATGGATCAATATGTAAACATTACTCTGTTCTTTTTTAATCTATTCTACCATCAGGTGCCATGATTCTGCAGGTGAAGACTTTATCAGTCAGATCAACTTGGCGCTTCCAGACTTCAGTATTCATTTGGTCTTGTACCGTTATGGTCACTTCTTCTGTGTTCATAGGCAGGCGGATCTGAAATGCTGGGTAGTAATTTGGTCCAAACTGAGGGTTGAATTCTTCTTTCTGAAAGCCAGTAGCACAGTGTCCCAGTAAAGTGCAGGTAACCAGCATGTCAGTTTGTTGCAGCACTGACAATTATTTGAAATACTCACCTCAGGCTGTATTAGACAGGCTGTCGGACAGTTAACAGTGTAATGTTGGCCCTTGATGAGGTTACATACGGAAGGGACCTTGATGTACTTAGCCTCTCTGTGCTGTACTCTCACCTGAAGAGACAAGAGAACACTGTGACTAAAAAATTTGTCCTCAGCAGAGCCTGACCAATAAATCATAACCATTGTTTTCACACACTGATTCTCGGTTTATAACACTGTACTTCTGTCCAGTCTGGTTTCACTGTACAGTCTGGGGGATTCTCACTTCCTTCTTATCAGGACCTGCTGTGGTTTCAATCACAGGTGGTCTCTGAAATCATGTAAATAATAGTTTTCCAAACACAGTCATACATATGTAAATCTCTATGGCAATCATGAGCTCTGGGTATTGAGCAAAAAGTGAGACCCAAGTGGCTGAAATGATTTTCCTTTGCAGGTGTCTGAAGCAGGGTAAGGAGCTCAGACATACAGAAGAATCTGAGCATTGAGCTGCTGTTTCTTTGCATCACAGTAGTCAGCTGAGGTGGTTCTAGCATCTCTTAAAGATGCTTCCTAGATGCCAATATACAATTGTATATACAGTGGTGTGAAAAAGTGTTTGCCCCCTTACTGATTTCTTATCTTTTTGCATGTTTGTCACACTGTAATGTTTCAGATCGTCAAACAAATTTATATATTAGTCAAAGATAACACAAGTAAACACATCATGCAGTTTTTAAATGAAGGTTTTTATTATTAAGGGAAAACAAAATCCAAAACTATAGAGCCCTGTGTGAACAAGTGTTTGCCCCCCTGTCAAAACACTGGTTTATCGCACCTGAGTTCAATTTCTCTTGCCACACCTGTTCGCAATCAAGAAATCACTTAAATAGGACCTGCCTGACAAAGTGAAGTAGACCAAAAGATCCTCAAAAGCTAGACATCATGCCGAGATCCAAAGAAATTCAAAAACAAATGAGAAAGAGAATAATGGAGCTCTATCAGTCCGGAAAAGGTTATAAAGCCATTTCTAAAGCTTGGGGACTGCAGCAGAATTCATGGTTCCACTTATCACAGCATGTCTTCCAGGGCCTGAAGCAGCAAAACAGCCCCAGACCATCCCATTACCACCACCATATTTTACTGTTGGTATGATGTTCTTTTTCTGAAATGCGGTGTTACTTTTACGCCACACATAATGGGACACACACCTTCCAAAAAGTTCAACTTTTGTCTCGTCTGTCCACAGAGTATTATCCCAAAAGTCTTGGGGATCATCAAGATGTTTTCTGGCAAAACTGAGACGAGCCTTTATGTTCTTTTTGCTCAGCAGTGGTTTTTGTCTTGGAACTCTGCCATGCAAACCATTTTTGCCCAGTCTCTTTCTTATGGTGGAGTCATGAACACTCACCTTAACTGAGGCAAGTGAGGCCTGCAGTTCTTTGGATGTTGTTGTGGGGTCTTTTGTGACCTCTTGGATGAGTTGTCGCTGTGCTCTTGGGGTAATTTTGGTCGGCCGGCCACTCCTGGGAAGGTTCTCCACTGTTCCATGTTTTCGCCATTTGTGGATAATGGCTCTCACTGTGGTTCGCTGCCGTCCCAAAGCTTTAGAAATGGCTTTATAACCTTTTCCGGACTGATAGAGCTCCATTATTCTCTTTCTCATTTGTTTTTGAATTTCTTTGGATCTCGGCATGATGTCTAGCTTTTGAGGATCTTTTGGTCTACTTCACTTTGTCAGGCAGGTCCTATTTAAGTGATTTCTTGATTGCGAACAGGTGTGGCAAGAGAAATTGAACTCAGGTGCGATAAACCAGTGTTTTGACAGGGGGGCAAACACTTGTTCACACAGGGCTCTATAGTTTTGGATTTTGTTTTCCCTTAATAATAAAAACCTTCATTTAAAAACTGCATGATGTGTTTACTTGTGTTATCTTTGACTAATATATAAATTTGTTTGACGATCTGAAACATTACAGTGTGACAAACATGCAAAAAGATAAGAAATCAGTAAGGGGGCAAACACTTTTTCACACCACTGTACCTCATGTTGGGAACAACTCAGCACAGACCTGAACCTGGATATGCACCAGTAAAGGGATAGTGACTATATTCATTTCCAATTAGCAGCTTTAAGATCAAGACCATTAAGACCAGTTTGGATTACAAGTGGAGCTGTAATATTTCAGAAATTTTTACCTCTTCCAGAGGGATGTTGCTTGGCAGGAGTAACACGTTCAGGTTTTGCTTCTGTGTTCTTGAGTTTGGTGGTCAGATGAATAATACAATTTGGCCAGAAATTGGGTTTGAGTTGTTCCAAAACTTCTTTAAAAAATCCCAGACCAGGCCAAAGGCAGAGAGATGGGGGACTTTGACAGTCACGTGAGTGCCTGTGATCTCCAGCGGCTCGAGGATACTCATGCCGTCGTCAGTGATGTGGACGACAGACAGCTGGCCTTCAGAGAGCAGAGTTGCAAAAACACAGAACCATCCAGCATCTGTTTCATGATTTGATTTCTAGGACATTTAGTCCATTTCTTGACAAATGAAGCAGGTGTCAGATGATTAACCAAATACAACTGTCAAAGCTTGTGGATGGGAAGCTGGTGAGAGACTGTCCTTAGAGTCCAACTGTTTGGTGACTCAGAGTGAGACGTACAAAGGACAGATAATTGTATTGTTGCAAATAAATTAGTAGGAATGATTTAAATGTTTTATTACAATGGAAGTGTGAAACTGTGCCCCCTCAAACAATTTGAATGCATGACGCATCTGTATACAACATTAGTTACACTGAGTGTTGGGGGGCCCAAAATCTCCATCAGTACCTTGATTAAAAATATTAATTTATAAATTATGACAAGTGAATCTCAGCGCACTGGCATACTTTGAAACTGAATACTAATTAAAGTGCTATGCACATGTAAGGTAGAGCAGATGCCATTGCATTTACATGTAAGTTCTGTCTAACATAACATTTCTATCTATTAAGTATCCCACAATACAAAGTGTCCAAATAAAATTTGCTGTTCACTCATGTGCCTGTGCCTTTTCTCTAGTGCCACCTAGAGGCAAAAATCCTCTAATGCACAAGAAAAAGACCTAACACTGAGTGTCAGTGTGGGACAGAAGTTGCCTGCTTACCAACAAGACTACAGAGTCTTATCACTACTGTAATGTCTCCACTCACAAAAACAATAATCTGCTTACCATCCTTTGTTTCACAATGTGGGAGGCGGAGCTGACAAACAGCATTCTTGGTACACTGTACAGTGGCCCTGCAGCCATCTTGCCGGCTGCTTGGAGAAGGCTCCCACCCCATTGGATAGTTCTGTACAGGAGCTCTGCCTCCTGACTCATAACTAATACCAGTCCTGTCAAAGTACACTGGAACATACCTGGACCAGACAACCAGAACCTCCATCCATCCATTTTCCTCCGCTTATCCGGGACCGGGTCGTGGGGGCAGCAGTCTAAGCAAAGATGCCCAGACTTCCCTCTCTCCAGACACTTCCTCCAGC
>NW_018127976.1:3852400-3853296 GCF_001952655.1 Monopterus albus | reverse complement strand
TTCTGTCTATAAAAATAATGAACAGAACCGGTGACAAAGGGCAGCCCTGCCGGAGTCCAACATGCACGGAAAACAAGTCTGACTTCCTGCCGGCG
Source organism: Monopterus albus (assembly GCF_001952655.1). NCBI lineage: Eukaryota > Metazoa > Chordata > Actinopteri > Synbranchiformes > Synbranchidae > Monopterus > Monopterus albus. The sequence continues at coordinate 3,853,201 of NW_018127976.1, read as the reverse complement.
ATGCGAACCAAGCTCCTGTTCCGGTCGTACAGGGACCGGACGGCCCTTAGCAAAGGACCCCGGACCCTGTACTCCCGGAGCACCCCCACAGGGCGCTGCGAGGGACACGAACGAATGCCTTCTCCAGATCCACGAAACACATGTGGACTGGTTGGGCAAACTCCCATGAACCCTCCGCCACCCTGAAGAGGGTATAGAGCTGGTCCAGTGTTCCATGGCTAGGACGAAAACCGCATCCGAGGTTCGACTATCGGTCAAAATTCTCCTCTCCAGTACCCTGGCATAGACTTTCCTGGGAAGGCTGGGGAGTGTGATCCCCCTATAGTTGGAACACACCCTCCGGTCCCCCTTCTTAAAAAGAGGGACCACCACCCCGGTCTACCAGTCCAGAGGCACTGTCCCTGACCGCCATGCGATGTTGCAGAGGCGTGTCAACCAAGACAGCCCAACAACATCCAGAGACTTAAGGTACTCAGGGCGGAAAAATGGTAAAGGAGTACCTGAGTACCATTTTTTTGCCTCTCCCAAAATTTGCCTGACAATTTCAAAGAGCTGCGTATGGTTGCTTTTGTAGGAGATCTAATCAATACAAAACCATTTCAAATCTAGCAACATCACTCAGTTAATCCACAGCAATCAACAGGGTCGGGTAAATTTGAAAACTACACTGAGAATGACAGAAATAGAGCCAGACTGGGACCAGACCCTTTGAGCTGATGCTGATAGAGATGGACAACTATAGTGGCCAAAATCTTTTTTTAAATAAAATATATAAAAATAAATTAAAACAAAACTACAATT
>NW_018127976.1:3840905-3851673 GCF_001952655.1 Monopterus albus | reverse complement strand
GCTCCGCCCCCTCTTCACCCGAGTGTCCAAGACATATGGCCGGAGGTCAGATGAAACGATCACAAAATCAGTCCTCAACCTCTGGCCTAGGGTGTCCTGGTACCATGTGCACTGATGGACACCCTTATGCTTGAACATGGTGTTTGTTATGGACAAACTGACTAGCACAGAAGTCCAATAACAGAACACCACTCGGGTTCAGACTGGGGGGGCCGTTCCTCCCAATCACGCCCCTCCAGGTGTCACTGTCGCTGCCCACGTGGGCGTTGAAGTCCCCCAGGAGAACAATGAAGTCCCCAGTCGAGGCCTTTTCCAGCACCCCTCCCAGGGACTCCAAGAAGGCCGAGTACTCTACACTGCCATTCGGCCCGTAGGCACAAACGGCAGTGAGAGACCTATCCCCGACCCGAAGGTGCAGGGAAGCGACCCTCTCGTTTACCGGGGTAAACTCCAACACATGGCGGCTAAGCTGGGGAGCTATGAGCAAGCCCACACCAGCCCGCCGCCTCTCGGGAGGACGTCCCCACGTCGCTCGTTCGGGCTAAGCCCCGTGAGGGGAGGCCCGGCCACCAGGCACTCGCATTCGAGCCCCAACCCTGGGCCTGGCTCCAGGGTGGGGCCCCGGCTACGCCATGCTGGGCGACGTCACGGTCCTTGATTTTAATCTATTCATAAAGGGCTTTTGAACTGCTCTATGTCTGACCCGTCACCCAGGAGCTGTTTGCCTTGGGAGACTCTACCAGGGACATATAGCCCCCGACAACATAGCTCCTAGGATCACTCGGGTACTCAAACCCCTCCACCACAATAAGGTGGCGGTTCAAGGAGGGGACAACCAGAACTTGTAAGACAGAATAACTGACTGAGCACAACTGACCTGGTAATCCTGAAATAAAAATGTGTAAACAAAAAGTTATGTTATTCCTAAATCAGACTCCACTTCATTCGTCAGACAAATTTAAGGAACAGAAAGAGATGGTTGTTTAGGACCAAGTGCAGCAGTAAGAAAAACAGTAATTTTATTCTACGATTACCTGCATGAAACCTCCTCTGCACATGTCCAAACCATCTCAGTCTGGCCTCTCTGACCTTGTCCCCAAAACAGCCGATCTGAGCTGTCCCTCTGATGTGCTCATTCCTAATCCTGTCCATCCTGGTCACTCTGAAAGAGAACCTCAACATCCTCATCTCTGCTACCTTCATCTCTGCCTCTTGTCTTTTCCTCACTGCTACAATCTCTAACTCATACAGCATAGCTGGTCTCACTGCTGTCTTGTACACCTTTCCTTTGATTCTTGCTGCCACTCTTCTGTCACACAACACTCCTGACACCTTTCTTCACCCACTCCAACCTGCCTGCACTCACCTCTTCACCTCTTTCCTACACTCCCCATCACACTGGACTGTTGACCCCAAATACTTGAACTCCTGCACCTTCTGGACCTCAGCCCCCTGTAACCTCACTGTTCCACTTCCCTCCCTCTCGTTCATACACATGTATTCTGTCTTACTACGACTGACTTTCATTCTTCTTCTTTCCAGAGCAGACCTCCACCTTTCCAGGTGTTCCTCCACCTGCTCTCTGCTCTCACTACAGATCTCAATGTCATCCGCAAACATCATTGTCCACAGAAATTCCTGTCTGACCTCATCCGTTTCTCCCAGCTGCTGTTCTGAGATCTCTCCACTGGCGCTCTATGGGATTTAGATCTGGACTCATTGCTGGCCCCTTCAGAAGTCTCCAGCGCATCATCTGAAACCATTTCTGGTGCTTTTTGAAGTCTCCTTTGGGTCATTGTCTATTTCTGGAGTTCTGTGTGGAATGTCTCATATTTGGCTTTTTGTGTTGTTCCAATGCAGACAAAAGAAATAAACATAACAGAATACCAAAGAATTTGTGATTGCAACAATTTTCTGAGAAGTGGTTTGTCAATATTTCTGGCCATGACTGTAGCTGTTTGCAGTTTCAGTACACTCCCATGATTTTAATATAAACCAGGAGTATGTTTTCTGATTTCTTTCACTTCACCACAACTTGCCAGAGCTGCATAAAATCTTTGACTAATTTTCAAACACTTTCAGTAATTGCTTCTCAGTGATAGCCTGCTTACCATTAGCTTTGGCAGGGTTTTATCCCCTTTAACACTGGTATATTGGTCTTATTGCTCCCAGCTATGACTCTCACATTTCTTTATCTGTTGTCTAAATCTAGTTTTTCAATACACTTGAGGAAGCAAATCGATGTGGATGTTTGATTTGATCAGCTTGATTAGAGCATCAATATCAAAAGGGGCTGGAGGAAATAAAAAAATGAGCACCTATTAGATAAATATGTACCAGTAAAAATCCTCAATCAAAATATACATTAACTGACAAACACCCCAAACAACTCAAATATGGATCCACTTGACAAATGTTTACATACAACCTCAATGTTTTTATTTGACAAGCAGCAAGATCATGTTTGTCACCTTATTTTTCCATTACATTTGAAAGTAGATACAATAGTATACCAGTTTTATTACAATATTCTTTTCCCTAATTTCAGTACATTTAACAAAAAAAAAGAAAAATAAACACACAACTGCAAATGTGAGAAATGAAAGCATGTGTTTTAATGTGTAGCCAACAATGCATCAGTGATACCACAACTCTTCTGGTAATTTTCTGTTTTTCCCTCCTGTATTTTCTGTCAGCTAGTATGTTTATCCGCTCTTTTCTCTGAAATGCCTAGAGGCACTTTCTTTTTGTCGGCAGACACACAAGTGTGTGGCACTGGTGATGCTGTAAACAGTTTAAAATGAGAAGGTGGGTGAAGTTTGAAGGACCTCATGGGTGGTGGTGTCAGCTGGCTGCCATAACGTGACACGATGACCTTTCTAGTTTTGACAGATGGTGGCAACAATCCTGCTTAATTCATAGTACGGAGAGAGCGATAGTCCAAAACCTAGATGGAGGAATACGTCCCTTCTCTTGTCTGTTTGTCATGTCGTTTTACACCTGTATCTTCTGGTCAGTCATACAGGTAAGTGTTTGTGTGGAGTCACTCCATAGCTCCAGTTTTATGTCTATGCGACGTAACTGTACTCGTCCGCCAAGGTCTGGCTTCGCTCAATGTACTGCTTGTCGATGAGCACCTCGATGCACTTCTTGATCATGCTGATACTGGGGTTGAACCTGGCTTTGGACTGATTGATGACCTGCACAGGAAACAATTGAGAAACAATGCAGAAATGTTTCAAAACAGGATGCAAGGATGCTGTAATACAGACCTTCTGCAGCTAAAACTGTATCTGCAGAATGCATAGTTTTCATTATTTTGATAATTCCTTTTTTAGGAAAAAAAACAAAAAAAAAACAAATTCACTATGATGATTTTCAAGCAAATTCATACACTGCCAGTGTCCTATCTTACAAACCAGAGCCTTTAAACTATTTTATACATGTTTGTTTTCAATAGCTCAGAATTAGCAAAGAGTCATCATTCTTGTTTCTGAAGCATTTTGGTTAGACCAGTACTGGTTAGACCAGTGTAACAGATTCATATTAAAAAACCCAACACCAAAGGATTACACCCATGCTAACAGCTATGTGAGGCACTATTGAGGTTCACATGCTTTGAACTAAATGCTAACACTGACAATACTAACAAGCTCATGTTCAGCAGATATATTTACCATGCTCATTATCTTTGTTTAGGATGTTAGCATGCTAACATTTGCTATTTATCAGTACAGCTCAGTCTAAACTGGGACTAAACGGATTTCCAATTTCATTTAAGTCCACACAGACTGACACTGCTACCCTTAGAGCCACTTTACCATAGCATGGCTAACAAAAAAAGCCAATAAATTTACTAGATACAATTTCTTAAATGCAGTCCTGCGATGGACTGGCGACCTGTCCAGGGTGTACCCCGCCTCTCGCCCGCAGCTGCCTGGGATTGGCTCCAGCCCCCTGTGACCCCATTTGGGACTAAGCGGTTTAAAAAATGGATGGATGGATGGAAGTTCTTAAATGCAAGAATTAGTTTTAAATGAAAGATCTCTGAGAAGACAAAACAAGCATCACGTTTTAGACTGAACAGTTAAAAACTTACTGGATGAATTAACCGATAAAAATAGTCGGTGTGCTAATGCTTCTAACATACTATGAATTTAACTTTTCTTTTTTTAACCACAGAGTATGCTATGAATTCTGCAGAGAATTCTGTAAACTTTAAAAGGCACACTAACTGTCCACAAAAAATACAAAAATAGTAGGATATTAAACTATGTGTTAAGCATATTGTAAATGTACTTCTTTGACACTTAGGAACGTGCATACACAGTGTATGTGTATTTTAGCTGTCAGCTGATAAGGAGGTGTTATTTCGACTGCAAACATGATCCCAAGCTTGGAGACAATAACCCTCCATTACAAACTTCTCACCTATGTTACCAAATTCCCAGTAATTCTCTTAAACATCTACTTAATACAATGCTTGCCGTTCGAACGGCATGTACTGTATGCACAAGCAATTTCCTTGTTTGTTTCCATCAGTGCCACAAATGATCAAGAAACCAACTGGATCCACAAAATGGCTTAAAATAAGATGACCTGCACACACCTCTTGGATGAGGGCGTTGTGTCGGAGCACCTTGCGGGCCTTCATAATTCTCACTATAGCAGCTTGTAAATACATTTTTCGGTCCTCGTCTACAGCACTCCTTGTCTGTTCCATTTCCTACACAGACATAAATATGACAAGATTTTAGATGTTAAGATAGCTGCAAAACAACAGGTCGAAGCAAAGCCTGAGAAAGACAGAGAAGGATGGAAACCCTCACCTGCGGTGTGTCTTTCTGCATTGATGTTGTGATCTTAAACTTTGTCCTTTTACTGGTGAAACTCATATTTAGTGAAAATGTAGACTCTGCTTCAATCTCCTCCTGTGTGAGCAGAGGGGAGAGATCGTATATTCAGACAATCATCACTATTCTTTTTATGTCCGAAATCACATTATTGTAGTAGTCAGTGGTAGCAACATGTGTCAGTTTGTTTTCCACAAGGACTTGACAAGATATCTTGTATAAATAAGCATTACCCTCATTACCAGTGACAAAACCATGTCAAGAGACTTTCTTATTAAACTCAGTTTCTACTTGTTGCACAAAAAGAAAAGCTCAGACCTTTTCTAAATCGTGGTTGAGCATCTTAACGGCCAGCAGGGACTTGATGGTCTTCTGGAGCTCCTTCTCGTTCATTTGGGTGCCGTCCTGCAGCTCCTTGTAAGTCACTGTCGGGCTGTTGTTAAAGGCCAGCAGCACAGCCATCTGGTAGGTGGTCACCATAGCAACATATGGCTTGGACAGGTAGTTCATTTTCACCTCGCCTGTTGGTGACGTGGATATAGAGAAATGGAGATAGATAAAATGGAGCCATCTACTTATTTACCAACTTTTCTTTGAATATTATAATTTTCTTCCATGATTAAACCTGTCTCTGTCTAATACGAATATTTTGTTTATAATGACTATTCTGATGCACCAAACCTAATGCTCTAAAGCTGCAGTCACACTTTCAGACACTGGTTCAAAGGGATGCAACTTTACATTCAAATCTTGTGCAAGTCATCTTACATGTGTGTGTTTCTGTTACCTGTGCAGAGATAGTGCAGCCAGGTCAACTTCCTCCCACTAAAGTGCTGATTATAAAACAACTCAAACTGTAAAATGAGGTGAGCACAGAATTTATTTCAAAATGTGGTCCTTTAAGTCATATAAATCACTACAACTGACATGTTAGCTGTGCTCCACAGGAGCACACTCACCATCTGCACACTCTTCTCTAGTTCTTGAGGGATGGCGAACGTTGATGAGGGGACATGTGTGAGAGGCCACGCTCCAGCCTGCAGACACATCACATGTACCACTACATTACAAGCTGTGATTGGTGTAATCAAACCCATTTGGTGAAGTTATGCTAAATACAACAATATGCCTGGAAACACAAATGCCTAGTACTCATTTAATTCCATATAGAGTAGTGCAGATAACAAGGGAAGACCTTTCCTTAATCCCATGCCTGTTAGTAGTTAGTGAAGTATGCCGGTGATATCACCGCTACTCCTCCTCACCTGTAATACATAGATCTGGAAGCTGATGCCGAGGTCTACCACGGTCTCCTGAATCTTGATGAAATTGTTGAACTTGTTGTTGAGGTCGGCACTCACGCTCATGTCTGTGTACATTCTGTGGAGTTTGCTTGTGAATTCATAGCCACAAGCTTGCTGCAGGGATTAAGAAAGAAAACCAAGAATGTAGAGTAGTATACTGGAAAGGTATTTTAGATATTTTATGCCTTTTATGGTTAGAATACTGCAAGACTTTGGAAAAAATAAATAAATAAATCACACATGCACTGGGGACTGGGTCCACCTTGAGCTCAAGTTCCAGAAACTAAGTGAGCCAGTCAAACATAACAGAAATCTTAGTTTATACCTTTAGTTTGTTGATCATGGCTTCTTCTGAGTCCATTGACAGTGAAAGACCATGTATTAACCGCTTTGCTAGCATTCTGGCATAACACTGCAGAAGAAAATAAGAAAGAAAACTTGAAAACAAACTGTTTAATGTAGCAATAGGTGAAGAAATCTTATTCTACATCTGAATCTTTTGGGGCCCCTGAAGACACTAAAATGAGCCTAAAACGTCTTGAACTATTTCAAGATCAACACAATTTGAGACTTTTATTTGAGAAAAATAACTTTTTATATTCCAACAGAAAAGGCTTTCTTGTCACCTTTTGAAAGATGTCCTTGTCATCTATGTACTTGAACACTGTGATGAAGCTGGTCAGCTTGTCCTCCACCTCATTCTCTGTCATTCCCTTTGCAGATTTCTTCAGCAGATTGTCGCAGTATTTCGCCAGCTGTACAAAGAACACCAGGAGGAACAGTAACTGGTCAAGGAACTATGTATAATGCTGTATGTGTAGCGTGTGTATGTCGTCATTGTGAACACATTTTGGCATTGTGAGGATGTGGCCATTTTCTGGGGGTTAGGTATTAGGGTTCAGGTTAGAATTAGATTTAGGTTAGGCATTTAGCTGTGGTGGTTAAGGTTAGGGAAAAGGCCTAGGAAATGCATTATTGTATGCTAATGAGTGTCCTCACAACATTATTAAGACAGAGCTGTGTGTGCGTACTCACAAGTTCAGGGGCTTTACAGATGGACTTAGGCTCCCTGAAGTTCACCACAGATGTCAAAGCCTGAGAAAGAGGGAACACATTCAGTCAAACCATTTTAATTGTGAAAAAAACAAAACATAATTATACCTTTAAAACATTTTAACTGTAGTTTTGCTATTACAGACAATATACTGAAAAAAGGGAACTTGCCCACAATTGTATTTTTGACAACTAGTGACTGCTGTATTTTGTTCAGTGAGGCACCACTTATTAGAACCTGTGGTTTAATACCTTATCTAGTGCACTCATGAAATGCTGATCTCCATTAAGAACTGTGTTAATGAGCTGAACAAATTTACTGTGAACTTCCAGCACCGACTCCACAAACAAGGTTGGCATCTAGAGGAGTTAAAGGACAGAAACAAAGTTGCATTAGTAGCTGAAAAATTACAAAAATGACAATGACTGGCACCCTGATAGAGTGGTTTCGGCAGGCACCCCGTTTCATAGCAACAGTTTCAACTCGGCCTCTTAACGTGTAGTCAACTTGTATTTTAAAATAAAAAGCAGTTACACATAGAGCACTTAAACCTAAAAAAAAAAAAAAAAAAAGCGTGACATATAAATATTATAATTATTCCTGAAAAAACAAATTTAAAACTACATGCAAGTTGAACCAAGCACTAGCATGAGACTGGAACGCAATCCCCTCTGCTCCTCCCAGACCAGAAGTATATTCATATGTTGATTGGCAGCCATGAGCTCCACTCCTCACTTTGGCCTTCTCTGACTGGTTAGAAGGGTGATGCTCCCTTAAAAACCTTTAGTTGGTAATATATCCATATTACTACCAGGTTGTTCAATGAGTCTGGGTTAGAGAAGCATTTGACAGCATCACTCCACATTAGGACATGTTCTGGAGCATATTTAAACTAGACACCATAACTTTAATGTTTTACTTGTACATTTTAATATATGAACTTAAGCTGTGAAATCAAGTTACTTTCAAGATTGAGTAGTGCAATAACCTATGTGTAAAGCAAAATAAATATAGGAGATCTGAATATCAGGTATTAAAACATCTCACAGACATAGAAAAATCATGATTGTAGAAATGCAATTACAGCTGAAAACCCACTATATATATTTTGCATGCACACAGAGTTCTAGTACTAACATTTTCCTGAGAGAGGTTACTGGTGCCTCGAATGCCTTCATTGTGGATATGAACCTGCAGCTCCTGGATCATGTGGGGCAGGCCACTGGACACTGCCCGCAGCAGGGTGTACATGTTGGCCATATCTGGATAAAACAATACACAACACAGTTTGATCTCAATTCCACAGAGCAATATAAATAAGGACACAAACACAACAGTGGACTGACCGTCTCTCTTCTCCTGCCGAATAATACTCTGGCATTCCCCATGCAGGAACTGTAGATGATCTGCCACCATCCTTTGCTGGCATTCATGGATGACTTTGGCGTAGGAACTGGGGTGCAGGTACTTTCGACATCGCACTTCTTCATCTTTCAACCGTGCCAAAACCTGGAAGATGCAGAAATCAGAAGCCCAACAATGCTGACGGTGGCATCATGAAGAAACAGTATCAATTTTAAAACACATTTTTGAATTTTTCTCCTCAAAATGAATTGTTGTTAAATGAAAATCACCTTTTCCCCCATTCCTGATCAGTTTCTGCTGGCAGCTTTAATGTGCCTGACTTTCCAACCCTGCCTTTACTAAATATCACATATTTGCTTAAATGTCATTTTGGGATAAAAAGGCAGTTGATAATTTTCTGTTTCAGTATACTGTAGTTTTGGGCGTACAAAAAACACACAGCATATGAGAACAAGTGAAGAAGAAGGGGAAAAGCTTCCTGTTTACAGCTGTAACCTGGGTCACATAGAAGAAGCTTTATTTTATTGTCATTGTAACACTGTGACACATACAACAAAATTTTGTTTGGAGCCGAGGGGCCCCGGGATGCTGCGTGCATACGCGCCGCATGAGCAACTTGGGGGGGGGTTCAGTGTCTTGCCCAAGGACACTTTGACATGTGGGCTGTAGGCACCGAATTTCAAACCTTCAACCTTCCGGTTGGGAGACGAATGCTCTACCCACTGTACCACTGTCGGTGGAGAAAATACTGCCCTGTGCTATAGAGTCTGTTGCTGCTCTTTTAGTCATATTACATATCATCAGTAGTGGAAGAAGTACTCAGACACTTAAGTAGCAATACAGTGTAAAAATACTGTGTTAAAAGTAATAGCCCTGCATTTAAAATGCTACTCAGTTAAAAGGCACAGTTATCACCTGGATCATGTATGTTAACAGAATCAGAATAGTCTTTAATGACCAAGTATATTTGATTAAAAAAAAAAAAAAAAAGAATTACAGAAGCTAATGGGCTCCTGTTGCAGTCTAAGCATAACCAGCACATCCAGCATTTACATACTTGTATTATCTCTCCATCTAGCCTACCTTCTCCATATACTGTGAGCAGTTTGATTCTTGCAGTAGATTGGAGGCTTCCCGTTTGTAATACTCCCCCGTTTTTGTCAGAAATGGCCCTTCAAAGATTTCCTGGTAAAACTGCAATACAGAAAGAGGATGTGGCACATGTCAACAAAACCACATAAATAGTCTGTAAATCAACTCATTGGATCATTTATCATTGTCTCACCTTTAGTGGAAACTTCTTCTTGTACTGTTCAACATGAACAAAGGAGTTTATGACCCCATGCATTACTTTCTGGTTGGGGTTCTCACCGCAACGATCACTGTAGGACATTAAGAAGCTGCTGTTAGGTCTAATTATTTTACAGAACTTCACAAAATTTATCAGCCTGGTAGGAACACTAGTTTAAATAATGCAGCCTATAGTTAATTCAGAAAGTATTCAGATTCCTCAACTTCATTTACTGCGCTGTGGATTTAATTTTAAATGGAAATAAAAATACCATTTTGCACATCAAACCTACACTCAGTAACCCTGAGTAATGACAATTCAATTTGCCACAGGTGAACTCCAAACAAGATGTAGACACATCAAGGATAATTACAGTAAACAGGATCCACCTGACAACAATTTGGAGAGCCACAGCAGAATAGGAATACTTTTGTAAAAGAGATTTTCTAAAAACCTGTTTTCACTTTGTCCATTCTTATGCTCCTCTATCCTAGCCAGTGAGAACGTTCCATAGCTGAGTTTGACACAAATAACTACAGTGGGGCAAATATTTGCTACACTGCCGATTTTTCAAATTAAAAAAACAATCCAGAAAATCACATTGTATGATTTTTAAATAATTAATTTCCATTTTATTGCATGAAATAAATATTTGATACAATAGAAAAATATAACTTAATATTTGGTATCGAAACCTTTGTTTACAGTTATAGGAGGTCAGATGTTTCCTGGAGTTCTTGACCAGGTTTGCACACACTGCAGCAGGGATTTTGGCTCACTCCTCCATACAGGTCTTCTCCAGATCTTTCAGGTTTTGGGGCCGTCGCTGGGAAACACAGAGTTTCAGCTCCGTCCATAGATTTTCTATTGGGTTCAGGTCTGGAGAACGGCTCAGACCCCC
>NW_018127976.1:3828375-3840261 GCF_001952655.1 Monopterus albus | reverse complement strand
TGAGTGTGTGGACAGGTGTCTTTTATACAGGTAACGAGTTCAAACAGGTGCAATTAATACAGGCAATGAGTGGAGGATAGGAGGGCTTCTTAAAGACAAACTAACAGGTCTGTGAGAGCCAGAATTCTTGCTGGTTGGTAGGTGATCAAATACTTATTTCATGCAATAAAATGGAAATAAATTATTTAAAAATCTAACAATGTGATTTACTGGAATTTTTTTTTTTTGGAGATTCTGTCTCTCACAGTTGAGGTGTACCTACGATGAAAATTATACTAAAGAATGAAGAGCTGTCCATTCTCTGTAAGTGGGAAAACTTGAAAAATTGGCGGTGTATCAAATACTTATTTGCCCCACTGTTGATTATTGAGCATAAATTGGTAGGCAAATGGCAATTTTATCAATTTAGAACTAAATCAACAAATCCATAATATGTACAAAAAGTGAATGGGTCTGAATACTTTCTGCAGCCACTGCAATTGCAAGAAAATATATAGTGATGTAAATCCTATGAGCAAACACAATCAAATTCATTAAAATAACAGGACTGAATGAAATATATCTCTCATCTCTCAGAAAAACAGAAAATGAATTATGCATTCCAGATGAAGAAAAATGGATTTCAGAAAAAACATGTTTCAAAAATGTGTTTCAGCTTGCATGGAAAATACTTTTTGATTTCATTCAGCAACATCCGGATCAGCACAGCCTGAAGGGGTTCAATCATTAGCTTCCTCCACATATCTAGTGCCAGCTGCAACAACAAATGAAAAGACAACAAATGAACAGTGCAGACAATCCTTGAGCAGATCACTGTGACTGGGTGGTAAGGTGATCTGGGTACTAGATCCCACAAGCTGAATCCAACTAATCTCTACATCTCTCTGTACATATTACTCTCCTTACTTGTGTCCAACACCCATAGTCAATGAGAAGGTGTGGACGTGCTGGAGAAATATTACATCAGTTTGAGCTCATCAGTGAGTACCTCGCCAATCTCCATGAGCGGCTCATTCATGTCCACTCCTCCGTAGCCATACTGCAGGTCTGCTTCTGTTAGTTTGTTCTTCTTGATGAACTGAGTGTTGAGATACCTAAAAAAAGTGGTGGTGGGATTAATATATTAATTATATCTGAAGGACTTAAAGCAGATATTACTGAATGTCTAATGTGTGTGTTTCAAGAAACACTGATTCCACAAAAATGCCAGCTATTTTTCTCATTGCCTTGGATTTCTGAGTGGGACTGCTGCATGTCAGATATTGTAAGTAAATTTTTGTTAGCACCTTACCTTATCATTGTGTTGACTGGCAACTGGTTTAAATCTGTTCCATGCTGTAGTGATATATACACTGCACATCCAATCATTCTTTAGACTGTATTTACAGAATGGTCTGTGAGGGGATTTATGTATTCACTCATGCATGATCCTGTCACTCAGATTCCACATTCTGTGTAGTGACTTGTATGAATTTAGTGTGTATGGTATCAATATGAGGAATTTAGTACTGGCTAATGACTAATTTAATTTAATAATCCATTTGACAGATACCCTGGTGCTGAAATTCATATACTGAAACTGCATTTCAGCACATTTCTGGAGTGAGTCAGCATTTCTCAAAGAAAGTATGGAGTCAGTTACAAGCAGGACAACTACTATACTAAACAAGCTGAGATACAAGTCAGCTATACACTCACCGGGCACTTTATTAGGTACACCTGTTCAACTGAGGTCGGACCCTCCTCTATTCTGGAATTGCTCAGGGTGATAGGTGACAGGCTGGTGTGGGTTATATAAGCTTATAGCCCCCCAGCTCATTTGTCAGTTGTTGGAATCTACCTCGGTGGATGAGAGGGTCAGGGAACGGTCTCTCACTGTCGTTTGTGCTTATGCACCTAATGGCAGCGTGGAGTACCCGGCCTTTTTAGGGTCCCTGGGGGGCGTGTTGGAAAGCGTTCCCATGGGGGACTCGGTCATTCTACTGGGGGACTCGGTCATTCTACTGGGGGACTTTAACACCCACATCGGCAACGACAGTGGTACCTGGAGGGGTGTGATTGGTCGGCTGCTGGGAGCTGTGGCCATAAGGTCTCCGGTGCCTGTCACGGAGGCAATCCCCAAACACGGTGGTGGACACCGCAAGTAAGGGATGCCGTCAAGGTTAAGAAGGAGCTCTATTGGGCCTGGTTGGCTCATGGGACTCCTGAAACAGCTGGCAGTTACCAACAGGCCAAGCGGGACGCAGCTCTGGCAGTCACCATAGCAAAAACTCAGGCCTGGGAGGAGTTCAGTGAGGCCATGGAGGAAGACTTTCGGTTGGCTTCAAAGAGATTCTAGAGAGCTGTCCAGCAGTTCAGGAGGGGGAAGCAGTGTTCTGGCAACACTGTCTAGTGTGGAGGTGGTGTGTTGCTGACCTCAACTGAGGATGTCTTCGGCCGGTAGAAGGAGTACTTTGAAGATCCCCTCAATCCCTCTGACACGCCTTCCGTAAAGAAAGCCAGGGCTGGGGACTCAGGAGGAGACTTGTCCATTACCCTGGCTAAATTGCTGAAGCAGTTAAGGAACTCCTCGGTGGCAAGGCTCTGGGGGTGGATGAGGTCTGCCCCGAGTTTCTCAAGTCTATGGATGTTGTGGGGCTGTCTTGGCTGCCACGCCTCTGTCAGCCAAGACAAGTGCCCTTTGTCACTGATTCTGTTCATTATTTTTATGGACAGAATTTCTAGGTGTAGCCAGGGAACGGAGGGTGTCTGTTTTGGTGGCCACAGAATCTCACCCGTTTTTTTTGCAGACGATGTGGTTCTGTTGTGAGTTCAAGACCTACAGCGCGCATTGGAGGGGTTTGCAGCCGAGTGTGAAGTGGCAGATGAGAATTAGCACCTCCAAAAACCAAGGCCATGGTTCTCAATCGGAAAAAGGTGGATTGCCCTCTCCGGGTTGGGGGTTTGTTGATCCCTCAAATGGAGGAGTTTAAGTATCTTGGGCTCTGGTTCACAAGTGAGGGAAAAATGAAGCAGCAGGTTGACAGACTGATCGGTGCGGCATTTGCAGTAATGCGGTCTCTGTACAGGTCGATTGTGGTGAAGAAGGAGCTTCGCCTTATGACTCAGCTCTCAATTGACCGGTCGATCTACGTCCCTACCCTCACCTGTGGCCATGAACTTTGGATCATGACCAAAAGAATGAGATCGTGGATACAAGCGGCAGAAATGAGTTTCCTCTGGAGAGTGGCTGGGCGCACCCTTAGAGATAGGGTGCGCTGCTGCTCCTCCACATTGAGCGGAACCAGTTGAGGTGGCTCGGGCACCTGTTTAGGATGCCCCCTGGACGCCTCCCTGGGAAGGTATTCTGGGTATGTCCCTTCGGAAGAAGGCCTCGGGACAGACACAGGACATGTTGGAGAGACTATGTCTCCCGGTTGCCCTGGGAACACCTTGGGGTTCCTCCTGAGGAGCTAGAGCAGGTGTGTGGGGAGAGGAAAGTCTGGGAGGCCCTGCTTGGACTGCTGCCCCCGCGACCCAGTCTCGGATAAAGCGGATGAAGATGGATGTATGGATGGACCTGTTCGACTGCTCATTAACACAAATATCTAATCAGCCATCACATGGCAGCAATTCAGTGCATTTAGGCATGGTCAAGGCAATCTGCTGAAGACATTTTCTTGGCACACTATGGACCCCTTAATATCAACTGAGCATCATTTAAAGCAGCTTGTTGAATCTATGCCACTAAGAATTAAGGCAATTCTGAAGACAAAGGGGGTCCAGTCTAGTACTAGCAAGGTGTACCTAATAAAGTGGCCAGTGAGTGTGTGTGATCTGATTCACCCCACCTTATTTGATGAGCAGTTTTCACAGCTGTGTGATCTGCCTTTATCAGCAGTATAGCAATCACATTGCCTGATTTCTCTCATACGCTCAACCTTTGACAAGAATAATACACCAGCAGCAAGTGTTAAATGACTGTGTATATATATAGGCACTACAACCAGTGTTCAGCACCACCAGCCATGAAACCTAGAGAGCAGAACAGTGACTGATAGTATTAACAGTATGTTTCAATTCAGGTAGCACTGTAGGCCAAACAGCAATGCATGATGATGTGTGTTTGACAGAATGTAATCATGTATAGAGTTGCAGTCAGTATGGACAGATGATGCTAACATTCACAATCACAATGATCAGAATAGCTGCAACCTCTGTGATTTCTATTGAATGAAAATTAAATATATACTGAACATGTCATGTCAAATAAGTTCATTATATCATGACCATGAAACATTAAGTTGTGATGTACAGTGGTTACAGAAAATATTCAGACCCTGTCAAGTTTCCCACATTTTATGTTTGACTCAACTTAAAATGGATTCAATGTAATTTTTCCTCATCAGTCTACACAAAATACTCCACAATGATAAAATGAAAACAGGTTTTTGGAGTATTCTGCAAATGTATTAAAATAAAAGAAGAAAAATATCCCATTTACGCAAGTATTCAGACCTGTTATTATGACACTTGCAGTTGAGATCTGGTGCATCCTACTCCTATCAAAGGTTGTTGAATACTTACTTCTACTGCTTGATTAGAATCCACCTGTGTGTGCCTAATTTATAATTAGGAAAGGCACACACCTGGCTAAATAAAGTTTTATAGTTGATGGTGTACGTCAGAGTGAAAAACAAAGCCATGAGGTTGAGTGAACAGTCCACAGACCTGCGAGAAAGGATTCTGTCAAGACTGAAAGTGCTCAAGAGTACCGCAGCCTCCATCATTCTCAAATGGAAGAGATTTAGAACCACCAACAGTCTTCACAGATCTGGCCGCCCAGCCAGGCTGAGTAATTAGGGACAAAGGGCCTTGGCCAGATAGGTAATCAGGAACCCAAGGGACACTATGGATGAAATCCATAATTCCTTTCTGGAGGTGGGAGAACCTTACAGCAGCGCAGCACTCTACCAATCAGGGCTCTCTGGTAGAGCGGCCAGATAGAAGCCATTCCTCACTGAGAGACACATGACAACCTGCTGGGAGTTTGCCAGAAGGCACCTGAAGGACTCTCAGACCATGAGATGTCAATTCCTCTGGTCTGATGAAACAAAGACTGAACTCTGGCCATAATTGACAACACTGTGTGGAGAAAACCAGGCACTCACCTCATTAATACATCCCTATAGTCAAACATGGTGGTGGCAGCATCATGCTGTGACAACTGGGAGACTAGTTAGGATAGAGGGAAGGATGGATGCAGAAAAACAGAACAATTCTGAGTGAAAACCTCAGAGTACTCAGGATCTGAGGCTGGGACAAAGGTTTACATTTCAACAAGAGAGAGACAAGACAACACAGGGCTTCAGGAAAACTGTGTGCAAGTCCTGGAGTGGTCCAGCGAGAGTCTGGATCTGAACCCAATAAGGCATCTCTGGAAAGCCTGTAAAATGGCTGTGCAACAACGTTCCCCATCCAACTTGGTTGACCTTGAAT
This sequence comes from Monopterus albus, assembly GCF_001952655.1. Classification (NCBI taxonomy): domain Eukaryota; kingdom Metazoa; phylum Chordata; class Actinopteri; order Synbranchiformes; family Synbranchidae; genus Monopterus; species Monopterus albus. The sequence continues at coordinate 3,834,783 of NW_018127976.1, read as the reverse complement.
GATTCTGCCAAGAAGAATGGAAAAAAAAATCCAAAAGAAAGGTGCTAAGCTTGTAGCTTCATTCTCAAGAAGACTTGCAGCTGTCATTGCTGCCAAAGGTCCTTTAACCAAGTACTAAGTGAATAGACTGATTACTTAAGTAAATGGTAAAATGGTAAATGGACTGTATTTATATAGCACATTTTTCCACAGTGTGTTGCACTGGCCAAAGCGCTTTACAGGAGATGATACACCATTCACTCATTCACACACAACATTCACACACCGATGACGACAGGCTGCCACACAACGGCGCTAGTCAAGCCACCGGGAGCAATGCGGGGTTCAGTGTCTTGCTCAGGGACACTTAGGCATGCGGGGAGACCGGGAGTCGAACCACCAACTTGCTGGTCAGAAGACGACTGCCCCACCTTATAAGCTACAGCCACCCCCTGTTTGATATTTGAGTCTTTTACTTTTAATACACAAATTTACAAAACACTCCAAACTTGTTTTCACTTTATCATTGTGGAGTAGTATTGTGTGGAGACTGATTAGGAAAAAAAATGTAATTGAATCCATTTTTAGATGAGTCTGCAACGTAACAAAATGTGGAAAACTCATAAGGGCCTGAAAGATTTCTGTACTGATTGTAAAGACAAAAAGCAAGTCTCTTCAATATCAATAACTGAGCACTACTATGTCACTACTAAAGTAAAGAGCTTTGCTTTATCTTTCAGTCATGATGTCATAATAAATTACAAAGGTATATGTATGCACATGCAGTCTGGTGTAGGGTACACATAAAAACTGATCTGAACTCTCTACAAGGGAATATTGTTTGAAAATGAACCAGGACATATCAAATGCCTAATGGCACTTTGCACACAGTTTAAGGGAATATTTTAAGTTTACAAAAACTGCAAGATGGAATTTTGCTGCTTGTGATAAAAGTAATAGACTTCACATCTAAGAACCCTAATACATGAGCTAGCTTTAAAAAAAATCTGATAAAGAGAGCCACATGTTTTACCTCACATCTCCTGTTAAAAGATGTACCTGAACACAACACAGTGAAAATACAAGCAAACTGAGAATATGTCTGATTAAAAATGAAATCGTTCTGCTTTATTTTCTACTTTCAGTTTGAGGTCTTCTGTTTGTGGGGGAAAACTGAAATGGTGAAACAGCCAAATGACTCACTGAAGGACAAAAAAGGCAGCAACATTACCTGTACAAGCAGTCCATGTAGTCAGCTCCTTTGCTGTACTCATCCCAGTATCTGTGGTACATCACTAAAACCTTCTCCTCTGATTCTAGGACTTTCTAAAACACACACAAGCACTACAGGCATTAGTGAAACCTACACAATGCAAAAATAAAGGAATATGTACTCTGTATGGTTTTCTTTGCCAGCTGCTAGAGAGATTTTGTGAGCACTTACCTTGTATAAATGCCGGACATGATTCTCAAGAAACACCTTGGTCTCTGTATATAATCTTTCACCCAATGGTTCTGGGTATGCAACGCACAAGGCATAAATGTCACTGGTGTTAATAATCAGGATAAATAATAAGGCTAAACAAAATTGTAGAGAGAGAGAGAGAGTGTGTATACAATGCAAGATATATCATTTTCTAAATTTGTCATTCCTTACAAATAAATTGTTTAAAACTTAGCCTCTGCATGAATAGACAGCTCTTCATTTCATACTGACATTTTACATATTCAATATGACAGGTGATTGCAAAGCTGATGGGTATAAACTTTAAGTGCCTATATATTAGCTATATTTGCTGTTTAAAGTTAAAATTAGCTTTATGCAGGCAGGCAACTGATTTACTGTACTGAGCAGTGGTGAGACTTTATCTCCAGAACCCTGAACTTAAACTTAGCAAATCTTGTGTTGTGGTTTAAATGTCAACATGGAACAAGTCAGCATAGGATACGAGAACCGATCATTCCATGTAGCTCTCTCCACATAGTCAAGCATCACGACAGCCTTGATTGTTGTCAGTAGCTTGTTCCATGTCTCATCAAAATCCACCACCCGCGGCTTTAGGGACATGATACACTTTCTCTTTCAGTCTGACAGAAAAAAGAAACACATGAATATAAGAGTGAGAAAAGGAATTTAAAAAGTTAAATAAAATGCTTAATTCTTGTTTTCAGTTCCTTTATCATCTGTTATTGTGTCACCTTCCACTGCAGCCCATTCTGCACTTTTGGCTGTTTAACAGATATAACAAGTCCTAAGTAAAAAGATTACACTTAAGTAGTGTAAACAAGTCTAAGTAGAAGTAGGAACATACAGGAAAGGCACCTTTGCAAGGTGACAGAACAAACATAATGCCAGAAAACATTTTCAAGTCATCTGTAAGTAGCATGTGACACTAAAGTTATAGTAATTACAAAATTAAGTGATAGTTAAGATGTGAAAATAGCAGTAATCAAATAGAGCTAGCTAGGACAACTGTCAGGATATGGGGCAATGTGAACAGAACATCAACAGATATTAGTCTAATGATAAATAGCCTGCTTCAATATAGCTGCTCACGTTACTATGGTTGCAGCACATTAGATACACACTGTGCTAAAGTTTATGGAGGTAATGCTACCGATCATTAAGAGTGAACACATTTCTACCCATCAAATAGGAATACGATGCAAGTTACTAGCCAAGATTGATGAATACAGTATATCAACTTCTCTATATCTGTCAGGACAAACACAGATTACTTGCAAGTTGAAGAAATGGGCCCTGTGTTGTTACTCGTCATTCATGCCAGTTGATTTCAAGTCAGATAAAACACTGCAACATCATCATACACATTGCTTCTTGGTAACCATTTCACATATGCCCACAACCGAGTTTAAAGGAAGTGTCTATGTTACTAAACGAATAACCTTCTTACAGTCACGATAAACGTAGCTAAGTTAAGGGTACTAGGTAGCGGAATGCGAATCCCAAAATAGGCTGGTTACCTAACAGGCTAACTAGCATGCTACTTCTTCCTGCTCAACTACAAACAGTTTAAGGCATTAGCTAGCAGCTACTCCGCTAGCATGAAGGTAACGACAACTCAGCTAACGCTAGCACATGTTTATCTTATATGCAATATTCCCACATTTGCACTGACAGTTCGGCAAAATATGGTGCTATTGTTAAAGAAAACGGGTTACTGATGTCAAGCGCAGACTTTTGTATAATACGTACCCCTATAGAGTATTTACTTGTTATCCGCTGTCACAGGCTTGATTTGTCTCACTTACAGGGCTTTCCTACCGCTTGGATTATACCAGTGTGTTAGGCAGGGGTGTTATGACCGATCGTAAATTTGTCGTGAAACCTTTTTGGCTTTTGTCTTTTTAAAACGTCAGTGACAGATTTTAGATTTTTAATTTCCATGCTATTCTTAGGCTATGCATACATTTATACATAAGATCAAACCCACTAGGATTTAAGTATACGAACGCCCCTATACTTGTGGTATTCACTAAAACTACGGAAACCTCTTTGGGATTGAGTATTAAAAATACAACCATACCCATTCTGTCAGTTATAATTTTTGTGGTCTGAGGAATGGGTAAATATTTATCTTCAAATGAAATCATAATGCTCGTGCACAGTAGTGATGGGAAGTTCGGATCAATTTACTGATTCGGTTCTTTGAATCTCGTTCAGGAAATTGAACGAATCTTTCTTTCGAGTCATTTCGTTCACTTCAGCAGAATGTAATTAAAATGTTACGCACATATTGATCACGTTTCGAATAAGAAAGAACTCTAATGCAGCCAAGGTCATATTGTAAGTAATATCATACCTGTGTCTTGAGACTATGCAGTTTGTTACTTCATCACTTCACCTCCAGATATTTTGGGTGAAATTCGTTTGGTCTTTTGTCACGTAACATCCTAAACTAAGCTATGCCGTGTCGTGCCGTCTTCTGTATAGCATACAGAAAGATTTTCCCTGATAAAATTTAAAGCATTAACCAACTCTTTATTAAAACATACAGTGTTATGGAAAAGAACCATCTTCTTCCTCTCCTTTCGGCTGTTCCCGTTAGGGGTCGCCACAGCAAATCATCTGTTTCCACCTAACTCTATCCTCGGTATCCTCTACTCTCACCCCATTTAACTTCATGTCCTCTTTTAGCACATCCATATATCTCCTCTTTGGCCTTCCTCTTGACCTCTTGCCTGGCAGCTCCATCTCCAACATCCTTCTACCAATATAACCACTCCTCTGCACATGTCCAAACCATCTCAGTCTGGCCTCTCTGACCTTGTCCCCAAAACAGCCGACCTCAGCTGTCCCTCTGATGTGCTCATTCCTAATCCTGTCCATCCTGGTCACTCCTAAAGAAAACCTCAACATCCTCATCTCTGCTACCTCCATCTCTGCCTCTTGTCTTTTCCTCACTGCTACAGTCTCTAACCCATACAGCATACAGTAGCTGGTCTCACTACTGTCTTGTACACCTTTCCTTTGATTCTTCCTGACACTCTTCTGTCACACAACATATGGAAAAGAGCCATATTGACAGATATTCACAAAATTATAGTTTGTAGGAAATAAAAAGCTATTTTATAATAAAAATAAATGCATCACGTAACAGTAAGAGTAAAAAAAAAACTGTAAGCACGGTTGAAAATTAACTAAATTCTGTATCCAACAAAGCGGTCATGTTACGTTACAAAAACGAACGAATCGAAACCGAGGACTCGAAAGGTGTACTAATCTAATGCTTTGTTGCACATGCGTGGTCAACACAAAATGAAAGAATCACTCCCCGAGACGACCCAATGTTCTCGAGCCATGGGAAAGTTTATTGGTGAAATAAGATAAATGCCAGGTATGTTGTAATGCATCACACGTAGTGGCTTATGTTAACGTTGGACTGTTCGTTCTGCATTTAATGAATAGCCTATAATATCATATGCGATGCTGTTGTCACACAGTCCAGATGATGTTTGTTTTATGCACATTTAACAAACAGGTGAACCTGAGGCAGGAAGGGAAAGTGTGGAGGAAGCTGTGTGTGTCTATGGAGAAAGGTTTGCACCACCAGTCATCCACTGCAGAACACAGCTTTGTAGTTGGACCATCCATATGTTATGTGGCCTCATGAGTTACAAAAATTATTAGATTGTGTTTTTCTAAATGTATGATTTGTTGATAGATTAACTTGTGGAAGTTTAGATTTTTCAGTCTTGACAATCAAATTGTATTATTGTAAAATGCAGAAGAATGCGAAGAAATGTGCAACACAAGGCCAGATTTTTATGTCATAAAAACATGTTGAGAATGTTCTTAATGTATGCTGAAATATATATTTTCATAAAGGTTAATATCTCCACGTTTACCTTTACCAGTAGTTGTTGTAGCAGCAGTGTGGCAGTGGAACAGTGTGTAGCATGTTTCATTCATGCAGCAGACATTCAAGAAAAACAGTTGTGTGATTTGAGTAATGGGGGCCTGTAGCGTTATGTGTAGCAATGCCCCTGAGCTGAACACCTATTTAGGTCAATATAATTTGGTTATGTTATAGTCTAGTTGTTACTGACATAATTCTGTTACAGCTTGGTGGTTGTCATTTCTGTAACTGTATCAGAAACATGTCTACAGTCTCACATGACTATGACTGGATGTTTTAAGAACTATTGTATTTCTGCTTTTCACTTTGCACTCCATTGGCTGTAAAGAGTGTGAGTTTAAAATGTAACTACCAGTACAGCAGGAAAAACAGCAGCAAAAATATTTTCTTTTCTTCACAAACACTGCAAGCAAGTTGTCTTGCCCCCATGACAGTTATTTATTTAATCTTTATCAGACTTTGGCAGGTTGTACTTTATTTAAAAGACATGATTGTTCACTTAAAGTCCTCCAAAAGCTGTAGTTTACTCATCATGCAAATAATGTCAAATTTGGAAAATACTAGAAACAGGCGCAGTGCGTACCTTTACAGTGTATTAATATTAGTACTATGGTATGGTATGATGCAGCCTCCATTGGGTGGCCCCACTGTGTGCGTGCTCATGGGGCACACCCTCCATTGGGTGCCCCCCCCGTGTGCGTGTGAGGGAGGAGAACTGCTCTCAGGGCGCACCCTCCATTGGTTGGCCCGCCTTGTGTGCATGTGAGGGAGGAGAGCTGCTCCCTGGGTGCACTCTCCATTGGGTGGCCCCCCCTGTGTGCATGCTCATGGGGCGCACCCTCCATTGGGTGGCCCCCCTGTTTGCGTGTGAGGGAAACAGCTTCTACTGGGGCGCATCCTCCATTGAGTGGCCCCCCGTGTGCCTGTGAGGGAGAGCTGCTCCCGGGGCCCTACCCTCCATTGGGTGGCCCCCGCGTGTGCGTGTGAGGGAGAACAGCTGCTCCCGGGGCGCATCCTCCATTGGTTGGCCCCCCCGTGTGCGTTTGTA
>NW_018127976.1:3813588-3827979 GCF_001952655.1 Monopterus albus | reverse complement strand
CGGGGCGCCTGCTCCTTTGGTTGGCCCGCCCCTGTGCGTTGGAAGGAGGACAGCTGCTCCCGGGGCGCACCCTTCATTAGGTGGCACCCCTTGTGTGCGTGGTCACTGGGGGCACCCTCCATTGGGTGGCCCTCCTGTGTGCATTTGAGGGAGGACAGCTGCTCCCGGGGCGCACCCTCCATTGGTTGGCCCGCCTTGTGTGCATGTGAGGGAGGACAGCTGCTCCCGGGGCGCACCCTCCATTGGTTGGCCCGCCTTGTGTGCATGTGAGGGAGGAGAGCTGCTCCCTGGGTGCACTCTCTATTGGGTGGCCCCCCCTGTGTGCATGCTCATGGGGCGCACCCTCCATTGGGTGGTCCCCCTGCCCCTTGTGCGTGTGAGGGAGAACAGCTGCTTCCAGGGCGCACCCTCCATTGGGTGGCCCCCCATGTGCGTGTGAGGGAAGACAGCTGCTCCCGGGGTGCAACCCCTACACTGGGTGGCCCCCCTGTGTGCGTGCTCATGGGGCGCACCCTCCATTGGGTGGCCCCCCTGTTTGCGTGTGAGGGAAACAGCTTCTACTGGGGCGCATCCTCCATTGGGTGGCCCCCCCGTGTGCCTGTGAGGGAGAGCTGCTCCCGGGGCCCTACCCTCCATTGGGTGGCCCCCGCGTGTGCGTGTGAGGGAGAACAGCTGCTCCCGGGGCGCACCCTCCATTGGGTGGCCCCACCGTGCAGGTGCTCATGGGGTGCACCCTCCATTGGGTGCCCCCCCATGTGCGTGTGAGGGACGACAGCTGCTACCGGGGCACACCTTGGTGCACCCTCCATTGGGTGGCCCCCTATTTGCATGTGAGGGAGAACAGCTAGTCCCAGGGTGCACCCTCCATTGGGTGGCCCCACCTGTGTGCGTGTGAGGGAGGACAGCTGCTCCCGGGGCGCATCCTCCATTGGGTGGCCCCCCCGTGTGCCTGTGAGGGAGAGCTGCTCCCGGGGCCCTACCCTCCATTGGGTGGCCCCCCTGTTTACGTGTGAGGGAAACAGCTTCTACTGGGGCGCATCCTCCATTGAGTGGCCCCCCGTGTGCCTGTGAGGGAGAGCTGCTCCCGGGGCCCTACCCTCCATTGGGTGGCCCCCCTGTTTACGTGTGAGGGAAACAGCTTCTACTGGGGCGCATCCTCCATTGAGTGGCCCCCCGTGTGCCTGTGAGGGAGAGCTGCTCCCGGGGCCCTACCCTCCATTGGGTGGCCCCCCTGTTTACGTGTGAGGGAAACAGCTTCTACTGGGGCGCATCCTCCATTGAGTGGCCCCCCGTGTGCCTGTGAGGGAGAGCTGCTCCCGGGGCCCTACCCTCCATTGGGTGGCCCCCCTGTTTACGTGTGAGGGAAACAGCTTCTACTGGGGCGCATCCTCCATTGAGTGGCCCCCCGTGTGCCTGTGAGGGAGAGCTGCTCCCGGGGCCCTACCCTCCATTGGGTGGCCCCCCTGTTTACGTGTGAGGGAAACAGCTTCTACTGGGGCGCATCCTCCATTGAGTGGCCCCCCGTGTGCCTGTGAGGGAGAGCTGCTCCCGGGGCCCTACCCTCCATTGGGTGGCCCCCCTGTTTACGTGTGAGGGAAACAGCTTCTACTGGGGCGCATCCTCCATTGAGTGGCCCCCCGTGTGCCTGTGAGGGAGAGCTGCTCCCGGGGCCCTACCCTCCATTGGGTGGCCCCCCTGTTTACGTGTGAGGGAAACAGCTTCTACTGGGGCGCATCCTCCATTGAGTGGCCCCCCGTGTGCCTGTGAGGGAGAGCTGCTCCCGGGGCCCTACCCTCCATTGGGTGGCCCCCCTGTTTACGTGTGAGGGAAACAGCTTCTACTGGGGCGCATCCTCCATTGAGTGGCCCCCCGTGTGCCTGTGAGGGAGAGCTGCTCCCGGGGCCCTACCCTCCATTGGGTGGCCCCCCTGTTTACGTGTGAGGGAAACAGCTTCTACTGGGGCGCATCCTCCATTGAGTGGCCCCCCGTGTGCCTGTGAGGGAGAGCTGCTCCCGGGGCCCTACCCTCCATTGGGTGGCCCCCCTGTTTACGTGTGAGGGAAACAGCTTCTACTGGGGCGCATCCTCCATTGAGTGGCCCCCCGTGTGCCTGTGAGGGAGAGCTGCTCCTGGGGCCCTACCCTCCATGGGGTGGCCCCCGCGTGTGCGTGTGAGGGAGGACAGCTGCTCCAGGGTCCATTCAGCCAGGTAACGGGCACCGTCAGGAAGGCACCACTACAAACCACTACACCTTCTTCAAACAACACAAAGCCATGTTGCCATAACAACATTGGCACTCTGCCCCCTCATTTTAATTGCGGTGATCTCAAGTTGCTTTTTGAACATTTTTACTTTATGAAGCTATGCTACCTGTTTCTACCTGTATATCCTTTACATGGAATAGTGCTGTTTTTTAAGTTATAACAAATCTGAATATCTATGTGGTTCTTTGCCACATGGGAATGAGTAAACACCAGTCAAGTGTCTTATTTATCAGACACACACACCACTCTTTGCTTAGCATTGCTTATCACATGACACTGATACAGTGCATTCACTGCTGCCTCCATATAAAGCCTCACAGAGAGAATGGAAATGTTTGTTTCTGTCATTTTAATAGAATTGCACATGCCAGAAATGCAAAGTTAAGATTTCATGTGAAGATGAACTTATACTTGAAGGAAAACAACACACATCCAATCCGACCCAGACTGCATATGATTCTTCTTGTGCACTAGTTTTAAACCAAGCTGTCACTCTAAAATTCAGTGATTTACATGGCTGAGTCCCCACAATGTGAGTGTGTAAAAAGATTTTGGTATGAATAATGCTCCCCACACAGTGATTACACATAGCCTTAAGAAATATACACTTCTATTTCGTATAGGCTTCACCCTCTACGAGCTGTCGCTATTGGGTTTATCCCTCACGCATGCGCAGTCCTGAAGAGATTCTTTCACACCCTGTGCCCTGCACTGGGCTGTCCCCAAACCGGTCCACCGCGATGGCACAAATGCCACTGTGACCTGTGATCAGCTCCCTCTTTTTCTTCAGCAGTCTAAGAAGAAACATCATGGGTAACTACATTCTCTTTTATCATGGCTGAGAGTCATTCCTCACTGCCAGACTCTAGTGCTGCGCCGCCGTCACCATGTGCCCAGCCTGTGATCCGGGTTTTATAACATGTTCACACGCCAAGCCAACGCTCTCCCCCAGGCAGCTTGCCCCCCTTGGTGCTTGCTTGCCCGCAATTTCAGCGGCTAGGCTAACCTAGACTAGGCTAACCACAGTGATGGTCCCTTGGCGCGTGCCCCCCTGAGTCCACTGACTCACTCCCTGCCACCATTGGCTCCTCCGGCATTGATCTCCCCCGCCGACTGCCCCCGCTCCCCCCATCAGACATGATGTGTGGCTTCTACAGATGGCGCTGCGGAGTGAGAGCTCCCCATCTGGCCAACTCGGCTTCCTGCTGTTTTTCCACCGCAGGGACCAAGCATCTCCTGATTTTGCTTCCCAGGTGATGTCTCTTGGCAGAAGGCAGGCTGCCCGTCTGCTCACGGAACCAGGTCACTGCTCGCCTCTCGCCCGTTTTCATTAATGTGCATCCAAGGCAGGTGCAGTGACTAACAGTCTGACGACAAAAGCCTGGGTGGGGCGCTCATTTTATTAGTTCTCCCCACAACGGAGGGTGTAGCTGTGCTGCCAACTCCCCTTGTGGGCCCTGCCTCTGACACACAACTGTCTTTTCAGGGCCACCACCAGACTCATAAGAGCAGTTTTCTGACAATTGTTCTCAGAAAAGAAGGAGTGGCTCTCGGTCTGTGTGTTCACTGTCTCACACATACACACACAGACTGCTCAGTTCTCCCCCCGCACACACTTGTGCCTTGGGGTGCACTTGACTTAGCCTTCTCCACAGCCACGCCCCAAAAAAACAGCACCATCGCTGGAGCTGCGCAGAGTGAACAGCTGGGGGGAAAGTGAACAGCTGTTTGGCAATGACGGAGAGGGCACATCAGTGGCTAGCAGCAATGCACGCTAGTGCACCGCATATGAACGCTCGTCCACTGACGGAGTGTTACACGGTGTGGCGAGACCGGCTGTCCATGAATGTTCAGATGGACACGCTGATTGAACTGGTCACACCCTGCATCTTTTCCAGGCACCCCCTGCTTTCAGTGGCATGCTGGAAACCAACATGACTCCACCTGCAAGTTGTGCTGCGCTGACAGCAGAACTGCAGGTGCTGTTAACCAGAGTGCACTGTGTACGAATGCTCGTCCACTGATGGAGTGTTACACGGTGTGGCGAGACTGGCTGTCCATGAATGTTCAGATGGACATGCTGACTGAAACGGCCACACCCTGCATCTCTTCCAGGCACCAACTGCTTTCAGTGACGTGCTAGAAACTGACATGACTCCACCTGCAAGCTGCGCTGCACTTATGGCAGAGCTGCAGGTACTGTTAACCAGAGTGGACTTCGTACGAACGCTCGTCCACTGATGGAGCGTTGCACAGTGTGGCGAGAGCAGCTGTCCATGAGCGTTCAGATGGACATGCTGATTCGAACCGACTATACTGTTTTTATTTTCCAGGCACCCCCCGCCGCTTTCAGTGGCGTGCTGGAAACTGACATGACTTCACCTGCGAGCTCCACTGTGCTGTTGGCAGAGCTGCAGGTGCTGTTAACCAGAGCGTACCGCGTACGGACACTCATCCACTGACAGAGCGTTACACGCTGTGGCGAGAGCAGCTGTCCATGAACGTTCGGATGGACAAGCTGATTGAAACGGCCACACCCTGCATCTCTTCCAGGCACCCCCTGCTTTCAGCGGCATGATGGAAACTGTCATGACTCCACCTGCGAGTTCCGCTGCGCTTATGGCAGAGCTGCAGGTGCCGATAGCCAAAGCAGTTACTGTATCTCCGTGGTGCCACTGGGGCAGGAGCGCCAGGGTTTCTTCTTGTGCTACTTCCTGGTTCCCAAAAAATCAGGCAAAATGAGACCCGTTCTCAATCTGTATCTCTTTACCAACTACATAGTACAGAGACAGTTTCACATGCTCACCACAAACAAGTACTGGAGTGTGTGCGTCCCAGCGATTGGCTTACTTCCATCGATCTGTGAGACTCCTATTTTATTCATGCACCCGGACCACCACAAGAGGCACGTGCTCACAATTCCCCCATTGGTCCAATCAGACCTGGAGTACTGGGGAACTCCCACCGTCAGCACACTGGGAGTTCCCCTGGGCAGAGCCACATCACACGTCTCGGTGTTCACAGACTCGTCTCTGCTCGTCTGGGGAGACATGTGTCCATCACATCAACTGTTTGGAACTAATGATGGTGCTGAAGGTGGTGAAACACCTTGCACTGGTGGTGAGAGGAAGACACATAGTGGTGCGATCAGACATTGCGATACGTCGCACACATCAGGCGTCAGGGCAGTGTTGGTTTTGCCGGCTGCTGGAAACAGCAGGAAGCTCCTGCTCTGAGCTCATCAGAACCTGGTCTCCCTCAGAGCTGTGCGCGTCCGCAGTGAGCAGAACTGCGCTGGGGACCTCATGTCAGGAGGCAGACCTCAGCCCAGCAAGTGGAGGCTGAATCCGTCCCTCTTTCAGACACTGTGGGACAGGTTCGGCCCAGTGGTGGCAGGCCTGTTCGCAGCACATAGGAACGCACAGTGCCACCTCTGTTTTTCACTGAACGTTCAAGAGGAATGGCTGCGCATCCTCCTGATAGCTTCGGAGCACGCAAGCACTCTCATCTGCTCGGCGTGATCCAGCAGTTCCCCGTGCCAGGTCAACGGCTGTGGGCCTGGCCCCCGAACGGGAGTGACTGGACAGTCTAAGGTTGCCTCCGGCGGTCATATGGTCATTCAATGCGCAAGAGCTTCGTCTATTATGGCACCTTGAGCTGAAAATGGTCAGTTTTTCAACATTGGCGCATGAAGAGGGGCACAGCTCCCATTTCCTGCCCACTGTCTTAAGTGCTGAATTTTCTACAGATCCTGGTAGAAAGAAACCTGGCCCTGTCTACTGTGTAAGCGTTTGCCGCTGCCATCTCTTCATGCCATGAAGTTTTTGGTGAGCGAACTGTGCTTTTTTGCACACCCGCTGGTGAAATGCTTTCTCAGGGGCATAGGCAGACTAGCCTGTGACGCGTTCAGTGGCACCTCAGTGGGATTACCTCTGGAGTTAAGCGTGCTCAGGGAACCCCCCTTTGAGCCCATAACAGAAATCTCTCTCAAACATCTCTCTCTGGAAACAGCACTTCTCTTAGCCCTAACTTCGGCTAAGCGAGTGGGCAATCTGTGCGCACTGTCTGTCTCACCAGTGTGCCTTCTCATACACAAAGACGGCACTCAGCCGTTCTGAGACCAAATCCTGCCTATGCATCAAAAATAATAACTTCCTTTGTTCGATCCAGAGTCATTACCTGGATGGGTTCTTTCCTCCGCTCCACAGAGATGAGTCAGAGAAAGAACTTCATGCTCTCTATCTGGTGCGCTGTCCCATTACGTGGCGCACACGGCAGCTGTCAGACAGACACAACAACTGTTTTGTTCATTGTAGGAGACATTCTCTTGGACAGCCTTTATCCAAACCATGGCTGTCTCACTGGCATTCTGAGGCTTACATGTTAGCTGGGTGTGATCCCCCACCTGGCATCAGGGCCCACTCTACCAGGGCTATTGCATCCTCCACTGCCCTCTTTTAAGGCATGATCGTGGAGGACATCCGCACAGCAGCCTCATGGGCCGTGTCTTTTGACCGTATTCTACCTTCGGGACACATCCGAGTTTTTCCACTGGCTCACTCAGTCCTGAGTGTTCTCTGCGACCAAGTGGCTTCCCTCTTCATGGAACACGAGTGCACAACCGCCACCGAGCGCTGATTCCACATGTACACTCACTTGACTGTACTATCAATGCAAGCCGCCGTTGTACCTGCTGTGTGTGTGCCCTTCCTGCACACACGCACTCTGTCTGTACGCTCTCCATGGTACTCATGTTCTCCGTTGGTAATATTGCTATTACTACTGTGAGACAACAGCTGCATAATATGGGCATCTGATTATCTCTATACACGGTTAGTGCCTGTATGCTTTTGCAATTGAACTGTTATCTGTGCGCTCTTCCCTGCACTTCTGCTCCCCTGTTAACAGATGACCATTCTGCCTTCTTACTGTGGCAGTCAGGTGTTTATATGGGCATGATTGCACCTGCTTCTCAGACAAGGCCTGATACAGGAGAGAGGATGTTGTTTGGGCTGCTATTATGGGGTATGTTGACAAGCTGAGGTGTGTTTTAATGCTCTTGGGCGGTGGTGTGCCAACAGGGCATTGACTACATCCAGCTGCATTTTTATCCCAACAGCGACAGCTCTTAGAACAAAATAGAATGATGGTTACGTACAGTAACCCAAGCTTCTATGAATTACACTGCGGGCGAGACCTCCGTCTGAAAGGAGCGAAAGGGCACGAAAGAATCTCTTCAGGACTGCGCATGCGCGAGAGATAAACCCAATAGGGACAGTTTTAGAAGGTGAAGCCTATACTCATAGAAAGTTGGCTTACTGTATGTAACAATCGTTCCCCAAGTAATTGTTCATGTTTCTCATATGCAAACTGATTTTAAAGATCCTAGAACTACAGTGTTTTGTTGATTTAAGATACCTTTGAATATACATGTTGATAAAAAGTTGCTTAAAGTTTCCATTTATCTGAAACACAGGATCTACGCAGTTACTGTGAAATGGTATGATCAGGCCCCAATCCTTTTACAAGGTGTCCTGATATTTGAAAACAAAAACTGAGGCACCACAAGAACACTACACTGGGTTACCAAAATAACCCAAATTGGATTATTTTTAACCCCAAAGTCTTGTAAGTGTAGTAAGATGGGTACTTAAACACACTTTCCATATCGTTCAGTGGGTTTTAGTGGAGGCTTTCTCCTCATGACAATAATTTGCTGTGGTAAAAGGAAAAGTGTGTAGCTCAGTTATTCCATTCCATTCCAACTTTATTTATAAAGCACTAAAAACAACCAAGGTGGGCCAAAGTGCTGTACAGTATAAATAACAATATACATTAAAAATAAACACAACTTACAAGTACAAATAAAATCAACACCAATATAAGATATCAATCAATACAGATGAAATCAACCAATATAAAATATCAAAATGCCAGTGAGAATAAATGAGTTTTCAAAAGGGACTTAAAAAAGGGCAAAGAAGAGGCTTGTCTAATGGGCAGTGGTAAATCATTCCATAGCTTGGGAGCAGCAGCTGCAAAGGCACGATCACCTTTAAGCTTGCGCTTTGTTCTGGGCACACTCAAAAGTAACTGATTAGCTGACCTCAAAGAACACGTAGGTGCATGCCAGTGAAGCAAGTCAGATAAATAAGAAGGTGCAAAGCCATGAAGGGATTTAAAAACAAATAAGAAAATTTTATAGTGAATCCTAAAATAAACAGGTAACCAGTGCAAGGAAGCCAAAACTGGAGAAATGTGCTCATATTTACTTATACCTGTTAAAAGACGCGCTGCAGCATTTTGGACCATCTGGAGGCGAGTGATAGAGGACTCGTTAATCCCCAGATATTGATCAACAAATTCTGATATAACAAGAATTAACACCAGAGGAAAATTGAAAACTTGTATTTTAACCTTTATTTTTCTCTACATGGAACACATCCAGCAGGGATGTTAAATGCCTGTGTAATACTTTTGTGCTTGTCGCTGTTTGGTATTTGGCTCCAGTGGCTGTGGGTTTCCTGCTCTGTCATTCCTAGGCACTGTTTATTGAGGAGACATCATGGAAACAAAACAACTAATGCAAAAATCTGTGAGACTTGCCTTCTAGCTGAGCCTGATGCAAAACCTTACTCCTGTCCAATTTGTTCCAAAACACATGCAACTTCCACATTGAGGCAAAATTTTGTGGAATGCACTGGTAGAGAAAAAAATGTGTACTCAAAGAATGCACACAGCATTTAACTATACTGCAATAATACATCAATTAAAGCACAAGGAATTATTTGTGATATAGACAATGGCAATTAAGCTACAACACATCTGTTGTGAAGTCACTTAT
Source organism: Monopterus albus (assembly GCF_001952655.1). Taxonomy (NCBI): domain Eukaryota; kingdom Metazoa; phylum Chordata; class Actinopteri; order Synbranchiformes; family Synbranchidae; genus Monopterus; species Monopterus albus. The sequence goes on along the minus strand of NW_018127976.1, from coordinate 3,818,872 downwards.
TACTGTAATGATGTTTACCTGTATGTAAAATTACTGGACACTCACCAATATAGCACATCCTTTTGTCTGTGTGTGTGTTTTGCATATTTTAGAACAATTGCCTGCTACTTCTTAAAAATCTTAAAACAAAACTTTGGGATTATAAAACAGATTCCTGTGATATGTGAAAAAAAATTTCAGATCACAGAATGCGAGTACCCTTTATTATTAAAGGTAATGCAGCTGCAGTAGCCTGCCAGCAGGCAGTGCTACAATATTGTGTCTGGTCTTTTAGTTCAACATTTAAGTCTGTAACCACACAAAAGGCCAACTATTCTTGTACATTATTATTCACTCTCAAATGTAAAGAAACATTTGAGTTATGCTATACATTTTGTTTACATTGCCCTCTACTAATCCGATTTAAAACTTCAAAGAGATTTAGTATGAGTAAGCATTATGGATCAGTCGTTCATCAATCTGCCAAGATCAAATAATGGAACACACAAATATAGGTAGGCCTAAGAGTATTTTTCCCTGTTCTATTCTATTCTGTATTTTTCTTGATTTATTGTATCCCGCTGCTGACAATCATAACTGTCCGTCTGTAAAGATCCACATGAAACGGTGTTGTAGCCACCACCGAGAGGGGGCGCTATAGTAAACAGTTTCTAACAGGGGGAACACATCTCGAGGGGAACACATATCGATACAACACTAGAATCTTTTACATCACAGCCTCAGGGGTCTAGTTTTTTGAAGAGATGTTTAAGTGCTGTCGTAAATGTCGTTATATCTACCTGCATACATGTACGACTCTCTTGTTGGATATCATAAAAGGAATGTGGATGAATACGAATATGAAAATAATTGAAAATGAGCAGCAGGCTTAGAGTGAGGAACAAGGTTTAAAGACATGGATAGTACTGTATGTTTTTATGCTAATTGTTTTCAAGGTTTAACAAATTCCGATGGAGGCATATTAACAAAAAAATTTGGAATATTTTCTTTGTTTTTACATAATTTAATTATGTTTCAAAATCTTCCCGGTTTCATGGTTGAGAAATCACTATTTGGAATAATGTGCAGCGTTATTTCATTTTTGTAACTTCGTTCTGGATAATCCCACTTTAAGGGAGAGCACCTGAAGTAACACGGCAGCGGATGTAGTAGTAGTCTACAGTACGTTGGCAACCATGTAGCACCGAGTGCGAAAAGCTTTTGTATAAATACAGTGTAATATCCTTATGCTCATTCATGTGATCATAAAGCAACCGTATCTCAAAATGTGTTTGGGAGCTGGACTCGTGGACGGGAATTTCAAGGCGAGGGAGTCCACAATGAAACCGATCCCTGTTATGTAGTGCCACTGCCCTTGCCTGGCTGTTCGGAGGGAGCTACTTCTGATTTATTAGCATACTTTGGCGGTGTATCGTCATTTTAAATGACACCACACGTCCAACTAAGCGTATTTTAGACCCGAGAAAAGGCCATGTAACGCTAACGATTACCGGGGCCAGTTTCTATCAGAAAAGGCCATGTAACGCTAACGATTAACGATTGCACCAGGTCCGTCTCTCCGCGTTACCGCCCCGTTTTTTCGCTGAAGCTTTATAGTAACGCTAACAACGGCTGAATATAATTGTCACAGTGTTGGCTGAGGGATATTGCCAAAACCTTCTTTTACTATGGGGAATACAGCTTCCTGCTGCGTGTCGTCGAGCCCTAAACACCGGAGGAACAACCACTCCAGGCTAGAGCCCTACCGGCAGGAGCCGGAGCTGAGCCGCGAGGACACGTGCTGCAATCTCCAGCACATCAGCGACAGGGAAAATCTAGATGGTAAGAACGACGTTTAAATAATCCAGTATAAAAGATAACTCATACCAAATGCACAAAATACTGTTACGGTTGCGATTATTATTAGGCTATTATTATTAGTAGTAATAGGCTATTCTAATGAGTAGGCTATTGTTATTGTGCTGTTAAATAGCCTGGTTTTGGTCAGTTAAATATCCACGACTCTGCAAATAAAGTAGGCCTGTTGCCAACTAATGGGAACTTAGAGCATCCATACAAAGGATCCAGCCACCTGTCACACTAACAGCTACAGTACTGTAGGCCTCCTTCTCACTGGACTCCCAGCATGTTGGACATCAGCCATAGGGGAGTTGTTTCCGAGATTTCAGAGCATCAGTAGTCCCCAGCAAAAATATCTCTGTTAGTCTAAGCCATTTGCTGCTTCCTGACTATATCTGGCATTTTCCTAGTCCAGAAGGCAACTTGAATGAGTTTGCTGAGGGAGGCATGACTTGATGTAAGACATAAAGCTTGCATTATCTTCATCAGTGTGTAAGACTGGGGTCATTTGGGTGTGAATTTGAGTTCCACTGTGAAGCTATGTGATCATGATGGATAACAATGCAGGGTGTCCATTCCAAACAGGAAATGACCGGCAACATATTTTAACCCTCATACCCACACAGTCACACTGTACATTTTAGATCAAACCCCAGGATTTAGAAAGGAAATGGGAAGGTGAGGGAGAAGGAGGTAGGAAGGAAATTCTCCCAGCATGCCACCAAAGTGAGGAAATGTGCAGTTATTAGAAATCATGATAGATTAACAGGAACTAGCCATAATGCAAGTTGCTGGGAAAACAGGACAAAGCACAACAAATGACTTGGCATCACATTCTCAAAATGAGTCAAGATTATGGCTTTTGTCATGTGGTGCACATCATAGTGGATACGCATAGCACAGCCTGTCATAGAATGGTCGAACATCAGCTAGGAACAGATCAAAGTGTTGCTTGGAGTTATCTGACTTTCATTGTTATGGCAGAGTTTTCCCACAGCTATTCTATACTGCTCAGTGTAAATGATGTGCTGCACAAAGGGTCAGTCAACATCACTGTTCCCCCTGCTCACACCCCGAGCAACACCATCTTCAGCAAGTTTGTAATTGATGTAATGGGTCAAAGGTGGGTTGACCGTATGGCTTTTTTTTAATAATCAGTTGGATTATACACTATAATTGTGGACTGGTGCTCCCAAAGGTTTATTTTATTTGATTTTATTTTTATGCTGATAGGTCATTCATCATTGCATTTTCTGACATTTATCCTGATCTGGGTTCGAGTAGTACAAAGCTAAACAAGGCATCCTTTTTCTAGTTTTCTCTTCCTTCTCCTCTTGGTCCATACCTACTCCTTCACAGGCCAGATGGGATATAATCCCTACCAGCATGTCCTGGGTCCACTCAGGGCTTCCCTCTTAGTTGGATAGGCATGGCATATTTCCACAGGGAGGCCCCCACAGTGAATCTAAATCAGGTGTCTGAGCCGTGCTCCTCTATCAGCTCTGCTTCAAGCTTGACTGAGTGAGCCCAGACACCTTAGGAAGAAAATTCAAGTATAGTTGTTCCACAGTCTCAGACTTTCAGTCCTTACCTAAAGATGGTGCAGTGCCAGTGGTATTTATACTGCCAGGAAAAAGCAAAATTGTATGATAAATGTACCATTTAGACCACTGCAATCTATATTTCACATTGACCCTTTGATAAATATATTTTGAAGGGTTTAGAGCTCCAACATCTGGTTCCTTAAGATAAAATTAATCAACTGTTTTGAGAATCATTTAGTCACTTTTCAAGCAAAAATGTTTGTGTGTCTGCTGGTTCCAGTTTCTCAAATGTAACGGTGTGCTGCTGTTGTTTTGGCATATGTGGTAAATCATCTATAACATATTAAGAAAATAAATTGCTACTAATGAAAATAATAGTTCCAGTCACTGTGTATACTGCTGGGGGGCTGTTTTTATCACTGGTTTTACACATTACCAAACCTTTTGTTTTTTAGCATGCTATCCTCAACATAACCATATAGGTAAAGATGACATAGCCTAGTTTTTGGTAATTTTTACTCCTTACTGCACAGGGCGTTGCGTAGAGGTGGGCAGGAATCGGGGAGGCAGAGAGGGGGGAGACCTATGAAAACTGTGTATATGTATATGGGTGCGCTGATAATATAGAATGTTAACTGAGTGATAATGCTGGCTAAAATATCTTTGTAACCCAGTAAACACTACATGTAAACTTAGTGCCAACACAGGATCATCATCTTTTCAAAGCTAAATAGACAAAATGACCAACAAAAACACACAAAAAAATTAAAATAAATGTAATGATGAAAAGAAAAGGAGCTTCAGAACAGGTTACAGGCTGGTTTTCGGTGTTTGACCAAAACTGTTTACAATTAATGACCTTTGGCCCTGGACCTCTAATGGCATTCCACAGCCAAGAGACGCCTGTGCAAGTTACACAGCTTGCTCCATGCATGGGAAAGTCACCTAATCTTTACTGTAGGCGTTCACACCCAAACCTGGCTATAGTATCAATATTTCATGGACAATGATACACCGGTCAATAGATTGGAGGATGTAGTAGATAAGTTTAATAGGTTTTTTGTGAATGTTGGTCCTGGTTTAGCAAGAAGCATTTGTACAGATGATACATCCGTCACTATAAATAACAATACAATTGAAAGGAATATGTGTTCTATGTTTCTGAAGCCCATAGTTGAAAAGGAAATTATAGAGATAGTGAACAAATGTGGTAATAAATCATCCAGTGATAGTGATGGTATCACTATGACAACTGTTAAATGGGTAATTGAGGGGATATGCAAACCATTAACCCATGTTTTTAACATGTCGTTTCGACTTGGGCAGTTCCCCAATAATATGAAAATAGCAAAGGTTATTCCACTGTATAAATCTGGTGATAAGCACAACTTCACAAATTATAGACCGGTTTCTCTGTTGTCACAGTTTTCAAAAATCTTGGAAAAACTATTTAATAACAGATTAGATACATTTATTGACAAACATAAAATCCTCTCTGATTGCCAATATGGTTTTAGGTCGAACCGATCGACATCTTTGGCCATTACCGACCTGATGGAGGACATTACAAGTGCTATGGATGAGAAGAAATACACGATGGGGATATTTATTGACCTAAAAAAAGCATTTGACACAATCAATCATGAATTATTAATGGACAAGTTAGAAAAATATGGGATCAGAAGAATGGTTCTGAAATGGATTAGAAGTTATTTGACACAGAGGCGTCAATTTGTGAAGTTGGGTGAATACCAATCGAGTGAGCTGGATATTGTATGTGGAGTGCCTCAGGGTTCTGTTTTGGGACCTAAACTATTTATATTATACATCAATGATATATGTAAGGTTTCTGATTTAGTGAAAGTGGTCTTGTTTGCTGATGACACTACCATATGGGCATC
>NW_018127976.1:3810582-3812234 GCF_001952655.1 Monopterus albus | reverse complement strand
GACATAAAAAATAGTAATAGAATTGACGAGTTTAAACATAAATATAAAGGTATGTGTCAATCAAGATATATGCAAGAACAGGTTTAACGATTAATTACATGGACAATTGTGGGTGTGGTGTATGAATGTTAACACTGTTATATTTTTTTTTAGTATAATATGTGTGTGTGTAGAAGTGAATCATTTATTGCTTGCAAACCAATGATGGTAAGATGATGTCATGGGGTAGGACTGGATAAGTCTGACTTCTTCCTACTCCATTCAAGCATGTACTAGGTATAAGCAAATTGATATTGGATTATGTGTAAAATTATGCGTGTTGTCATATAACATGCTTGAAAGAATAAATCAAATCAAATCAAATCAAAATGGTATATAGTATGCACCTCTGCATTTAAAACTGGGTAGTTTTGCAGACATCTAAACTTTAGGTTTTTTCAATCTTACATGCCACTTGCTAAGTTTGCTTAACACCACTAACACTCAAAGCAATGTTTGTTAAAGTCCTCTAATCTTGATTTACCTATTTTAATTCACCCACTCCATTGATAGAAGCTTGATAAACAATTTAGCACACACAATTAGTCACAACTGGCTTTATTTGCACAACATAAATTAAAAATGAACTACAACAATTTCCTTTTTTGAGACTTGATAGAGTTGTGGACATTATTCTTTAAATCTGTCCAGCTGCGACTGCCCAGTGCTGGTTCTGCTTCAAGTACCTTGAGGCAGATCTCTTTACCAGGAACTCTTTGTATAGTGATGCACTGCCCCAGTTGTTGTGGACATGATTCTTTAAATCTTTCCAGTTTCGACTGCCCAGTGCTGGTTCTGCTTCAAGTGCCTTGAGGCAGACCTCTTTACCAGGAACTCTTTACATAGTGATGCACTGCAGCAGTTGTCGCCACACCGCCTGCTTTTTCTGCAGAACTCCACGGCCTGCGCTGGCGTTTGTTTTTGCTGAGTAACTGTAGGTCCACAGCTGAAATAGAAATGACAAATGTGATAGACATTCTCAATATTGATAAATCAAAAATTTATCTGGTAATCTAATTTGTAAGGTGTTGTTAATCCACATCTACTGTAATTAACACTACTCAAGTCTGAGAACTGAGCAGTACCTGTTTTCTCTGTCCTTTTGAGCTTGTGTGATGGTCCTGAAGCTGAGGCCTGTTGAGTCAGCATGTCTGATTCTTCTGCAGCAGAAGAACATGTCACCTCACTATTAACCACGAATCATTGTCTTATCAGATAATGCAATATTTCATTCCACAGTGCTCCTCACATGACCCAAAAAAATGTTCATATCGTCTGAAACTTGAGATGATTCAGATGCCATCTTTGACCTCTTGCGTTTGGAGGACCCTTAAAGAGAAGAAGTAACCAGGATGGATATTTTTAGTTATTTTCTGTCATTTATAGACAGGAACAAAAGCTGATATCCAAAGTAACAGCTCTGATGGCTTCATATCATAGGAGTCTTGAGCTGGTTCCAAAGACTTCTCATTGAAGACTTCTGTGTCACTTTCACTGACTTGAGACTTCTGTACAGCTCTAACTTCAGAAGACAAACCACCTGTTTTGATAAAAACAACATTTTGTGAACTTATCTTATTTCACATACTAAAGTGGCGAGTAGAACAAAAAAA